>NW_003852405.1:7018714-7053567 GCF_000181295.1 Otolemur garnettii
ATACCCACTCAGATGCACGTATGCATAAAGACACCTGCTTAATGAACACCTGGGTATATGTTAGAGCATCACGGTCAGATGAGCCTGCAAATATTCACGTTTTTGCATAGGGCTGGAGATAAGGTTGAGAAGACTCCAGCATTCATTTTCAGGGCAGTTTTCTCCTAAGATGAATGAAAACCCCTTCTCCCTCCCTCCTTTTTTTTTTTTTTTTCAGTTTTTGGCAGGGGCTGGGTTTGAACCTGCCAACTCCAGCATATGGGGCAGGTGCCCTACTCCTCTGAGCCACAGGTGCCACCCTCTAATATGTCTTTTTATGTATATATTACAATTTGTTTACCCTTTCTTCTGTTGATAGACCTTAGGATTATTTTCACCTTTTGGCTATTGTGAATATTGCTGCTATGACCAAGGTGTGTAAATGGACTTTTTATTTTTTTACTATTTTATTCCATTACTTGTAGGTATATACTTTTAGGTGGAATTGTTAGGTCTATGTGAATTCTATTTTTAACTTTTGAGGATAGAAGCAAAAACATTTATGAGGGTTCCAATTTCTTCTTTATTTCTTTCTATGTTGCCAACACTTAGTATTTTTAATTTTTTTTAAAATTATAGCCATTCTAGTGACAGTGAAGCAGTAACTTACCATTCAGGGTAGACATAAAGTTCATGTGCAATTTAAATTAGTTTACTATTTACTAGTTTATTAGTTTACTAGTTTATTATTTAGATGGCACACGAAACTTATGTCCACACTGTAGTTTTGATTTGTATTCACTTGAGGACTGATGATGCTGGACATCATTGTATGTGCTTATTGGCCATTTGTATATATTTTGAGGAGAAATTCTACTTAAGTCATCTGCCCATTTTAAAATTAAATTGGTTTTCTTTGTCGTTGGTTATATGAGTTCTTTATATAGTCTATACTAGATGTTTATCAGATATTTAATTTGCAAATATTTTCTCTCATTCTGTAGGTTGTTTTTTTTTTTCATTTTCTTGATAATGTATCTTTTGATGCACAAAAGTTTTTATTTTGACCAAGTTAGATTTGTTTCTCTTTTTCTGCTCATGCTTTTGCTGTCCTAT
Source organism: Otolemur garnettii (assembly GCF_000181295.1). Taxonomy (NCBI): domain Eukaryota; kingdom Metazoa; phylum Chordata; class Mammalia; order Primates; family Galagidae; genus Otolemur; species Otolemur garnettii. The sequence continues at coordinate 7,019,810 of NW_003852405.1, forward strand.
CTAAGAATGCATTGGAACATCCCAGATCATGAAAATCCTCCTATGTTTTCCTCTAAGAACTTTATTATTTTAGCTGTTAAATTTAGTTGACCCACTTTAAGTTAATGTTGGCATATGAAATGAAGTAAGGGTCAAATTTCATTATTTTGCACATGGATATCCAGTTGTTCCAGCATCAAGTCTTGAAGAGACCATTCTTTAATCTTCAAAGGGTCTTGGCATTTTTTAAATTAATTGGAGGTAAACATGTGGATCAGTTTCTGGACTGTCAATATATCTAGGCTCTTACCAGTCCAACACTATTTTAGTTACTATAGCTTTGTAGTAAGTTTTGAAACTGGGAAATCTTAGTCTTTCAGCATGGCTGTTTCAGTGTTGTTTTGGCTAGTTAGGACCCTTTGCAATTCTGTATGAACTTGAGGATCGACTTTTCAATTGCTGCAAAAGAAGCCATTGAAAATGTTGTTTGGGATTGCATCCAATCTGTAGATCACTTTCTTTCTTTCTTTCTTTTTTTTTTTTTTGAGACAGAGCCTCAAGCTGTCCCCCTGGGTAGAGTGCTGTGGCATCACAGCTCACAGCAACTTCCAAGTCCTGGGCTCAAGCGAGTCTCCTGCCTCAGCCTCCCAAGTAGCTGGGACTACAGGCACCTGGCACAATGCCTGGCTATTTTTTGGTTGTAGCCATCATTGTTATTTGGCGGGCCCAGGCTAGATTCGAACCTGCCACCTTAGGTGTATGTGGCTGGTGCCTTAGCCACTTGAGCCACAGGCACAGAGCCAGATCACTTTCAATGACATTGCCAACTTAAGAATACTGCAAATGAATTATTTTCTTTAATTTCTTTTTTGAATTGTTCATTGAATTGTTCTTTTCTGAATTCAGTGTATAGAATTACAACTTAGTTTTTGCATTGATCTTAGACTCCGCAAACTTACCGAATTTATTTATTAGTCTTAGTAGTTTCTTAGTGAAAATTTTTAGTTATTTTCCACATAGCATCTCTTCCCTTCTCTCCTTTTCTCCTCCTCTTCTTCTTCTTCTTCTTCTTCTTCTTCCTCTTCTTCTTCCTCCTCCTCCTCCTCCTCCTCCTCCTCCTCCTCCTCCTCCTCCTCATCTTCTTCTTCTTCTTCTTCTTCTTCTTTTTTCTCTTTCCATGTTACTCCTTTTCATCTCTTTCTTCTATCAATGCCCTAGCATTTCCTCCCTAGGTAATTGTTTTCTTGAAAAAAAATACCCTTTTATTGCTGAAATAATCTCTGAGATTTTGGGGAATAACATTTTCTGGCTGCATAAAATTCAGACAAATATCTTAGTAGTAGATTTGGAACAGAAATGGAAGCAAAGACATCCATAAGCTGTGGGAATATAAGGCTTCTTGTGAATATTCCTTCGGAATACTGCTAAAAACAGATTGGAATAGAGCCTGAACAAGGATTAAAAAAAAATAACAAGTATCATTTCTACTCCATGGTTAGAGATTAAATAAAACACTATACATTCATCTTAAACACTATCATATCCATCAAAAAATTTCTGGATACTGATATACTGATTACATTTCAGTAAGGTATTTATTTGAGCTGATGAGGTAAGTATTCTTATCTTTGTGTACTGTGTGTTTAAAATATTTATGACTAGCACATGATTACATTTTTTCAAATAAAGATCTATTTGAGACAGTTCTAAAGAATGTAGACTTTGTATAAAAATTCCTTTCTATAGGAAATAACAATTTGCTTTCAATTTTATAGTAAGTGATATTTTTCTTGGGTAATTAGTTGACTTATTAATAGATTTTCTATCTGTACTGGAGTATGAGTAAACTTCTAAAATTAAGACCAACATCATATTTAAATATTTATGAAATTGCTATCTATGTATATGACATAATTTTTAGGTTAACGTATGCTGTTATTTTTGCTGTTATTATAATATGAATGGCATTACATATAAAATAAAATATAAATATGTTACACATTACTTGTAACCTCCTCAAACTTGAAATTCTAATATAAATTTCCTGATATTGTTTTCCTTCCATTCTTGCCCATTTATCAAAAATGTATCCACATACATCTCTTTAAGAATTATTGTGTACAAATAGTAAGAAAGTGAGACCACAGGAAGTGGTGCTCATTGGTTGTTAATTTCAAAGTTTAGGTGAGCTTAGATGCAAACCATGTAGGATTCCTGGAGAAGAGGAAGAAACGTTATCACAGAAGAACTTTTTTCCCCGAAGTTTCATACTTTGATTTAGTGAATTATTCCAATGAATAGTGCCACATGCCATATCAAACTTTGTCTTGGTTACTCACATTTCAAGATAGTTTTGTGGGTGTTTCGGGTGTTTACTCTTCCTCCCAGGGTGGTAGGGGTACTATTATATTACCAAGTAACAGCTGGGCTTCCACGCCAAGCTTGGGCCTCAGAAACCGGAATTCACACCTGAACATTCAGTGTTTTGAAGTAGCAGACAAAATCATTTAAACTGACTTGTTTGTGCTTTAAATCAGAAGGAAAGTGGGAAGTTAAGATAAATGTCACCAAAATTATATGGAGCACAATGAGAAGAGAAAACCCAGACACTGAAAATGCAGCACAGAACGAGAGTGTCTTCTCTCCAGGAACTTAGAGTCTAGAAAGAAATACTTACCTGGCTCCGCGCCTATAGCTCAACCGGCTAAGGCGCCAGCCACGTACACCTAAGGTGGCGGGTTCGGATCCCCAGCCCGGACCCGCCAAACAACAATGGCGGCTGCAACCAAAAAATAGCCGGGCGTTGTGGCGGGCACCTGTGGTCCCAGCTACTTGGGAGGCGGAGGCAGGAGACTCGCTTGAGCCCAGGAGTTGGAGGTTGCTGTGAGCTGTAATGCCACGGCACTCTGCCCAGGGGGACAGCTTGAGGCTCTGTCTCAAAAAAAAAAAAAAAAAAAAGAAATACTTACCTAAGGTTTGGTATATCTCCCACCTTAATTTTTTTTTGTTTTTATGTTTTGCTTAGAAACATATGCACAGGGCTCATAGTTTTCAAGATGTTCATCCATTAACAAAATTCTAATGTAACTGTGATTCTATTTCTTCTCTGTAACACGTGGAATACATTCACTTTCCTTTTTTCTACATGGAAAGCATAAAAGGAGTTGGGGTTAATTTTAGTAGGGCAGAGCATATAAAGTTATGAAATGATTTTAAAATCTCAGGAGAGAGTGTAACCACAGGGTAGGTATTGGGATAAAAATCACTTACCATTATTTATCTTAAAAAATTATTTTTCATAGAAATGCATCTACAGATGTAACTCTTTATATTCACAGATTTTTTTTTAAGGCTTTAAATTCGGTCACTGATATTAACTTTCCTTATTTAAAGATTTATAGTAGTAAAGGTATCATTCATTTTAATAGTTCACCTATAAAGATATAAACTATATATTTAAAATGCCTAATTGATAAGGAAGGAATTAATAATGAGAATGGAAATGTAAAAATATAAATGTTCCTTACATATTCCAACTGGGTCTTCATTCCTAGTTTGAACTTGGAGTAGCAAAAACCTCAACCTCAAAATGAGACTACTAAAATTGCCACATTCTGACTTCAGGAAGATGTTATGGAGTCTCACAAAAAAAGTACATAAAGTATTTTAAATAAAAAGAGGATATTCCTATAGCAACAAATGCATTTTGCCTTTATCAAAATACCCTCATATTAAATGTCGGGTTTTTTGCAGTCCAATAATTTATATCTATCATCATGTTTAAGTCTTGGCAGATAAGATTTTGAAAACTTTTCAAGTATTATTTGTTCAGCATATTAATATGGAGTAGTTTGATTATACCAGTACTGGCAGAAAATGTAAGATTGGGGGGTTATTAAACACTGATACTCTGTAAACAAAAATTAAGTAGCAGTTATTTAATACTGATGTTTTAAAAATTAGGTCTATTTTGACATTTAACCATATTCACCAGCCCTAAACCTTATGTTTGATATTTGTTGCAGAATGTATAAGAAGGCCATGTAAAAAGAACAGAAATATTGCATCTGAGTTAGAAATCAGTTTTGCATGATTCGTAGGATTTACATTTTGTTCTATAATTAAATGCTTTGGTACAGATGGCAGAGATACAAATTAATTACATATGGTGTCTAGAAAAATATTCATTCTAGGGCAAGAATATTGTCGGTGCCATTGGTGAGGATCAACTTGTGAAGTTATGATAGAAGTGGAGGAGAGGATCTTGTTTTAAAAAGTATAATGGTGCACTTACCAGCTTGTTATGTTTGGTTATTTATGAAATAGTGTCAAAGGAAAATCAGATGGATATTTTCATTTAATTACCAAAATTAAATTTTATAAAATTATGATATTGTTAAGAGTCAATTTTTAAGAGTAAATTATCCCTTTAAAGGTGGTAAAATCCCTTCCTTTAGCAACTCATTTTATTAGGAATAGCCAGTGGAAGTCAAGATCATACTACTGAAGTGATAGGTAGTTGGTATATTATATACAGTAAAATATCATGGCTCTGTATTAGTAGTGTGTTACCTTTAGCTATGGCATGTGGTTCACTAAAATGTTTAAAATCCATTCCTCTATCTCTACTAATAGAGTTGTGGGTCCTGCCCTCTACCACTTTGTAAAAAGTCTTGTTATATTTTTGCTGACACACATGCTCGGTGTGCCAAAAGCTTAGTAAATACCAAACCCACCCAATTAAGGGGAAAAAAAAATACAGAGACTAAAGGTATCTTGACAGAAGTCCAAAATATATCGAAGTTTTTATACTGAATCATTCTTTTCTCTGTTTTTACCTTCTATCTTTGATGGAACAATCATGAAAAGGAACTCTGATAACTTTCAGTGAGTATGGCTAATTAAAGGATAATTTTAAGAGAGATATACAAGAACATCCAAGACCATAGTCATTGCTTATTTGGGGTTTACTTAAGTTCTTTTTAACAAGTAGGTCTGTCATCCCTGAGTTGGCTCTTTTAATATGCCAACAGGATTTTCATCTGAAGATTTCATTGTGTCATGGAAATTGAGTTAAATTCGGATTCCTCTGAAGTTCTGTAAGTTATTTTTGAGTAAAGTTGCCAAAAAACACCCAGTGATCACTGTGAGGTTCTTGTGAGCTAGGCTAGACTATGGAAATAAACTTCTCTGTCCCCTCTCCACCCCCACTTTCTACAACACAATGGTCCATCTGTGAGGTAAGAGGCACTAAGTCCACTTTTAAACAGAGACTAATTTTTAGCCACTCATGAATTAGAAGAACTGTAAAATGAATGTCAATCTGCTTAGTCATTTCCCTCTTAAAATAATTGACCTAAAGTTCAGAAAAGGGCAAGAAAGGCAAACCATTAGGCTAAGTGAGGGATTACATTCAAAAGCACCTTTCAAGTTTTAAATATTAAAAAAAAAAAAAAGTTTTAAATATTTGTGGTTTTGTACAAGAAATTCCCCTCCCCTCCAAAAAATAATTTCTCATTCAGTAAATAAAATTTGATGCAGTAATTTAATTATAGTAAAGCATTTGGAGAAAATGCCTAATTTCTATCTGTCTATCTTTACTTACACCTATCTATTGATATCAAAAATAGGAAGGATATAAGCATCAGCATGAGAAAAGGACAATAAGTACCAAAGGATCTAAAAGATGATACATCATTTCTAAAATCTTGCTATCTGACTTACCTCTTCTTTCCCCTGGTTCTACCTATAGTAATTTCAGGACTACTGTAGATGTTGTTCTATGGATCCTCTAATCGTCCTTGTATTAGGGGTGTCCCGCTACGGACAAGGTTCCCTTCCATCTGTCTTTAGTTCCTGAGGTCTCAGTATTTCAAACCTTGATTCCGAATCTGGATCCCCTAATTTCTAGATATTTTGGAAGATATTCAGGGGATCTATGAACTTCTCACAATATTTAATAAATCCCCATAGACACTGAAGATTTTTTAGAACGTTTCACTCTCCCTAATCTGTCCTCACAGTCAATGGTAATTTATTATCTCAGTTTCTCTGATAAGTCAATATAGACAGGTGGTTAATATAAAATAAAGAAGCAGTGATTATTTTTTCTCCATTTTTTCCTATCTTGCTTTTGAAAAGCTTGCAAATCCGAATGAATTCTACAAAGTTGAAAAAAAATCTTTAAATATTTCTTAACGTGACAAAGTAAGGAAATTTAGCTAATTGTCCTTTATGCTAAAAACTGATATCTGGAAAACTGTCATATTTTATTACATTTTGAATCTATGTATGAACAATTAGCAATGACTGGCTGGAAAGGGGTCTAGGAAATAATGGTGGTGGAAGTTCCCCCGGGTGGGAAGTAGATGGATCTCTTCTGGCTTTCCTCTGTTCCCTTTTGTTGTTGAATATTATCTTTCCTTCCATTGAGTTCATCTCCTGTCGATCCATGGGCAGGTTCCTGGGAATCTCTAGATCTGGCAGCTAGCTGCAGGAGAGAGGGAGGTTAGACATAATTATTCCTCACCAGGAAGCTGCCATGTTTCCTCCCAGAGGTATTAATTCAGACCAGGTTATGCCTAGCTGGGCAGAGGCCAGAGGAATTCAGACCACAGAGTACAGGGAGCGTAAAGTAGTAATAACTCTATTTACTCAACATCCTTTGCCTGAAAGGACCCTTTCACAGTGGTGAGGAGGTCTGAGATGTTACCAGAAGGTAGGACCTGCATCATTTCACACCTTCCAGAAGAGTATCAGTCTATGGAATTCTTAATAAATCAGGAGAGCTATGGAGAAACAATTTGGAACAGCATTTCTGCATATTGCTGCAAGTGTAGCAACTCTCTCTAATGAATTGATTTAGGATTCTGGCAGCCTCACAAATATGTATTTCTAAACTTGTATTCACTTCACTATTTTATATTTAAGAGAAGACCTAGAAAATAATGTTTTCAATATACAAAGAATTGGACAGAAAAATATTTTTTAAAAGTTTGGAAACTGCACATTTTTTTGCTAGGGAGAAGGTGAAGTTGGTAAATGTATCAGTACTTCCACTGTGAGGTTCTTAATTTGTAATTGTAGATTCCAGGTGCACATGCAACACGATACTAAATTATTTTATTAACATATGTTAACAGCTTGAGGTTGTAATCTGAAGAGTGAGTGGTATTTCTCTGCATCCCCCAAATTCTGCCAGCAGCACTACAAAATACATATATATTTTTTTAGCCTCTAATCTAATAGATAAACTTGATGAGAGAGTGGTTCTTTGTCTCAGAAAGTAACATTCTTATTGAAGGTATTTGCTACCTGAGTCCTCATTTTACATACCTCTATTCATGTTATTAAGCAATTCCATCCTGGGGGCTCAATCTAGGCTCTGATCACCTTTCTTCTAACTCTGAAGCCACGTAAAGATGTGATATAACCTACTGGATCAGGAGGCATATTTTGATGACCAAAAATTTGGCTCCTAAAAATTAATGGCAGCTACCGAATTGAATATATGTACACAGTAAACTTATTGAGGACCGTAGGCATTCAAATGTCTTAAATACGCCAAGTAGGCCCTGAGCGGCACCTCCAGTCTTTGTCAACAGAAAAATGTATCCATTCATTCAACGGAGTGGCTAATGTATGCTGGCACCCTGTTGGGCGCTGTTCCAGAAAGTCCTGGAGAGAAACATCCTTGGAAATATTAGGGAACACAAAGGAGTCAATAGCACGGAATAAATTTAACTTGGAAAAAATGACCTGGGAATCTATATTCCAGGTTTAAGAGGATTACTTTGAGGATGGGGTAAGGGAGGAGGGAATTTGGAAATCTGCTTCTCCTCATTGCTTTCACTGGGGGGTGGCCATACTTTCAGCTCCCAGGTCTCAGGGTCACGACTGGGGGCCGAGACGCTTGGAGATTTCTGCTAGTCGCTTTCCTTGCCTTTTCTCCCCCTCCTCCTCTGCCCCCTCCTTAAGGACTAGGCTAGAATCAGCTGGAAAATTAAATTACTCACCCCCTTAATGTCAGCTCCCATAAATTTCTTTCTCCTCCTCCCTCCAAGTACAGTTCAGCTCTGTAAGAGGCGAGCCCCTGAATGAACCTGGTGTTGAATTTAAACGTTTTAATAGAGAAACCTGTCAGTTTCAAATCTCCAAGGAGAGCTTCCCTACAAACTCGCGGGTAGGGACCTCTAGGGTCCCTCTATGCCACCTTCGTTCCTTTCTTCTAAAAACAGGTTAAAAAAGAAATAAAAATACTTTTCGGAGTATGCAGGGCGAGAAGTCCGCGGGTTCCACGTCTGCCACACGAAGCAGATTTTTGCGCACGGATAGGGTTACGGCTGCCAGCCCGGGACTCCGGCGGGTGGCGGATCAGCCGCCGGTTCCTCCCCTCCCCCGCCGACGAACAAGAGGCTAACAGACTGGTGCGAGCAGACAAGTAGCTGTTTTTATTGAGTACAGAAGCTCCTTGAAAACTCCGTGCGCTCCGGGGCTCTCCTGCAATTCCTTTCATTCCCAAAGCTCTGCAGCCAAGCACGCGTCCCGCGGAACTCCCTCCCATTTCTGCTCTGGGATTGGGGCCGGGGAGGCGGGAGGAGCAGGGTGGGAAGCTGGGGGGTGGGCGGTGGGCCGGGCCTGCCGAGCCCCGACTCCCGGCCGAGCGCGGGGGGCGGGCTCGGGGCGGCCCGGGAGGCGCGTGATTGGGTCGGACCCTCGGCCTGCTTGTCAGTTTCGCCCCGGAGTTGGGGGGGCGCGGGGCGCGGGGAGGGGAGTGGGCGGGGGAGGGGGCTGCGGAGCCTCTCGTCCGGCCCACTGACGGCATGAAGCCTTTAGGGGCGCCGAGTGCTCTCGACTTGCCCGGTGAAGCCCCTCATCTGCCTTCAGTGTGAAGGCAGGGCCCGGCCGAGGACGGATCGGAGGGTCCCAGCCGCCCGGCCAGCCCGGAGGGAGAGGAGGGGGCGAGAGACAGGAAGGAAGGAAACCATCAAATTGCAACGAGAAAGCCCTTAGACTTTTTCACCTCACGCTCCCCAATGGCTGTGTAGCACATATCCCCGGCGGTACCTCGGAAGGGACGGAGTTGGTCTGCAGTCGCAATTTCGTGGGTTGAGTTCACAGTCGTGAGTGCGGGGCTCGGAGATGGAGCCGTGGTCCTCTAGGTGGAAAACGAAACGGTGGCTCTGGGACTTCACCGTAACAACCCTCGCACTGACTTTCCTCTTCCAAGCTAGAGAGGTCAGAGGAGGTAAGAAAAAAATGCATTTGGGGAGGTGGGAGATGCCGTCGGTCTCGCTCTCCTGCGCCCCTCCCCCTCTCTCCCTGTTCCCCGCCCCCCGAGGGGGGAAAATGCCCTTAAATAAAATCCAGATTGTAACTGCCACCAGGTTGGAAGTGTAAACTGGTGAGAGAGAGGGAGACAGGGAGATATGTAGGCGGGACAATAATGGGAGAGAAGGTAGGTAGGTAGCAGGAGAGAGAGATCTGTCAGGCACAGAGCCTGCTGCAAACGCCCTTCACCACTTTACAGCCTCCTTGAAAAGAGGAAAAAATACTACCTTGAACACAAGGGCAGTCATATAAAGCTTTTGTTTGAGGAACTCAGATTGCCCCTTGAACACACCTTCTGGTTTCTTCAGAGTCTAACTAATGGGAATATCTTTTTAAGGGTGAACTGAGGAGAAAATATAGAGAAAGGGTATAAAATGAACCTTGATAAAGTTCTTTGTCTGCAACAAAGTGAGAAACAGGCTGTTTTACTTTGGGGGATATAAGAGAAACCAGGAGTTGAATCTAGAAGATTAAAAACAGTTTGTGTGTGTGGGGGTGGGGGGAGAGGAGGTTTTAGCAGGATTGGCAGATTATTAGAAACGTGTTCAAGGTAGAGAAAACACCTTCAGTGGATTTCAGTGCCCTCCTCCCCTCTGTGACCCCCCGCCACCTCTTCTTGCAGGTTGGACGTGCACTGCACTTGGAGGGCGATGAAAGTGGCCCAGCTAATGGGGTGGGGGCGGAGGAGCCGGGCCGGGGAGGGCCGGAGAGGGGGCGCGCGGTGGGGCGGGTGGGGAGAGGTAAGGGAAGTTCCTACGTGGCACCACCAAACACTCGGTGAGCAGACCTGCGTGGAAGTCTGCAGCCCTGTCAGTACCCGAGGAGGGAGAGCGACTTGCCTCCTCCCTCCGCCCCTCCCTCCTCTTCCCCCGCCCTTTCCCGAAAAGGCATCTGGCCGGAGCGGTCCGTTAGGTGCTGTAGACACGGCTGGCAGGCGACGCCTGCGGAGCTGAGCGAGCCCAGGCTGCGGGGAGCGCGGACACCAGCTGGGGATAGGAGGAAGGGTGGCGAGTTTGGGCTAAGGGAGGAAAAAATGTCAAGCCCACATGCGCCGCCGGCCTTAGCGGAAACCTGAGTCTAACCTTGGGTCTAGATGCCAAGGTCTGAGTTCTCCGAGGGGACTCGGGCCCCTCGGGGGCCGCCCTCTGCGACCAGGTGTGTATTCCTAACGCGCCCTTAATGACTTTCACCGTCCCGAGCGGCTGTCTGCCCTGGATTATTCCTCAGTGTGACTTTTTTTTTTTTTGCGATTGCAGTCAGAGCTTCCTTAGGGCCATCCTTGAATTTTGAAAGGAGTTATGTTAACTTTGTTGAGTCATTCCTTGTCACGTTTTCGAGGATAAATAAGAGAGTCTTTGAAAGTAGATCCATCAAAAAGTTTGCATTTTACCTCTGGTACCTGGCCATCGGTTGGATGGGTCCATTCTGTCCGCAATTCTGCCCTCTGCTGGTTAATTTATCATTTGGAAATTCAGGCTTCTGCCGTAGAGTACTTGAGGCCTCTTAGTGCCCAGCTACATAGATACTGGGGAAAGACCCTTGATTAAGGAAGAATGGACATGTCATTCCTTTTCCAGCGTTTCCATACACACATAGGTAAGAGTATTATAATGACATCTCATTACAAACATAGAAACAATTTTTTTCAATGACAGATGAAATATAAGCTCAAGGGACCCCACTGCATGAATTAAGTGATTATTTCACTGAAAATAAATATGTTCCCCCCCTACATCGAGCCTTTCTGTAAATACCTGATAATATTAGAAGATCAAAGTTTTACATTTCTGATGCATTATGTTCTATTTTAAATCTGGCAACATCCTTGAGACATTTAAAAAAAAAACATCTCAGTTACCACATCAAGTTCATGGTGGAAAAATAACTTTGCCTGTTGTTCAAAAGCCAAGTGCTGTGGGAAATGGGAAAGTGGAGGATCAGACCTTGTTGGGTTTCTGCTCGTCCTTTCTCGTGAAAAGTCTTGAAAGTCCTAGGAAAGTTTAGATCCACGTATTGTAGGATTTGGGCATTTGTTTGATCAAGTTGCTTGGTGCTTATTGCTTAATGGGAGGCCATGTATTTACTTAAACCTATTTTTGTAGACATTCTTGTCTACTAATAAACTCCACAAGGGCAATAGGAGTGTATTAAAGCTTAAAACAAGAACGCTGGCTCTCAAAGTGTGAATCACCCCATACGGGAAAAATAAATGCCGCCTCCAGTTCTAATACTGGCCTGTAGACTTGTGGTTGAAGTATTGAGTGGTATTTTACACCAGTTCTAAATAAAAATACTATATCCCAGCACCATACTATGATGTCGATTTCACTGAGCTGTGGTGGTATGTTTTGATGGCTAAACCCAAACATAATGTAAAATAAAACCTATTTTTCTATAAAATTAAAACATCAGAGCCTTAAAAAGGTCTAGGTTTATAATAAATTTAGACGTTAGAGAAAATAATACAGAGGAAAGTTCTTGGATATGAATGGATTAAATATTCATGGCATAACAGATAGTCATATTTACACTGAAAATTAAAACTATAACTTAGAAATATCAACACTAAATATTTCAACTTTTACTATTGATTTAGAATAAACAGTTTAGGTGTAGTTTTTGTAAATGTTTATTTACATTGACTTGAGTTTTGTGTTTTATATATTTGCCTATGGTTAACTTAAGTGATTTGAACCTGGATTTTTTTTTTTTTTTTTTTTTGGCAATTAGTCCATTAGAGATAGGATCTGGGATTTATCTCAGGTATACCAGGACTACACTATGATTGCATTAGATGATTTTATATAAGGGTTTTTACTAACAGTTTAAGCCTAGATAGCTATAATTGAATACTAAGAAAAATAGTATCTGATTAGATTTTCTTTTTATAAATTAAAATGATACTCAACCTTTGCCAGTGCAGCCAATACTATGTCTTGCAAAAAGTTGATCATTTTTAGGAGGAACTTTGAAAGCTTGTCAGCAATTTGTAGTAAGCCCTGCGGGAGTGTTGTTTTGAGTGCCCGGGATCAGCAGGTGAAATGGTGCTACTTCAGGAGCATATGCTAGTCCAGCCTCGCAGGGAGATCAAATCTGTCCCTTTGGTCACTTAATCAGAAATCAGTTAAAAGATCAGATATGCTTCTGATAACAAAGGCTGTGTTTGCTAAGATTATTAATGCAGTGTCTTCTGTTTGTGTTTAAATTCAAAATTGACCAAGTTGGTAGTAGGCAAATAACGATGACTAACAGGTTGCTTCTGAGAAACATCTTCCTGAGGGCTTTAGACACATAGCCCAGCTTCAGTGGCTCATATAGAGTCAGTTTATTATGGATTCTTTCACTTAATTGTCTATTAGTTTTGAAATGAATTTTACTAATATCTTAAAGTGACCATTTCCTTCATGGTTAGAGGTATCTGTATAGTTTTAAACAAAATTAGGAAGTTGCAAAATGAGAAATATATTTACACAGATAGCTTGATTGCTTGCAGTTGAATTACGTATTTTAGAATTGGTATCTCTCTCAATTTGTTACTAAAATAGAAGGACCACATTGTTGAAGTTAAGCTATCCATAAAATACAGTCAGGCATACATCAGTGCTTCTCAAATTTGTGTTGGATTTCTGTTTGACAAAAATGTGTAAGTAGTCACTTCTAAAAACATGATATAAATAATCTTCACTCTGGTTAATTTATTGAGTTGTTGCCTATTTAATGGTAGCAAAGTCTTTCAAATCAAGCTTAGTAGAAAGCATATAATAAAAAGCTGAGTTTTTAAAAGAAAAAAGATGTTTACATGGGTTTTTTTCAAAAGATAAAAGAGAATGCTAGTGCTAAAGATGATAAAGATTGCTCATCAATCCTAACTTTTCATTTAATAAATGAGGATACTAAGGCACAAAAAGAGGAATACTCTCATAAAGACAACCATATTATTAGCGTATTCACAATTTTTTTTGAGTGAGTAGAGTGAAGATCTTTAATGGTGATTTAAAAATCTTTAAATAATAGAAGTCAGAGACTTAATGAAATTAGGATATTACTTAAATGTATATGTACTGGAGTTTAGATGAATGAGAAGGCAGATTATGTGCAAATGCTTGATTTAAAGAAAATTGGATAAGAAACAAGTCATAAAATGCATCTTAAAGTTCTTCAGTGTTCTAGAGAAATGTAGTTATTGATCCTCAGCATACCTAATTATGTGATTCTGTAAGATTAACTGCATCAGAGTAGAAAGCATAATAATTTCCAAATATTTTTATACATTTATTGCTGGATTAAGAATATAGTTTTATATTCTTTCTAAAGCTGTTGGTGGAAGACACTTTGAATTTTAAGAAGCTAAGAAAATTATATGTTTATTTCAAATAAGGAAAATAATGACAAATATAGACAAGAATATAGTTTTATATTATATTTATAAATATTTTATATTTTATTCTTGTCTAATGACAAGAATATGGTTTTATATTCTCTCTAAAGCTATTGTGGAAGACACTTTGAATTTTTAAGAAGCTAAGGAAATTATGTATTTATTTCAAATAAGAAAAATAATGACAAATTTCAGATCTTTTAGGTTAATTTTTATTGTTTGGATGATATATATCATATACCAGGAATGAAATATGGTCTGTATTAGTAAGTCAGATAATCATTATGACACACTTGATGTGTGTTGTCTGTTTAACAGATAATTGTTTCTAATTAAATGGTAAACTTTAGGAAAAATGGGCGACAACTTAGTAGTGCAAATTCTAATTAAACTTTTTATTTTGGATTGTCAAAGTATCTGAAACTACATAAGTAACTTTTTACCTCAGGAATAAATGGATGGTTAGTTTATAGGAAGTACTCACTCTTAAAGAATCACTATGATATCTGCTGTGCTGTCAACAACTGTGACAAATTTTATTACCACATGTGAAATACTGAGGAAATAAGGGAGGAAGAATTTGATTTTGTACTTCAACATTTATTTCTAGAAGTCTATTCTTCAAGTGTACTATTTCTATCAACTTACGGATCTTTCTGTCTTTAGGAAAAAACTATGTGTTCTTAGGGTCTTGAAGATGATATCATGGATGCATTTGTTATGAATTTTTTATACTCGAGATTAACTCCAACAATTTATATATTGTTATTATAGGAAAATTTATTTAGGAGCCACGAATATTTAGATTAGACTCCAACAATTTATATATTGTTGAGATTAACTCCAACCATTTATATATTGTTATTAGGGGAAAGATTAACTCCAACAATTTATATATTGTTATTATAGGAAATTTATTTAGGAGCCAATAAAATTTAGGCTTTTAAATACCTAAATGTAATTGTTACAATGACACAAAATGATGGGGATGTTTTATAATACAGAGCCATCCCCATCATTGGATCATTGTAACAATTACCTGCATTTTATCGGCCCCTAAATAAATTTCTCTTTCTTCCCTACCTTTGGAAAAGTAATTAAGGGCAGTTGGTGTATTCATTAGGTGTTCAAGGCACCTGCAAAGTGGGGACTGAGAGCTGGTCTGCGTTTCTGCTTTTACTCCTCCACTTCCTTCATTTAATACTGGGGAAATGTGACCTGAGCCAGGAGTGGGGAGAGGAAACCAAAGGGTTTTTTTTTTTTTTTTTTGACCATTGATGTTTTATTCCTTAGCAAAGAAGAAAGAGAGGTACACACTAGTCTATAAAAGGTTGCAATGTTCTCTTACTTCTCTCACCAAAGAGTCAACCTTAAATACAATTTTCAATGTCATTTTTAATATCTTCTAATTGTGGACTGTTTGGTCTAATTTCTCTTATAATTTAATTCAAAACCTGAAGGTTTTTTTTTTTTTTTCACTTTGAACAGCCTTCTATATTTGAATGTATCTAATACATTTATTTCTTCCTTCAAAACCTTATGTGATTTTATTTTTATAGGCAAGTATCTTTTTTTCTTCAGATGTGTCAGAACTCGACATGACTAATATTAGCTCATAAAGAAGATGGAAGTCAATTTTTAAGTGATTTGGTGAGTAATATCTATTTATCAGCTACAGTCTTTGGCCTACTCCTGAGTTGGCTAGTGGTTCTTTAGACATTGGCTGATCACCAGACTTACTGTTATCTGGTAAAATAAACTCTTTGCTTGCTGCGCATGGAATTAGAGACAGTGCTATTAATTTAGGAGAAAGAACTCAGAGAAAGGAAAGGTTATCAAATTTCAGAGTAAGAGACCAGCTTAAATACAACTGGACAATTGAGAACTAAAGCAAACCTGTGTAAAAGTGCTTTAGCACAATCAACTTTTGCAATTCCCTCAAACCTTTTTTTTTCCTTAAAAAGCAATTCTTTCTTATTTTAACCAAATTTAATTGCTCTTGAATGGCCCTGTACTGTACAGGCAAATGAAGGTCCCTATTCATAGAACTTGAGTGCATTGAGTATCAGTGGAAGCTTCCTTCCTCTGTTTGACTGGTAAACTGACATCCGGGCTCAGAAGAGTGAACCTTAGACTGTGTGGGGTAGTTGGCTTTCCTTCCTCAGACAGATTTTCACATACGACTTCCTGAAAGGATGGCTGCCAGAAAGATCAGTAGTTGCAATCCTTCACAAGGCCCATGAGAATGCCAGCCCCCTTTCCTACTTGGGGCTCTTAGCTTGGCAGAAAAAGGAGAGCCATACATATTCAAGTGGCGGCATCCTCCTTTAGTCCATTCCTGGAACTGGGGTCTGACAGTGGAGCACAGCCTACTGCTGGTATCACTCTTCTTTGGAATGCTAACCAGGCTTGGCAGCACTTCGCTGGCTTTGAGGATACATTTGTTGTCTAAATGGCTTAGCATGATGCTGAGTGCCTTTCAGGATGTGGCCCCCTCTGCATGTTCAGGCTTGTGACCATCTGTTTCTCCTTCTAACCCTGCACTTCAGCCTTAATAAACCTCTTGCCTGGATTCTGACCTATCTCTGAACACTTTCCCTAGAGTCTCTGTCCCCTTTTTGTCCATCTAGCAAATACTTTCTCATATTCCATACTTCAAAATTTAACTCAAATGTTGCAGTTCCATGAAACTGCCCCTCGTACCTCCAGGCAGAGGTAATAGTGAGAGCTAAGGCCCAAAGTGTGCTTAGCAGGTACAAGTTCTGCTGTGAGCACTCTTTCTACAGAATCTTAGTGCACTGTGATAGTAGTCCTGGAAGTCAGTTGATACCAAAATACTTCTCTTACTCATGACAAAACTGAGAAATAGAGAAATTCATTATCTTGCCCGAAGTCACACAGCTAGTGTTAGAGGTGGAATTTACACACTATCTTGCTCCAGAGCCCTTGCTTTTGACCACTTATTCATGTTAACTTTCTGGAGTGTTCTCCCGTGTCTACACAGCCTTCTAGGTTTGTCTTATGATTATAAGGCCTTGGGGCCCAAATCATTTAGTTGCACCCCAGAAAGCATCACATCCACTGTGTGAAAAACCTGAACACTACTAAGGAGAAATGTCAAGAGGCCTTGGCTGAGGGTGGTGTTATAATTCAGGCAGCCCTTCAGCTTGGACCTCAGTTCAGTGATGGAGGCCGCGCCACTCCTGCTATGTTGTGGACAAGCCTAAGCTCCAGGGAGGGTGGAGAACTCACTACTTTGGTTCCTTTGACTACCTTTAAGGAGATGTTGACAGGTGTATTCATGGACATTCAATTGGGTTGTCATGGGTTCATTAAGTAACGAGGCCTCTGACAGATCACTGCTTGCTCTAAATCAAGATCCACTATAAGGAACATCAGATCTGATTCCATTTGGGGGGACCGATGTGTGGGAATTTGCTTATTACCTGCAGTGTAAAAATGTCAGACCTGATTACCTAAAGCTATTTGGAATGTACTCAACTGGGAGAATGTCACTGAAAGACATACAGTTTGCAGAAACTAAACCATGGTCATTATTTTACAAAGTGATCATGTCTACGTCAATCTTCTCCTACGTCTAGAAGATGCCGGGAAGCTATAACTGTGATCTAGTTTCATTAGTGTTTTCATTGTTTACCATGGTGCCCGAATGGACGGTGTCTGATACTGAGATGATCGATTATCTTCTTCCTTTGCCTAGCAGACTGGAATGATATTAAAATTGAGTCCAATTGGGATCGTGTGATGTGAAAGTTTGAGGACCTCCTCAAGTCATGCTTTTAGTGGTAATTAGGTCCCCCTTCCCCTTTTAACTCACTCTAAGGTAAATAAATTAAAATGCATCTCTAGCTTTTCCAACTGGAAACCAGTTTTGTGCATTCTCTCCAAAGATGCCTCTGAACATTTTCAGCTCCTGATTAATATCATACCTCTAAAACAATGTTTTCCTTTAAGATGGGTAATGGTATTTTTCTTCTGACAGCAGGATAGATCACTGTTTCACTTTCCTATTGGTAAACAAGAAGGCAAGTTTAATTCAAGAATTATAGCCTGTAAAAGTGGTAATTGGAAATATTTCTATAAAGTGTTCATTAATGAACTTTTCTTCTCAGTTTTCTGTGCTATTGGGGATTAATTTTCTGACTTTGCTTAACAACTATTAGAAACAGTAGCCTGTTCATCTATATATATAGTGCCAAAACATTGTATACACATTTTAAGAAAGGAAAAGATTGTATTAAAATTGTAATATTCAAGTCACCTTTGACTTATGCAATTATAAGAGATAAAGATATAATATACAAGATGACAAACGTGATTTGTATGTATTGAGTATTATAATTTTAACACATTTTTTTCCTTTCTTAAAAAGCGTATATGGTTTTTGGCATCCTCTATAGCAGTGGTTCTCAACCTTCTTAAGGCTGCAGCCCTTTAATACAGTTCCTGTGGGTTGCGACCCACAGGTTGAGAACTGCTGCTCTATATGATTATTTGAATGAACTCATTCTTTCTTAGAAAGTAATTTGTATATTACATAGATCAGTGTTATTATTTTATGAAGTATTATCTTCAAACAAGAAGTACGTAAAGCTTTGAGTGCTTGATAAGATTTATAGACAGTAATTGTAGAATGATTTTGAAGAGTTACATAGTTTTTATAATTTATTCCTATCTCTTAGATATTTTAATAACACTGACAGTCATCTTTATCTGTCTTTAGGCAGTGTATCCAGACTACACAGAGTCAGGCACATACTGGGCATATGATACATTTTTTTTTTTTTGCATCAAGTGGAGGTGTTGGTGGCAGCTCTGACGACTTGTCAATGACATAACAACCTGAGGTGTGATAAACGGTCATGCTTATCAGACACTGGCAATGTCTATGGGAGTGTCTTGAACCTATTTCTGGTGATATTATTGTGATTTCCTGAAAAAATCGGTGTCTGTTTTGCCTCCAAGCCAGCTGTGACCTGCACCCTGTGTGCTCTGCCATTCTGCTAAAAATTGTTTTTTATTCAGAATTTGGATATTGTCTCCTCTAGAAATACCTCTCTTCAACCAGGAAGATTGGGGTAGTTGGTTTCGCATAATATACTAAAGAGCCCTGTGCTTACAAACTCAAATATTCGTCAAAAAATGTTTTTGCTGTTATAATGAAAGCAGCAAAGCATTTTGAAAGTTACACTTCATGGTACACAGTTATGGTTATTATGGAAAATATATGAATCAATGATCTCTGTATTTTATGAGACTACATAAAAATATGTATCTGCTTATAAAATTTGGTATAAGACAAAACAGTAACTTAACATTTCTGAACTTTGTGTGATTGTTCTTGTTTTCACTCAAATTATAGCATCTCTTTACAAACTGTAAACAGTGATTTTTGTTTCTGGGGGTTAATATTCTAGACAGTTATCTCTATTTTGATTATTTGGAAGGAAAGATTGCTTAGATTGTTAGCATTTTTAAGTCTTAAAGTTTTCTTTGAATGAAAGTTGTATCAAATAGAGTTTTAAATTAATCACATCATTAATGAACTGGAACTTTGAGTACTATTGGTAGGCTGACAAATTTCCTACAGTTTTATTTCTAGCCCAGCATTCTGCTGAACTCCAAACATGCATACTTGACCGTCTGTTTGGAGATTTCTAACAGCATTTATTAGGTCATCTCAAACTTAGGATGCCCCCAGCTAAATGGCAGAACTTGCCTCCAGAAAACCGTTCCCCTCTCTGTCATCTCCATCTTACTTACTGACAATAAAATTGATCATGAAGTTCAAGCTAAAACCCTTGGAGTCAGCTGTGACTCCTTTCTCCCTTACCCCATTTCCAACCTGTCAGCACCCCCTGTCTGTTGCACCTTCAGAATCTGCCCTGATACTTCATCTCTTGGTCTAAGACACCAACATTTTACGTATGGAGAATGCCATTGCTTCCTCAGTGCTGTCTGATTCCACTGCGGTGATCCTGTGGTCTGTTCTCAACACAGTCCCATTGGCCTGCAGAAATGAATTGAGTGGGCAATTTCTGCACTTTCAAGTTTTCTGTGGATCTAATACTGCCCTAAAAAGTTAAAGCTATGAAGAATGAGTTAGTTCCTGTCATTCTTCTCCCCTTAAGCTCCCAGTGGTTTTTTCATCAAACTTGGACTAAAATCCAACCTCCTTGAGGCTCCCACAGGCCCTACACAATCTGCTTTCAATATACCCTCACCTTTACTGCTCTGACTTTAACTCTTATACCCCTATTAGTCCCTTTGCTTCAGACATATTTGTATACTTGTGTTTCCTTTAACATTCTGGGCCAACTTCTCACTTTTTGTTCCTTTTGCTTAGAATCGTATTCTGCAAAAAGATCAGGATAGAGGAGCCACCTTTGGCCTTCCAGACTTTGCCCAAATATTGTTTTCTTATTAAGACCTTTCTTGTTCTTCTTCTTGATATTTTAATCCTTGCCTCTGCAGCCCTCCTTATACTCTTTTTGAGATTTATTTTTCTCCTTAGTACTAATGAAATATTTGTCATGTCCAGGAAATAATGATGTTTTAAATTAAAGGTACAGATTTTGTTTGAATGCTTTATATAAAATGTAGACATAGATCATTTTAGAGTACAAATACTGTCTTAAATTATTTAAGCTTTCAGATATTAGCCACATCTAGAATATGTAGGTATAATAATTCCCATTTTTTTCATTTCATTTTACATATTTGCACATCCTCAGTGTGGCAACCAAATCCCACATAACAAAGCACTTTTCACGTTTGATGGACACCATGGACATTGGGCCAGATGTTCTAACAGATTATACTGTGTAGAAATGGTAATGGGAGTTAACCCTTTGTTTCATTACTTTAATAAAGCAATGGTAGTGGTTACCTAGAAAGTAGATAGGAAATATTCTCAGCTACAGAACTAGAAAGCAATTATAGACTAGTATTACCAAGGAAATAGTTATGTCTACTTATAATTCAGAGAAAATTTATTTATTGTTCTTAATCAATGCTAAATTTAGGATCCTTCATTTTTTGTATATCTGAGACTTGAACAAGGTGAGGGTTATAGGAGCCAACATCATACACATGGGAAAGTCTGAGTATAACTTTTGATTACCCCCAAATTTAACTACTAACAGTCTACCGTTGACTAGAAGTGATACTGATGACGTAAACTACTGATTAACACATAAAATATTTCATGTTATATGTATGTATATGCTGCATTTTTATGATAAAGTAAGCTGGAGAACAGAACGTGTTATTAGGAAATCCAAAGGAAGAGAAAATATATTCACCATTCCATTTATTAAGCAGAAGCAGATCATGATAAAACTCTTCATCTTCTTGATTTTTATGTGTAGTAGACTGAAGAGGAGGAGGAAAGGAAGGGTAGGTCTCATGTCAGAAGCGGTGGAGGTGGAAAGGGTGGCAGGAGAAGTGTGTACAGTTGGTATAATTTAAAAAATATGAACTTATCATAATTTCTGTCCTTTCTTTTTTTTTTTTTTTGCTTTTTAATGTTTCTATATGCTATTAACTCTTTGTCCTGTATTTAATTTTAATGGCCATATTATAGAGAGATCCATGTTGTAAAAAAGTTGGAAACAGAATAATCACAATGCCTCTGCCATATCATGCAATGCCAGTTGGTTTTCTAGCACTGCTTCCTTCATCTTCTGGCATTGGTACAGAAGCACTCATCTCCATCAAGTTTTCTTCTGTTAATTCTTGTGGTATTGTGTCTATTAGCTCTTGAATTGCTTCCAGGTCTATATCTTAAACATTTCACTCCCCCCTTGGTTGCCATATTCACCATCTTTTTCATGGTGTCCTCTCTGTCATAAACCTGTAAATGCATGCACAGTATCCGGACACAGTGTTTCCTCCAGAGCAATTTATTGTTTCTGGCTTGATGGTGTTTATATCTCTTCCTCACATCTTCAGTGGTGTAAACCTTCCAGAGTTTGATGATGCTCTTTCTGTCAGGGTTCTCTTACACACAGTGCTGACAGTCCTTCCCACAGACACTTTGTGTCATGAGACTTTAGGGTTCTAATGATCCCCTCCCCAATCTACAGGCTGAAACTGAGGTGTCGTGTTTGGGGGCCAGTAGACCACTTCAACATCTTTGAAGTTGAACTGATGGGTTCTGGATAGCCGAGGGCATTATACAATATTAAAAGAACTTTAAAAGGCAGTTTCTTACTGGCAAGGTACTTTCTATCTTCAGGGACAAAGCATTTATGAAACCAATCCAGGAAAGTGACATTGTTGTCAAGCCTTTTTTGTTGTGCAGCTGAAAGACTGGCAGCTGGCGTCTATCTTTCTCTTCAGGATTCTAGGGTTTGAAAATTTATAGATGGGGGAGTCCTGATCATAACCCTGACTGAGTTTTCACAGAACACTCGAGTTAGCCTGTCCTATTCTGCCTTAAAGCCTGATGCTCACTTCTCTTCCTTACTAACTAGTGTCCTTTGTGGCATTTTTGCAGAATAAAAATTTTCTGCATTAAAAACTTGTTCTAAAAGATAACTTTTCTCCTCAGCGATTTTCTTGTCTGCTGTTTCTTGATTGGCTAAAGCTGCTTCTGTTACTCTTGACATTTTTAAAGCCAAACCTCTTTCTAAACTATCAAACCATCCTTTGCTGTCATTAAAGTCTATAGCTTAAGATCCTTCACCTTATTTTAGGCTTAGGTTCTCATATAATAACTTTGCTTTTTAAATCATATGAGAGTCTATAGCATTTCTTATAGCAATCTGCACCCACTGAAAAATAGCATTTCCAATACAAAAATTTTTAAAAGATATTTTTTGCAAAAAGTGCAAGACTTTTGCACCTGCTGGTATAGCTGCAGTGATGGTTTCATAGATTTCCTTTTCCTTTTTTACAATGGTCCTTATGCTGGATTCTTGTTTGAATCTTTGAAATGACTAGTAATCATAGCTGCAGATCTCAATGTGTGCTACTTATCAAGCAGTTCGACTGTTTTGTAATGTCATAATTTTTCTCTGCTTTTTGGGAACACTTCCAGGCCATTAGTGGTAGTTCATATGGATCTCATGTCAATGTTTATGGCATTGCACTAAACACAATGAAAGATATGTGAGAACTGCAAGAGCTACCCCTTTTCTGAGATACTCAGCTTACTAGAGAGATGAACTGCTCCTGTGGTGATGATTAGCATCACAAAGCAAATTAAGCAAACACAACACTTGAGCTCACTGCAACAGGAGGTGGCTGTGAGATTATTATAATAGCATAGTAAGTCCTACAGTTAATTTTATGCAGGTGCAATTTAATACTACCTACATCTTTACCTTTGCTTATATTTCTCTGTAGTGAATGGGGCCATATATGATCTGTAAGTGTCTGCTTAAATTGCCATAAATTTTCATTTTTATACCAGATTTGTGTATATTTTACGGTAGTAAATGACAAAATACAATTGTATCATTGTAAGAAGACCTGACAATTAAGTTCATGAACTCATCCTATAAAAAGTGCTGCATACCTCATTGCTGAATATCACTACAGTCACCTTCAAAGCGCCCCCTCTTGGGAAGCTATGCACTGATGCCAACACCTAGTCCACCCTTCAGAGCAATTTTGGAACTCTTTTCCTGGAATGGCCATCAGAACTATCATCACATTACCCTTGATATCCTGAATCTTCCTTTCAATATTTCCTTTATCTTTGGATAAAGAAGAAAGTTATTGAGAGCCAGATCAGGTGAGTGGGGAAAGTGTTACAATGAAGTTATTTGTTGACTGGTAGAAACTTCTTCACCGATGGCTGTGTGAGCGCTTTGCTGTTGTTCATTGGTGAGCCCCCTTGGGGAGCATTTTTGCGCACAACTTTCTCATGCCAAGGTTTTTAGTTAAGATTTTCCTGACTGTTCTCCTGTAGACGTTTCCTTGGTGGGCTGTGCTTCTCATAGTCAGCCATCAACTGTGATGCATAATTTAGTGAAGTTTTTAACATTTCTGATGGTTGTGCTCATTGCTGGCCTCCCTGACCTCTCATCATCAGTGACACTTTCTCTCCCTTCAGAAGATATTTAATTCATTTGTACACTGCCATTTTCTTCATGACGTTATCCTCATCAACCTGGAATAACTTGTTCCTGATTTCACCTTCATCCTTGCCGAGCGTAATAAGAAATTTAATGTTTGTTCATTGCTGTAATTCAAGCTCCAACACGCTCACAATGGCCTACAAAACACTTGACAACCATAATGTACACCACTCAGAAAGGCACCACCACATGTTGACATGAACACAGGTGTGAGACACTGATCCACCAAAATTACCAAGCCTTACGGAGATGTTTGTACAGTGCTGCCCTGTATGTGCATGATAGCACTTAATTGTCAGGCCTTGTAGACTGGTACCTACATATATTTTATGTATTCATGATACACATAACTTTTTTTCTAGTTTTTTGGCTATGTTTAAAGGCTATGTGGTTCTGAAAGTTCTTTCACATTATTACTGATATCCCCCAAATGCTCCAATTATTTTACTTTAAAAAAATCTGCATGAAAATGGGCTTGCACAATTCAAATAGTTGTTTAGGGTCAACCGTATTTCTCATAATCCTCGAATAAGGCAGAATTAAAATTATAAATAGTCAACAATGGGATGTGGCTACAACTGATTTTGATTGAGGACACAGTGTTTTCATTGTCTACTTCAGAATATTTTACTATGTGTTTTTTCTTAACTTTTCCAGCTATGATCTTCTTACGGGATTGATCTTTTTAAACTAGGGTTTTCATAGAGTTATAAGAAAGTACATTTACTTTTGTTCCTTAGCCCTGTGTTTCCTTTTCATTTCTCTCTTTCTGTGTTTTTTTTTTTTTTTTTTTTTTCCTAAAGACAGAACCTTGCTCCATTGCCCAGACTAGAGGGCAGTAGCATCATCATAGCTCACTGCAACCTCAAATTTCTGGGCTCAAGTGATCTTACCTTAGCCTCCCAAGTAGTTGGGACTACAGATGTGAAGCACCATGCCCAGCTAATTTTTATTTTTATTTTACTTTTTTTTTGTAGAAACAGGGCTTTCTATGTTGTATAGCCTGGTTTTATCCTTATCCTCCAGCAATCCTCCCACTTTGGACTCTTAGTTCAGAATGCTAAGATTACAAGCATATGTTATCACACCAATCCTATGTTTCTATTTCCTTTAAAAATACCAAAAGGGTTACTAGGTGCTTGGTTTTAACTCTTAATCCTCCAGCAATTCTCCCACTTTGGACTCTTAGCTCAAAATGCTAAGATTACAGGCATAAGTTATCATACTAATCCTATATTTCTATTTCCTGAAAAGGTACCAAAAGGGTTACTAGGTGCTTTATTTAATAAAATTAAACATACAAAGTAGAATGTGGGATTGTCCAATGTGAATGAAAGACCCATGGGATTATAGGAGAGGATCTCATGAATGATCTGAGAGGGATAAGGAAAGATATCCTGGAGGAATTATGCTTAGGTTTAGACCAAAATGTTGACTAGGTCTGAATCCACCAAGTATCTTCTCTGGTTTCACATTAGACTCATCTGAGAAACTTTAAAAAATGTGGATGCCTATTAGACAGCTGTGGTGGCAGGCACATGTGGCCTTATCCATCTGGGAGGCTGTGGCAGGAGGATTGCTTGAGCCCAGGCAGAGGTAACAGTGAGCTATGATGACATCACTGCACTCTGGCCTGGATGACAAAATGAAACCTCATCTTGAAAAAAACATTGTGGGTGCCTGGGGCCCACCTCAATCATTCTAGTTCAGTAGCTCTATGGTGGACCAGGCAGCTAGATGTTTTAATAGCTTAGCTCTCCAAGTTAGTCTAATGACAGTCAGGGTTAAAAAAATCAGTCAGCAATCCTTAGCCAATCAAAGAAAGACAAATAATGGGGGAAAGGCACATTTTAGAAACTGAAAGTTTATTCTAACCGGAGCAATACATTTGTAGGCGGGCAAGTGTGTACGTGTTACTGTAGATGGCTCACGGGGAGTCTGAGGCAGTGATTTCCAGATGGAGATGTCATTTTTCTCCAGAGGTCTTTGGTAACAATGGTGCATCCAAGGAGAATTTAGAAAACTTAATTTGTTCAGTGTTGATATCGTGTTGGGCAAGCACGACTGCTTCCCTTGAACTCCGCTCTCTCTTGTGTCTGTGCTCCAGTATTTGCTGTTTCTTTCCCTTCCACTTCACTGGTGAACTCCTATTTGTCCTCCAGGACTCAGCTTAAAAGGGCAACAAGATAATAGACATTGTAGGCACTTTCTGCTGTAGTTATGCAACTTTGTCATTATAGAGTGGAAGTAACTATGGACAATATACAAATGAATGGTTATTACCGTGTTTCAGTAAAAGTATTTATGAGAGTGAACTTTAGGTTTCATAGAGTTTTCATGTTTCAAAAAATATTCTTCATTTGATTTTTAAAGCCATGAAATATTAAAAAACCATTATGATCTCCACTACCATATGAAAATAGCCAACAATGGGCCAAGGGAGAGAGCTCCTGCTTGTAATCAGAGCACTCTAGGAGGCCAATGTGGGAGGATGACTAGAGCCAGGAGTTCAAGACCAACTTGAGCAAGAATGAGAACCCTGTCTCTACTAAAAATAGAAAAATTAGCCTGGCATTTTAAAGATAGGTGCCTGTATCCTACCTATGTATTTGGGAGGCTGAGGCAGGAAGATGCCTAAGCCTAGAGGTTAGAGGTTGCTGAGATCTAGGCTGACACCACAGGCACTCTAGCCTGGGCAACAGAGTGAGACTCTATCTCAAACAAACAAACAAACAAAAAGATAACAAGTAGATCTTAGCCTATAGACTCTATCTCAAACAAACAAATAAAAAAAATAACAAGTAGATTTTAGCCTATAGGCATAATAGGCATATAGAGGGTGCCAAAAATGCATATACATTCTAAGAAGGGAAAAATCTGTATTAAAATTTAATACTAAAGTCATGTTTCACTTTTGCAATTACAGTGACTTGCATTCAACTTTTGTTACTTGTATATATATTGAATATTACAATTTTAATATAGCTTTTTCCTTTCTTAAAATGTGATATACGTAGATATTTTTTGTCATCCTCTGCAATTTTCCCATTCAAAGGCATTGTCAACAAATACCAACTCAGTTCTGCCAAAAAGTCTTTAAGGAAATATCTTTGCTAGTCTCACTTTACTGATGTGGAAGCTGAGGCACAGAGCAGTTAAGTCATCTGTCCACATTACTCAGACGCTGAGTGCAGAGGTGGAACTCAGAAGCAGTCTTGCTTGTGTTGTAATCCTGCTATTCACTACTGGTCTGGGGGGTTGGCTGAGAAGCTTGGAGGAGGAATTAGAGATAAAATGGTCAAGGCCATGGGAGATAACACGTATGAGACCAGCAATCCTTGTGGGTGATGAAGGCAACAGAGGACAGAGGAACAAGAATCAGACTGATCAGTGAATGGGTGGGATATTCAAATTGTCAACAGAATGCTGCAGGAAGTACGTAGTAGGACTGCACAATTTTCATTTCAACATTAGCAAACCCTATGAACTTCAGAGGAAGTTGCTTCCATCTATTTTCACATTATCGTGTTTTGCTTTCAACCAACATTTTATACAGTCTGTTTGTGTATGTGCATGTTTGTGTGTGTGTGTGTACTTGTTTTTAGCTAGTTTGGCAAAAAAGGTGAGTGTAGACAAATAATTAAAACCAAAGTGAAAGGTGCCACATTAGAAGTTATTGCATCCAACCCAGCCGTGGGAGATAGGGAATGCTTTGTGGAGATGACAGCACATCATGGGTATTCTACTCATTTCTCAGGTGAGGTGGAGCTAAGAGTATCGGACAGGAGATTGGACTTACCAAAGCCTAGGGGCAGGTGAAAGCTCATGTGGTTTCGGAGAAGTCTGAGCTCAGTCTGGTTTGAGTGCTGAGTGAGACGGAATTACGGGGCAATGAGAGTTAAGAATGGACATGTGTGCCATGGGGATAGACTGGGAGGAGACGTGAGTGTGTCCAGATTATCAAGGTTGTATATGCAAGGAATGTGAATACCTTCTGGAAGTCGGCCTCGTTCTCTGAAGGATTTGGAGCAGCCGAGTGACAGCTGACATGGGCTTTTTGGAAGCTCAGTCAAGCTTTGGCAGATTGATGGGAACGGCATACAGGCTGGTAAATGGCTACCTTAGTAGCAGACTGAGCGCTGAGATCTGAAGGTCTCACTTAATAAACCTATGGGTATGCAGTAAAATGCAAGAAAATATTACCAAACAAAATATTGTGCTGAATGGGATCCATCGGAAATGCTTAATTACGGTCTGTGCCCAGGTGACTACATACAGACAGTTAAAATATTAAAGGGATTTAAGAATTGCCTTAAATATGGAAACTTTACTTTTTTGAAAAATCATGTTCAGCCATACTAAATTCCTGCTTTTAATCTTTAAACAATTGTAGTTGACAAAATATATGTAAAAAAGTTTTCCTACATATATGTGCATGTGTATACATGTGCCAAACAGTAGGATCTGCTCGCGTATCATGTGTGTTTATTAAGCACTGTGATTACGAATGGATTATGAAATCAAATAATGGGCAGAAATTTCAAGTGGCTTAATATTTACTTGATCTGAAAGAAAATGATTTAAGATTTGATTAATGAAAGTTTGCTTTTTTGTAACTTGGCATGCCTTATAGAAAAAATTACATGAACTTTTATTCTCTGCCTGTATTTTAGTGTTGTCTGAGGAGTAGGCTCTTGGAAAAGGTCAGCGTGTTTTAAGATACTTCGGAATGAAGGAAAGTTGTGGTGCATTTGATGTATTACTGACCTGTGCTTGGTTGTGACCATGACCATGGGGCTGCATTCTTTTCTTCACAGAAGAATTATAGCCTTTATAACTATTCCTGTCTGTCCTGAAGTCTTTATTCCATTTTACCTTTGAAAATGGCTTCAGAGCAAGAAAATAAGATAAAATAAGCAGATAAGATGCCGCGGCTTTTGGAAATATTCTCCTTGAAAGTCATTTATATCCTGTAACATGAATTGAGTTTAATTTAAAGTAAATATGAACATCAGGAATCAATTAACTGGCTTTGGGATAGTTTTAATGTGTTATAGGAATGTTTTCCGTCTATTTTTGCAGAGCTTTTATTGAGGGTATGGCAGTGAGGGTATGAGTGAAGTGGGAAGAGCATAGAACTGATATTTGCATTGTCTTTAAGAGTAATCGTCCTCTGCTCTGTGGTTCTCATTTCTCTCAGTGGGTTTAAGAACATATGGTTTGTGAGCGTTAATTCCTGGAAGGAACTTGGCAGTGACCAGCACGTATTTTGCTCTCTGGCCATTCCAGTTATTATAATTATTTTCTTAGTGATAGAAGAGTAAAGATAGTAAAAATGGTCAGATATCATACTGACCACTACAAGCAGGAAAACTGTGTTCTGAAATATTAGAATTTTATACATCAGGGATGCTTTGTGAATCACTGGCCAGTGCACAGCCTGCTCTGAATTTTTAGTTTAAGTTTAAAAACACATAGGCAGCCAATAGACTGTAAGTATAGCAAGACCTTGAATAGTGTTGTTTTGTTCAACATGTTAGGTTCTAACAAAGATTTTAAAAAATGATTCCCAGCCTGGGCCACTGTCTGTTTAAAATTTGCCCTTGTCTGTGTGGGTTTCCTCTTGAAAGTGAGATAAATTGGCCTCCAGGGTACCAAGAAATGAGTGTGGGTGTGTGTGAGTACACCCTGCGATGGTGTACCTGCTTGCCAGGGTGGTGCCCACCTCACATTCTGAGCTGCCTGGACAGGCTCCAGCCACTCGTGACCTTGCACTGGAATAAGCAGGTTGGAGAGTGAATGAGTAAAAATTCATAAACTCTTCAATAATCATCCAAATGCTTGAAAATAATGGAATGGATGTCTGAAGAAAGCCCTTAGTGAGCCACCATATTTGTGATTGTTTTTGAACTGCCTGGTGATAGAAGGGGCCCCTTAGAATTTTTACTTTGCAAATAACTCATTCATTGATGTGCCCGCCACCACTATGGCTGTGTTCCTCACAGATTCACCCAAAATTGAGTAAATAATTATCTTGCTTTTTATTGATCTTTCTTAAATGTCTACGTAACTCACATTTAGTACAGCATTTAAGATAAGAAGGGTTTGGGGGTCTGAATTTGAAGTTTTGTGATGTTTTTGGAAGCAGAAGTGTGCCGTAGGAACTTGTCAGAACAGGACATCTTTCCTTTTCATCACTGAATGATATTACGTCTTATGTACCGCATTTTGGTTGATCCATTCATCTGTTGATGGGACTTGGGTTGTTCCACATTTCGGCTATTGTGAATATGACTTCAGTGAGCAAAAGTGTGCAACGGTGTGCTCAAATACCAGTTTCGATTATTTTGGGTATGTACATAGGAATGGAATTGCTGGGTCATAGGGCACTTCCATACGATTTCATTTAAATGAAATTTGTAGAATGGGCAATTTTATAGCGGTCGCCAGGAACTAAGAGGGAGGGGCCAGGGGAAGTTACTGTATAATGGTTACTAAGTTTCTGTTTGGGTTGCTGAAAAAGTTTTGGAAATAGTGATGATTGTACAACATTGTGAGAGTAATTAATGAATTGTACACTTAAAAATGCTCAGAATGGCCAATTTTATGTTATATTTATTTGCCACAGGTGAGACAATTAATAGTGTAATATACCAAAAACCTTTGAATTACACCGTTTTAATGGGTAATTTCTATGGTCTGTGAATTGTATCCTAAGCATTTTATCCAAATAGGTCATATTTAAAAGAAAAGATCTAGAGTTCTAACTTTATTTTATATGGAGCACGTCACAGTAGCTGGAAGCAGCTGGAATGAAAGGAATTGGGAAATTTGTGCTTCCACCAAAAAAATAGGCCTTTGTTAGATAAAAGGGGAGGGGCACAATTACTCATCTCCAGGGACTTTCAGAGTAAATCATGACACATGTAGGAATGTCCCGTGAAGTAACTGGCAAATTAATAAAACTAGCAATCAACAAATTATGCATAGATATATATATGTATGCATGTATAGATATGCTTATATAGATACATATATGTATACATATGTATCTATGTATAATTTGTTGATTGCTAGTTTTTTAATTTGCCAGTTACTTTATGCCTTTACATATGTATCATAACCTGTAAATACTTTGTGAATAAGTAATATGAGTATAATACTTTGTGAGAAAGCCCTCAGCACAAGGCATTATGTTGTGCTGCCTAATATTTTTGGACATGTTTCTTTCGACTTCTCTTTTGTTTAAAGAATGGCACAGTAACTGCCTATTTTATAATAGCTGTGTATAATATTTATTGTCAATTTGAGCCTTCAAAGTCACCTTTGTCTATATTATGCATAGCTAAATAGTAATTTTATTAGAAAATAATGGAATTATTTATAGATGAGGGTTTTCCCTTTAATTCCAAGTAACTTTATACCCTGGAATTATTAAAATTCTACAAATTATACTTGAAAAACATCGGAATGTTTGTAAATTCATGTATAGGTCATATTAAAGACCAAATATGCCTGTCGACCCACCCATGCACACACAACAGATACCTTCTGTCTTGCTTACCCTTATATTTGATTCCAGATTTTAGATACTTTTTATTTGGGAACATTGTTGTGGTTTCTGTTACTCCCTGCTGCCCAGGCTCGCCAGCCCCTCCCCCAGTGTTAGAGAAGAAAGCCGAGAGACAAATAAACTTGAGGGACAGAATTACATACTGTTTCCTGTGTTAAAAAGACTCATTTTTACATTTGTTTATTTGTTCAATTACATTTTTCTTATTTTTTACCTGTTTTTCAGCTGCTCCAGTTGATGTACTAAAAGCATTAGATTTTCACAATTCTCCAGAGGGAATATCAAAAACAACAGGATTTTGCACAAACAGAAAGAATTCTAAAGGTTCAGATGCTGCTTACAGAGTCTCAAAGCAAGCACAAGTCAGTGCCCCAACAAAACAGTTGTTTCCAGGTTTGTTCAATTTTATTTTTATTGTTACTGCTGTTCCTACTACTGTTGTTACTCCTAAGACTGATTATACTACTTCCCTGCTAATTATTATTATTATTTGTCTTTATCATGCTAAGGAATGCCCAGTTTTAAGGGAGAAGAGAGTTCTTTCCTGTATCAAACACCGAATTCAGTGTGGTCACCAACGTGATGTAATGAAAGTAATTAATACTTTGAAAGTTGCCAATATAAAACTCAGCACAATCACAGAAATTATGCTTATTTGAACATTTAAATAATTCATTTTCTTATTCCAATATGATAAACCACTTTATAACATTTAACCCATTTTTGTGTATAATCTTGTAGAATGTATTGATGGCGGGAAACTTCACCTACAGTGACTACCTAGGTCAATTCAATGAGACTATGGATTTAGATATACTTAGTGTGTATTTTCCTAAAATTAATGTAAACTTTTTTGTTGAAAGAACCACTCCCTTGGCAGATGTCAATATTGCATTATTTTTGCACATTGCTCTTATCTGAAATGTAAGTTGCCTGTCCTAGTTATAGGGAAATCAGGGACTAGAGATTTTCTGAGACTTGACCTGGACTGTTGGTATAATGGTACTTCTTTCCTGGGCTACTGGTAATTTGCAAAGTCCCTTGGAGAGATTAAAGACATTTTCCTCCTCTAGACAGAGGCAGCGCCTGGCTACAGATGTTAATAAGTGGACCATGGTCTAAGGTGATGAATATTCTCATGTAGGTACAGAATGTCCAATCAACACTAATCAACAGCTCTGATTTATCTCCAGCTGCATCCAAAAGAGATTTCAGTTAAAGAGAGATAGAGTCTGTTTGGAAAAGTATTGAACAGATTTAAAAAAATGAAAACCAAGTACCAAAAAAAAAAAAAATGCACAAATTTTTATGCATTTTTTGTATCAAATTTGTTCATGGATTTCATGTCTCCTGATCTCAAAGGCCCATTTTCAGAGTCAGTGTTGAATCTGTTAGACTATTATATGTATATGTAAATGTCATTATGCTATACTCATAGCAATGGTAGTAGTGGCGTTTTTAAATAACAGTAATTTAACATGATTTATTCTTAATTTATGATTTTACACTTTAAAATACATATGTTGAAAAACTCCACATTTTATCTGTTCCAGATATACCGATCACTGTTATTTCAGACAAAATTTTATATTTTAAGAGGCTTCATTTGTTGAACTAATATGGTGAATTCTCTCTAATTAATTCATTCTTTTATGAACCACACTGATTTGCATCTCGTAGGAATTTCACTGGGCTAGGGGGCTATGTTAGACGGACAATGCTGTCATCATTATGATTCTTTAGATAGCTAAATTTCTTTTTCAAAGACCATAGTTTCAATATTATAATTAAAATATTATCTTTAAATTGGGAAATATTTCCATAACTAAAAGACTGTAGTCATTAGCATAGCCAGAAGTTGGATATTTTCAAAAGTTATGCTGTACACATTAGATGATTAAGATTTTGATGATTCATAATCTTGTATGAATATATTATTTTCTGAAATTTCTATTTTCCTAAGGGTCTCTATGTGGATGTCTTTATGTTTTTGCAAAGTGGAAAGTTATTATTTTCCCCCAACTCACACTATTTCAGCATCCTTTTCTTTCCCTGGATGAGATCTTTGAAAAATTGAGTTATATTTAGTGTCTGAGTTTCTGTGATTCTTTTTGAATGTGCTACTCACTTGTGGAAAAAGTTTATTTTCCATGGACCTTTTTCAATAATAAGCTGAAATATCTAGATTTGTATTTATAATAAATGCAGATAAAAAGCATTTTTAATTAATGTTTATTTACCCTTCCATTTTATTTCTATGATTATTTTTCTCCTATTGATTTTTATTTATTCTTTTTTTTGAGACAGAGCCTCAAGCTGTCCCCCTGCATAGAGTGCAATGGCATCACAGCTCACAGCAACCTCCAACTCCTGGGCTCAAGCAAGTCTC
>NW_003852405.1:7054179-7074608 GCF_000181295.1 Otolemur garnettii
ATACTGATTTCATCCACTTTGGATATACACTTAATAGTGGGAATGCTGGATCATATTACATCAGAGAACAGACATCTCTCTTTTTTTTTTTTTTTTGAGATAGTCTCATTCTGTCACTCTTGGTAGAGTCCTATGGCATCACAGCTCACAGGAAGCTCAGATTCTTCGGCTTAAGCGATCCTCTTGCCTCAGCCTCCCAAGTAGCTGGGACTACAGGTGCCCGCTACAACGCCTGGCTATTTTTTATTGCAGTAGTCATTGTTGTTTTAGCCGGCGGGGCTGGGTTTGAATCCTTGGTATATGTGTCTGGCACCCTAACCACTGTGCTACGGGTGCTGAGCCTACAAATGTCTCTTTGACAAACTGATTTCATTTCCTTCGAATGTATACTTGGTAGTGGGATTTGCTGGATTCATTTTTAATTTTTTGAGGAACTTACATACTCTTTTATATAATGGCTGAGCTAATTAAACTTTTGTTAACAGTATGAAAAGGTTCTCTTTTCTCTACATCCTCGTCAGCACTTGTTACCTTTTGGTTTTTTAATAATGGCCATTCTAACTGGAGAGAGATGGTATCTCATTGTGGTTTTGATTCCCATTTCCCTGATACTGAACAATTTTTTTTTTTTTTTTTTTTTGAGACAGAGTCTCACTTTGTAGTCCTTGGTAGAGTGCCATGGCATTGCAGCTCTCAGCAACTTCTAGCTCTTGGGCTTAGGTGATTCTCTTGCCTCAGCCTCCCAAGCAGCTGGGACTATAGGTGCCTGCCACAACGCCTGGCCATTTTTTTGTTGCAGTTTGGCCAGGGCTGGGTTTGAACCAACCACCCTTGGTATATGGGGCTCTCGCCTTACTCACTGAGCCACAGGCGCCGACCTATAGTTTTCTTCATGTAGATTTTATATATAATTGTTAGATCTTATATACAATTGTTAGAGTCATACATTCATATTTTTTTTAAGTGCCAATGTAAATGCTATTGTTTTTTTAAATTCAAATTACACATTATTATTGCTGGTATACAGATTTTTGAACATTTTTTTATATACCTCTAGGCTATTTTTAGTCTTAAGAAATGTTTGTTCAGATCATTTCCTCAGTTTTTAATTGGATTATTTATTTTCTTGCTATGGAGTTATTTGATTCTCTCAAATATTTTGGATATTAACTCCTTTATGAGATCTATAGTTTGTGAAATCCATGCTCCCATTGTGTGTGTCATCTCTTTATTTATTGTCCCTGTGCTCATGCAAAAGGTACTTAATTTGATATTATTTCCCTTGGGCTTGATAGTGTGAGATTTGAGCCAAATAATCTTATAAGATATAGAACTTTTAACTGAAATATTGTATCGCCTTATAGGTAAATACTCTGTTGATATATTTGTAGCATGAAAATTGCTTTTTTCTAATACATTTTTCATGATTTCCAATTCATAAAATGTCTTTTTACTATGAAGTGGCTGCATAGAATTCCATTCTTTAGATATTTTGTATTTTATTTCAGCAGTTTTAATCACTGCAGCCCCTTATAGTATTTTACTTTTATAAACAGTGCTTTGATTGAATCGACAGCATATAGTCTTTACACATAGGGTCCTCTCCTGATAAATTCATATAAGTAGGAGTGCTAATATCCTGTAGTCTTTTGGATTTGAATCCATGACAGTCCTATTAATAAAGCATTTATCATTTTATGTGACTGCCTATACTAGAATTTGGAATGCATGGACTGAATAAGGAAAGTCTTGGTGTTGGCCTGATATTGTTAATTGCACATACACATACACACCAGTTTTGCAAATGGACATTTTACATGAAGTAATCTCATCCCTCAAATAATATTTTTATGCCCAGGTAGTAAGAAGATCTAATCATATATATCTTAAAAACTGGTTTTGAAAAATAAAACTCACAATGTAATCTGCAGTGTTTTGATATAAATATTATAACATAATAAGTAGTTATTATTTAACTGTTTGAAATATATGTATTGTAATCATTAAACTGATATAATTATTTTACAAATGTGTAGTAAGTGTCTATGTAGGTCAATCCCTATGCTGAATATTGGCATATAATTGTACGAGGGAAAAGAGAAAAAGAATATATGTGTGTTTTTTTTTGAGAGAGACCCTCAAGATGTTGCCCTGGGTAGAGTGCCCTGGCATCACAGCTCACAGCAACCTCCAGCTCCTGGGCTTATGGAATTATCTTGCCTCAGCCTCCCAAGTAGCTGGGACTACAGGCGCCTGCCACAATGCCTGGCTATTTTTTTGGTTGTATTTGTCATTGTTGCTTGGCAAGCCTGGGCTGGATTTGATCCCGCCAGCTTTGGTATATGTGGCTGGTGCCTTAGCTGCTTGAGCTACAGGTGCTGAGCCAAGTGTGCCTTCTTGAATTTAGAAAAACATTAGTCAAGTAGCTAATGGTTCTGATTTATAATGACACGTGCTTTTTACTAGTGAAACTGCATTCTGGGATAGGAATAACTACCACAAACCCTTTAGCATTTGAAGGGGTGAAGAAAAGAAATTAATTTTTTAATGTTGTGTCATTACAATGCCTCTTTAAAAAGAGAATACATGGCTATATGTGTAGACCAGACAAAGCCAAAAGATACAAATTTTATACTAAAAGTAGTAGTTAAATAACTCTTTTAAGAGTGATTGCTGTGCGTTTGATACTGAACTGGCACCATGATCTTCTTTCCTAACTTTGAGGGCAATTTCATATCATCATTCTTCTTTAACTGCGTGTCTTTGAAGTTTGAATATATAATAGCTTGGATCAGTGTTGCAGGGAAAACTTGACAGAATTCTCCTCCCCATTTGTTTATTGATTGGTTTATGGTATAAACTTAGGTGACTTATTAAGGCTATATAGAAAGTTTAAAAAAGTATATAGCAACATAAGAACAACTTGCAAATTGGGAATTTCTTTCTTTCTTTCTTTCTTTTTTTTTTTTTTTTGTAAATTGGGAATTTCTAATCTTTGGCTTTCTTTTGTCAGGTGGAACTTTTCCGGAAGATTTTTCAATATTATTTACAGTAAAACCCAAAAAAGGAATCCAGTCTTTCCTTCTATCTATATATAATGAGCATGGCATTCAGCAAGTTGGTGTTGAGGTTGGGAGATCACCTGTTTTTCTGTTTGAGGACCATACTGGAAAACCTGCCCCCGAAGACTATCCCCTCTTCAGAACTGTTAACATCGCTGATGGAAAGTAAGTAGCAACGTAACTAAAGCAATTTGTTGTTTGTTTGTTTTGTTTGTTTCAGTTTTTGGCCAGGGCTGGGTTTGAACCTGCCACCTCCGGCATATGGCGCCGGAGCCCTACTCCTTGAGCCACAGGCATTGCCCCTAAAGCAATTCTTTCATTCTGATGTTCAACAGATATTGGTGAAATGGGGTATAGATTTTCTATGGCCTATCTATTAACAAATTAACATAATAATAAAATATCTACCATGACATAGTTTACCCTCTGGGAAGGTAAACAATAAAACATTTAAAACATACATATTACTAATTATTAATATGTCAGGTGGTGGTAAGTGAGAGAGAAAAATTGAGCACTAAAGAGGATCGTAAATGGCAGTGAGGGATGCAATTTTAAGGAATGAAATTGGGGAAAATCCCACTAAAATGATAACATGTATAAAGAAGGTGGCAGCCAGGCACAGTGGCTGGTGCCTATAATCGCAGTTACCCTGGAGGTTGGGGGACAGGATCACTTGAGCCTGGGGGTTTGAGACCAGCCTGGACCACATAGCAAGACTCCCTCTCTGAAAAGATAAAAATAAAGGAGGTAGAGTGCGTGCCATGCTGGTAATTAAAAGCATACCATTCCAGTAGGCGAGGGAAGCAAATATGAAGTCTCTGACTCCAGGGTGTGGCCAGTTTGTTCCAAGCAATGTCAAGGACACTGGCATAGCAGGAGCAGAGTGAGATGTTGTGGGTGGAGAAGCAGAGTCAGGCCGGAAGGCGTGTACCTTGTAAGAGGTTGTAAGCACTTTGAGTTTGTTCTACTCTGTGAAATGGGAAGTCACTGCAAATGTTTGAGCAGAAAATGATCTGATTTGACTTATTTTTTTACCAATAATAAGAATGTTCATCATAGAAAGCCAGTGCTTGATACATGTTGTGCACTGGTCTACGCATTTTATATGTGACTAACTCACTTCATTTTTCACAATGCTTTTAAGAAAGTCATGTTAATAAACTTACAGAGAAGAGCTTGAGGCATACAGAGTTTTAGTGACTTGTCTAAGATCACATGGTTGGAAAGTAGGGGAGACTGGAATTTGAACTCATATAGTCAGCTTCACTCTACACTCTTCTGAAAGTACTGTTGAGTTCTCAATTCTATGTCCTGACGGCCTTTCACTTATAGAGCAGCTATATACAAGTAAAGGCTTATTCAATTTACTTGATATTTTATTGTTGAATCCAGAGCTCTTAAAATAGCTTTATCAGAAATTGGACAGTTGGGTATAGCTGTCTGCAAGAAATAGTGGTGCAGATAAAAGGAGAAAAAAACGTATCATTGTATCTTTGTCAGAA
Source organism: Otolemur garnettii (assembly GCF_000181295.1). Lineage (NCBI taxonomy): Eukaryota > Metazoa > Chordata > Mammalia > Primates > Galagidae > Otolemur > Otolemur garnettii. Next base: position 7,058,747 of record NW_003852405.1, read on the forward strand.
CTGCAGAGAAAACTTTGAGTTTCAGTGCTAGGAAAAACCAGACTTTTATAGGTAATTTACATTATTATCCTATAAACAAACTTCATGCTAAAATTTCAGTGCATAAACTTCATGCTAATAATTTAGTTCATGTATAGTAATTGTAGAAAATATTTTGAAGTCATTTTATTCATTAAATATTATATTCTTTGATCCTGCTTTCTTAACTGGAAATAAAAGAATCAATTTATTCTATTTAAAAAAATAGGCAGTGTTGAGTATGAACAGATCTCTACGATAAAATATGGAAAATGCCCCATAAATATTTTTTACTGATAACCAAACAAAATAAGTACTAATCGTTTCTTTATTCCCTCATATATTCTTTCATTAACAATTTATTAAATGCTTAGCACTTAATAATGCCAGGTATTATACTATTTGCTTGAGATTGTTAAAATGTAGCATACATGCATTTGTTGAGCTCAACTGATTTTTTTTTTTTTTTTTTGAGACAGAGTCTCACTCGCCCCAGGTAGAGTGCTGTGGCATCATAACTGACAGCAACCTCAAACTCTTGAGCTCAAGAGATCCTCTTGACTCAGCTTCCCAAGTAGCTGGGACTACAGGCACCTGCCACAATGCCTGGCTATTTGTTTTAGAGACAGGGTCTCGCTTTTGCTCAGGCTGGTCTCAAACTCCTGTGCTTAAGCAATCTGCCTCGGCTTCCCAGAGTGTTAGGATAATAGACGTGAGCAACTGTGCCTGGCCTGATAAAAAATTTAAATGCAAAAAGGATTGGTATTTAAGCACACTTCCATCTGGTAAGAAGAATCATGACCTGATCATGAATGGGCCATTCATTCCATAAGTATTTATCTAGGAGCCATCATGCTGTGGGGGGTCTGCAGGGCGTAAGAGTTATAGCAGTGACCAACACAGGTAAAGTCCTTCCACTCCTGGAGCTTACACTGTGTTAGAAAACACAGACAGTAGATGAACAAATACTTACTATACAAAGTACTAATAGCAATATGAGGGAAAATAAATCAAGGCGAGGGATGTAGGGAGTACTATTAGATAGGCCGGTCCTGTTTGATGAGATTGCACTGAGTGAAGTCAGGAAGGGAGTCAGGGAACAGCAGTGTGGGTGTAAGGAAGAACAGCGTTCCTGCCATCATGAAGAACATGAACAGCCTGTGGCTGGGGTACAGGGCGTCAGAAAAAAAAAAAAAGGTCAGGCATAAATTCAGAAAGGGCCAGGGGACCCTCCTGTGAAGCAGAATGAAGACTCCAGCTTTTATTGTAAGTAGCATATTTAATAGATTTTTAGCAAGGCAGAGACTTGATCTGACTTAAGTTGTAAAAAGGGTCACTCTGGTTGCCTTAAAGAGGAGGCAGAGACTAGTTAGGAGTCTAGGCGAGACAGAGGCAGCTAGAACTAAGTGGAGGGGCACTGGATTCTGCGTATACTTCAAATATATGGAGTGATTGATGGGATTTTCTGAGATAAGCATGCAGTGTGAGAGAAAGAAAACAGTGAAGAGTGACTCCCAGATTGTTAGTTCAGTATTTTGAATATTGCATAGGATTCCACGATTATGTTTCAGCACTACGGCAGTTGAAATCAATTCAACAAATATATCTAGTTTAGAGCGCTAATCAATTTTTAACTAGTAAGATCAGTTTTCGTTTCTGTTAATGAAAAACACATAGCTCTAAACGCTGGGGATGGTTTAAGTGAAGACGCAGGCTTCTTGGCATGAAGTATGTGTAAATTTTACTCTCACCGTATTAAATAGCTCCTTATAGAAATCTTTGCCCAATTCAAACTGAGCAGACGCCCGTGCCAGCTGAATGTGCTGGTGGAAAGAGCAAAGACCAAGACTATATGGAAACATCCTTGGTCCTCAGCAGCAGCCCTGCCAAGTCACATGAAACAGGCATTTTTAGAGAACCGTCTATAACTTCTTGGGTACTTTATTTCGTGGATCTAGTCCTGGGCACTTCTGGAATATTAATCTAGCAGTTTTAATTTGGAAAAATAAAGTAAAGTATAAACCAGACAGGCTTGCAGAATCTGAGTGAGCTTCATTTGGTGGCTTAGGTTAGCACCGTATATTGTTCATAAAACCCCCTGTTTTACAGTATGGTTAGGGAACGTAGGTTTCCAAAGAGCTGGCCATGTCTCCCTGGCCAAGCCTGTCATCACTGGCCTGAATTAGCTGGAGCAGTAGCTGCGGAGTGAAGTGAGACTCTCATTCCACACTTGCGTTGACTGTGCTTTCTTTCTGTGTTCCCACTTACTGCCAGCTCTGGAAAGAAGGAGAGATACTATGTCTCAGACTTGGATGCTGCCCGCAGCAGTGATCTATAACTGTCCTGAAATTAAAGTGGAAAAAGAAAATGGAAGCCCTCGAAATAAACGTGAATAAAGACAGAGCAGCACATTGTATTTTACGCTTAGAATGTTCCCTTGCTCCAGATGGAGCAGCCCTTCCATTAGTAGACATACCCTTTTATAGTCCGTCTCAGGGGATTACTAAAGCAGAAGTTTTTGAAGTGGAATTCCACTTTGGAAGAAAGCATTTACGTACGTGGAAACTATTACTTACCCCATCTTCCACCCTAATTGCTATCAAATACCTTCACTGGGACACAGTGAGATGAAGCTTTTGTTGCTAGAACACGAAGCGAAGCCAAGGATGGGCACGTCCTTATCAGCACAGATAGCTAATCCTGCAGTGCATCTCAGCCTGATTATGTGTCCTTTTGGGTAGCGAGCACTGTGCTGGGTGCACAGTAAGTAGTCACCTAGTATCGATTCATAAATGAGTCTACAGCTTTGTACGAGGTCAGCTCACTTTTACAGTGCAAAATGCACAGCATTTTAATGGGAATAATGGTTTGGCAGCCAGTGTGTTCGAAGCTCACCAAAGAATGACTTGGCTTTTTTAGGTGGCATCGGGTAGCAATCAGCGTGGAGAAGAAAACTGTGACGATGATTGTCGATTGTAAGAAGAAAACCACAAAACCACTTGATAGAAGTGAGAGAGCGATTGTTGATACCAATGGAATCACGGTGTTTGGAACAAGGATTTTGGATGAAGAAGTGTTTGAGGTAAACATAAATCCAATTTTAATCTGTTCAGTCAGATTTTTGATTTGGAACTGTGTTAATAACGGTAACAATCAATATATGTTATAAAGCGACATTGAAAACTGTAAAGGGGTGACCTACTTTCTTCTCCTGTGGGTGCGATCTTTTCTCTTGTTCAGTAAGAGAATGACCAGACAATGGTCCTTGTCACTCCTGGGAAACCTTTACGGGGATTGGTTGATTTGAACACAGGCATGCTGTTCTCCTGGGAAGGACAAACGGCTTTACTCTTAGTACTTTGTCTTATTTTTTTGGAAAAAACAACATTTTTTTTCACTTCCTTCTCTGGGACATTCATTTAGAGAAATGTCCAAGGCATATATATTTTGCCTTTCTGTTCTTTGTGAAGGTTTCCAAGGTAACATAGAGGTCATATTGCATACGATGAACTTTAAATGTGTAAACCACTCAAAAAAATACTATGAAGCTAATGGTGGGAGGCTTCCTTCCAATTTCTTAAATCTTTCGATCACAGATCTGGTAACTTATTCTTTAAATTGAGTTAGTCGATTTTTAACAGAACAAACAGACCTGCGTCCTGACCTCATTAAGGATGCTCTCTTGAGATATTCTTCACTTTGGTTTCAAACAGTTTCTGAAGTAGTTTATTTTTATTTTTCAAGGTGCAACCAAGGCAAGCTATGTGATATCGCACAGATTAAGATGCATATTTCACGTGGGAGATTTGCCATATTTTGTTGATGTGTGAACACATACACATATATATGGACGTATGTGCAGAGATAGTATGTGTTTTCATAAAAAGAACAATGTAAACTCAGAGTGGCAGCTAGACTATTTTATTCCTATTTTTATATACATAACTGACAACATAATTCTAAATATGATTGACGTTTATGCCACTTGCAGCTTATTTATTTGGGATGCTGTTTGTTTCTATTTTTTTCCCTTACTGTGTACCTAAGTCTTCCTATCTACATAACATATTTTAATTTATTCTATCATACAGAATTACATAAATCATACACTGATTCTGGCAAAATATAATGGTTACATACTCTCAAATCTTCCAGTGATTGCATAGGCATGACAATGAACAACCATTTATTAGGGAAATGAATATTGTAAACAAATTAATACAATTTCTAATGTTACAGTCTTACGATGAAATAGAAGTATTCATAAACTCAGTTGCATAGGCAAATTCATCTTTCTAACCTGCACAATCTTTTTTTCCAGGAATGTAGGTGAGTCACAGAGAAGAGTGGTATCAGTGGTATTTTTTGTTTTAACTTATCTTTGTAAAACCACATCCCATGTTCTAAATCCTGTAGCAATTCCAGTTGTCTATTTGGAAAAGCTATTGAAATATTAAGAAAAATCATTTTTTAAAGATTCTTTAATGGAACCATTAGTGAATATCATCGCAAGTTGACAGAAATAAGTTTATCATGCTACTTTGAAACTTGAAGTTTATGAAGCCTCATGAAGTTTCATATAAAACATTTATTCCCCATGAAGTGTGATTTGTGTTTTGAAAGTAAAGGAATGCTGTACTTTTCAGTCTCAGGTTGATCTTTTGCTAACTTTGACTAGCTAAATGGCGATACTATTTTTACTTAGTAAAATATTGAGAAGGCTGTAGAGCAAAAATCTGTGAAATGGATGAAATTTTGTAGGTATCTAATTCCCACATCCAATCATCAGGCATAAGATTCAGGTCTCTTTTCCTAAACTGTACAATCGTATAGAGATATAAAATTGCAAGAACGATTTGGTCTTTTTCCACCTGAAAATAGAGCATGAAGAAAGGAAATGATTCAAACACACAGACTTTTCCATCAGAGTAAACAACAACTTACCCCTTTGTGAACTTGTTCATTCTACTGACTATCTGATGTTACTATATCTTTCTCTATACATTTTCTCAACATTTTTTACTGTTTCCTTGTGGTTTGTATTATGGTGTCTATCTAGACCTTTGAATCTTTGGAAGTAAACATGTCAGTAGAAATTAAACCAAAAATGACAGGAAGTAGACAAGGCATTTGAGTGTTTGACAGACAGTTGTCCCAGTCTGTTCTGGGAGGTCGACAGTGGGGAAGATGGTGTGCTTGGTTGTAGGGTATAGGGAATACACAGGATATGACAACTCTGCACTTGCTGGTTGATATTGCTGTGAAAACCATCTAGGTTTTCTCCTGTGCTGTCGTTTAGGAGTTTTATGGTTTTGTGTTTTACATTTAGGTCTATGGCACATTTGGAATTAATTTTGGGGTAATTTTTAGAGTGGTGTAAGTTCTGATTTGCATGTGGACGCCTGGTTCCAGCACTGTCAGTTAGCTGAGAAGATTATCTTCACTTCAGTGTAATTTTCTTTCTCTTTGCCAAATATCAGTTTGGTGGACCTTTTCTGGGTCCTCTGTTCTGTCCCATTGTTCTCTTTATTAATTCTTTCACCAATAGCCCCCTTTATAGATTCCTGTAACATCGTAGTGAGTCTTGAAGTTAGGTAGCGTCCGTTCCATGTCATTCTTCTTCTCTTCAGCATTGTTTCGGCTATTCTAGGTCCTCTGACTTATAAACTTTAGAATCAGTTTGTTAAGATCCACAAAATAATTTGCCAGATTATTTATAGGGATTGTGATAAATCTATAGGTCAAGTTGGGGAGAACTGACATCTTGACAGTTTTATTCTTTCTATTCATGAACAAGGAATTTCTCTATTTTTAAGTTCTTTGATACGTTATGTCAGAGTTTTATAGTTTTCTTTTCTTTTTTTTATTTTTTATTTTTGCAGTTTTGGGCAGGGCTGGGCTTGAACCTGCCACCCTGGTGTACGGAGCCGGTGCCCTACTCCTTGAGCCACAGGCGCCGTCCTATAGTTTTCTTCATGTAGATCTTACATATAATTGTTAGATTCATTCATATTTCTTTGTTAAGAATTTCTTAATTCTTATATATGAATGAATTTCTTTTTATGAAATTCATTCATATTTCTTTTTTAAGTGCTAATGTAAATACTTTTTTTTTTTTCCTTTGCTGTTTTTGGCTGAGGCTGGGTTTGAACCCCCCACCTCTGGCATATGGAGCTGGCACCCTTCTCCTCTGAGCCACAGGCACCGCCCAATGCTATTGTTTTTTTTAAATTCAAATTCCACATTATTATTGCTGGTATATAGGAAAGTGATTGATTTTTGTATATAAACTTTGTATCCTATAACTCTGGAATAATCACTTATTAGTTCTAGAAGGGATTTTTATTTTTGTTAATTCTTTTGTATTTTAAAAATAAATAATTATGCCATCTGTGAACAAAGAGTGTTTAAATTTTTGCCTTGCAGTCTTTTTTTTTTTTTTTAATTGAGACAGAGTCTCACTTTGTCACCTCAGTAGAGTGCTATCATATCACAGCTCACAGCAACCTCACTCTTAGGCTTAAGCTATTCTCTTGCCTCAGCCTCCCAAGTAGCTGGGACTACAGGTGCCCTCCACAACCACCAACCATTTTTGGTTGCAGTTGTCATTACTGTTTAGCAGGCCCCGGCAAGGCTCAAACCTGCCAGCCTCCGTGTATATGGCTGGCACCCTACTCAACTGAGCTACGGGGTCCAAGCCTGCCTTACAGTCTTGAAAATTCTTTTTTCCTTATCTTATTGTGTCAACTAGGACTTCCAGCATAATGTTGAAGAGCAGTGTTGAGAGAAGACATCCTTTCCTCATCTCTAGTAATTGAAAATTTTGAATTCCAACCATTAGGTATGGTGTTCTCATTATAGGGGCTTTTGTAGATGTTCTTATCAGATTGAGAAATTTCCTTTTATTTATAATTTGTTGAGTTTTTTTTCTTTTTGTAGTCATCAGTATTGTAGAATTTTGTTAAATGCTTTCTGCATATATTGATACGAGTTTTTGGTTTTTCTTCCTTAGCCTGTGGATGTAATCATGTTAATTGATTTCAAATATTGAACCAGACTTGCACATCTGAAACAAGCACACTTTGTCATGGTATATAATTATTTTTATACAAAGTTGGATTCATTTGCTAAGATTTTGTAAAGGAGTTTTGCTTTTATCTTCATGAAAGCTATTAGTCTGTAGTTTTCTTTTACTGTCTTCATCTGGTTTTGGTATTAGGGCGATGTGACCTCCCAGAATGAGTTAGGAAGTGTTTGTTTTTCAGAAAGAGATTATAGAGGTTTGGAATAATGTCTTTCTGAAATGTTTTGTAGGATTCTCTGGTGAACTTGGTGCTTTCTGTTTAGGAAGGTTATAAATTTTTGATTCAATGTTTTATTGGATGGTGGACTTTTCAGATTTTCTGTTTGTGTGTGAGTTATTGCAATTTACATCTAACAAGGAGTCGGTCTATGTCATCTAAGTTACCAAATTTGGGGGCATAGAGTTTTCCATTTTCTGTTATTATCTTTTTTATGTCTGTGAGATCTATAGTCATGCCCTTTTTACTTGTAATAGTAATTTGTAACTTTTCTCCTTTTCTCTTAATTGACCTGGCTGGAGATTTATTCATTTTATTAACGTTTTCAAAGAACCCACTTTGGTTTCAGCAATATTCAGTAGTGACCTTCTGTTTCTGCTCTTTTATTTTCTTTTCCTTTTATTCTGCTTACTTTGCATATATTTTGCTTTTCTTTGTTTAGTTTCTTAAGGAGGAAGCTTAGATAATTGATGGGATATCTTTCTTCTTTTCTAATATATGCGCTTAATGCTGTAAATTTCCTTCAATGAGTTTTATTTTCATTATAATGTTTTTAATTACTCTTTAGATTTCTTCTTTGATCCATTTTCTATTTAGAAATGTACTTTTTAATGTTCAGGTATTTTGAAATTTCCCAGCTGTTTTTCTGTTGTTTTCTAGATTATTTGTATTGTTATGTAAGAGCAGACACTGTGGGGGTTTTATTCTTTTAAATGTGTTGAGGGTTTTTTCTTTTTAATGGCCCATAATCTGTCTTGCTGAGTGTCCACGTGAACTTTAGAATGATGAGTTCTCATCTGTTGTTGGATGTAGTAGTTCATCGATATCGATAATATGTTTTTGATTGGTAGTGCTTTTTAATTCTACTATCTCCTTCCTAATATCTGCCTGCTGTATCTGTTCATTTATGATAGAGGGGTATTAAAGTTTCCAAAGTTAACAGTGGCTTTGTCTGTTTCTCCCTGCAGTTCTATGAGCTTTTCCCTCAAGTATTTTGTTACTCAGTGGTTAGGGGCATATATATTAGTGGTGGTTACATATTACTGGAGTACTGAACACTGTAGTATCATGTAATACTTTTATCTCTTATAACTTTCCTTGTTCTGACATCTGCTCTGTAATTTAGCTAGTCTTCCTTTCTTTGATTGGGGTTAGGTTGCTATTGCTTTGTCCATACCTTTACTTTTACTCTAGGCTATATGTGCCTTTATATTTAAAGTGGGTCTCTTGGAGGCAGCATGTAGTTGGGTCTTGTTTTTTGATCCACTCTGACAATCTTTGTCTTAAATGGATTTATTTAGATGATTGATTTTTAAGATGATTAATGATATAGTTTGAGTACTATTTAGCATATTTGTTATTATTTTCTTTTTCTGGTTCTCCATTTCTTATATCATGAGATTTCAGCTATATACTTGTGTTTTTCTCTTGTGTGGGTGTGTAGTTGTGTTTCTACTGGTTTTGTATAAGTTTTAAGTACATTGGACACTTGCATTTCCATTTTTGTGACACTTTACTAAGAAGAATGTGTTTCAACTCCATCCGGTTAAATACAAAACATGTATTTAAGTTTTGTAAGTTTTAAGTCCCCATCTTTTTAAGGCAGAATAGTATTCCATGGTATACATATACCACAGTTTATTAATCCATTCATGGGCTGATGGGCACTTGGACTAGTTCTATGTCTTGGCAATTGTGAAGTGAGCTACAATAAACATTCTAGTGCAAACGTCCTTGTGATAAAATGATTTTATGTTTCATCTGGGTAGATACCTAGTATTGGGACTGTGGGATCTACTTATAGTTCTTTCAGGATTCTCCATAATTTTTACCAAAGAGGCTGTATTGGTTTGAAATCCCAGCAACACTAATTTAATTAAAGGCTCACTGAATTCACTGACATGTTGAATTTCTCTAATATAGGACAACTATATATGTATAGTTCTCTATAATAGGATATTTTATGGCTTTCAGGAAGAAATGGTCAAGGGTGTCCACCTCACAGTATTTTGTAGCAGTGGTTTTATAAAACATAAGATTTTCTCTTGTTATAACAAGTTTATCATTTGTCAAATTTTATTTAGACTTGGAGTTCATTCAATTATTTACCAAGTTGAGATTCCAAATCTGAATTTTTCCCCTTTAACTTTGGTGATTTTGGGAGATACCTAAGTTCCACTTCGGAGCACATGCATAGGAGTAGATTGTGCCACAATATTACTTTAATCCTTTTTTGAGAGTATAATTTAAAGCAGCTATTGTTGGGACTGTTTGATGTTACATTCCTTATTGCTGATTAACATCTTAGTCTGACAAGGGTGGAGAAAAACAACACACAAAAATGTGCCACACTGTTTATGACCATGCTTCTGTGATTTGAAGGTCATTCCTCTAGCTCTCCTTTCTAGACATTGTACTTTATGACACAATAGCCTCACAGTATCCTGTTGTCAGTCAACCCATCTGGGAGCAGATCTGCATCATGAATTGTGATATACAGATAATAGGCCATAGGTTTGGATTTATCAATCATTTATTATAATTTCATATTCAATAGTATTTATGACTGAAATTACTTGAAGAAACGGATTGAAGCATTTGAGGCAGAAGCAGACTTCAGAACTATAGGCAAGGTTATGGTACCATTGTATACCAGATATAGTTTATCCTCTAAAAAAAGTATTGTCCTTTTTGATTCAGTTTCCTATTTCATTGATTAGTTCATCTGCTGCCCATAATACACAATAAAGTATCACACATTTTTATGGTCACTTTTAGAATTTTTTTCTCTGTATTGATTACTTTTTTTTCTCTTTTTAAGGTCTATTGTTAATCTGTAGTATTTTATTAACTTTTTCTATATTAAGCCATTTTCTATTTGCATTCTATAAAACATGTTGCTTTATAATCATCTATTAATGTATAGCTTTCTTACTTGACTATAAATTCCTTGAAAGCAGATTTTATGTCTTATTAATTTATATATTCCAAGAGCTACATTGAGCACAAAGTTTGGCACAGTGTTTATAATTAATGAAGATAAGTAAATGCATGAATAAATACCTAGATATGATTAAGCATTTGTTTGCTAGAGATAACAGAGAGAAGAAAGGGTGGGGATGAGTGTAAGATAGCATATGTCTTTGAAAGGTGGGTCTTTACTTAGTAGGTGATTATTGTCTGTTGGAGCACTACAGACATAATAATGTCAATCTTCCCTTATTGCTTGAATAAGGGAAATAGAGACATAAATAGTTTCAATAAAAAAATTGTTGTGTCCCATACATAATAAAGTCATGAAAATATTTGAGGGAGGGAGTAATAGCTGGATCCAGAATACCAAAAAAAAAAAAAAAAAAAAAGAACATTTAAAGATGACAACACATATGCAAATGCCGAAAGTTCAGAAGGAATGTGGCAATTCTGTGAAATGTGGTTGTGATTTGGGGACTACCTGGTTGGGTTGTGAGGACCTGTTTGCCTTTTACACTATACTAAAGGGGTTGAACTTTAAGGGCCATGAGAAGTTTAAGTAGAGGGATTAAGCACCTCCATTATTAAGAAATGCTTTCTGTGGCAGTGAAGAGTTAGTCTCGAATTGGAAAAACATGATGGAAAAGATGAAAACATAAAATGTTGAATATTAGTTCAAATAAAAGATGTTTAGAGTGGAGACAAGACCTTGGTGACAGAATGGACAGAAGGACTGACTTACTGTAGTCAGCTAGGGGGGTGGGACTGGCAGGTGCTGGGGACGTTAGAGTCTATGGTATTAAATGGAGGAGGAACTTAACACTTTAGGCTTCTGGCACTCACACAGAGGTAATGTGCCGTGATGGTTACTTGTTACAGACACTAAACCCTTGGAATTTTAGCCAATTTTAAAGAGCTTTAACTCTCTTTTTTGTAATTTATGAACAAAGATTTAAATTAGTGAAAAGCCATGGGATTATCATAGACAAAGAATTGCGTTTTATCAGCTTGTCTACACTGCCTGAGTTTTACAGTAAACACAGTTAATGTCACATTATTATGAACTAAAAGTAGTATAATAATAATGTTGATATGTTATTTGAAGTCTTGTGCAAGTTTCTTTTAGAATCTGATTTCATTAATATTATTATTTCTTATAGTAGAACCTGATTTTTTAAGGCATAATCCAGTTTATTTCTGGTCTTAGAAGAGTGGCAGGTAGATGCTTAGTAAGTGTTGTCTATGATTATAACCATTAATATTACATGTTCCTCCGATACTTGAAAGAGCTTTTTAAATGATCTCCCTGCTTCTGACTTTCCCATCTGTTCTCTAGGGAGAAATTGGCCTTTCATTTCATTTCGAGTCAACCCTCTGCAGGCCCCTGTGTGATCCACGTCACCCCTTCTGCCCTTCCTCTCTCTTCATCCTGGCTTCTCTCTCAGTGCCTCCCATAGGATTGTTGGCCCACGAAGTGTCCCTCCCTCCCTGACCATAGCAGGAAATGCCCCTGCCTTGGGGCTGCTCATGCCTTGAGGACTAGATAGTCACTGGGCCTTCTGCCTGGAAGACTTTCCCTCAGATATCTGCATTTTTTATTATCTCAGTTTCTCAGGTATGGCTGCCTCAATGTCTCTTAATCAGTGAAACTTTCCATGATCCCCCTTCATAACATAACAGCTTACCACTTGGCCTAGTTCCCTTATCCTTAATTGTCTTATTATGTTCTTTATAATATCTATCACTTTCTAATATACATACTACATTTCACTTGTTTTGATTCTTCCTCTGAGAACATAAGCTCCAAGAGTAAAGGAGCTTCATGCCTGTAAAATCTAAAATAGTGCCTGACATGTACAAATTCTGTAAGGAATGAATAAATATATTTTCTAGCACTCATTAGTTCAAAGGGTAGATCAGCCACGGCAAACAAAAAAGCAAGAGGCAAGATCAGTCACCCCCTTTTTAATCTTTTAATTGATTTCATGTATTTATTTATATGATGGAATTGAGTCATGTTAAAAGTTATGCTTTAGTAAGAATCCTTGTTTGACATTGATAACTTAGAGACTATAACATAAATGAGTACTTTTTGCATAGCGCTTTACCCAAATTTTCTATGACACTTGGTAATAGAAGTTGTGTAAGTAAGTAATATAGAACATTGCTTATTTTCTTAAAACTAGTTTAAGCTGGTACTGGGATTCTGTGAAATGAAAGGGCTGAGTGGGTAGCAGTTCTGTCTGTGATTATGTGGTTTCTCTCATTCTTTCCTTTGAATTATGGTCCAGATGCAATTCCTGATGACTTTTTCTATTACACTAAAATTCTAAGCATTTTGGCAGCTTTCCTTTACCACGCAAAATAGCTGAGAAGGAATCATTAACCGGATGGAATTTTTGGAAAAAAAAAAAAAAAAGGACTGTGATGAGCGTTAATACCTTGGCAAATTCAGAAGTATGAGTGGATAGGAAGCATGGGTTCCCAATTAATCTTCTGATGATGGTAGTTCTTAACAGTTTTATGCCATGTTTAAGATCTAATGTCAGCCTCATGTCTGAATATGCAATCAAAAACTTCTACCAAGGGGCGGCGACTGTGACGCAAAGGGCACTGGTCCCATATGCCGGAGGTGGTTCAAACCCAGCCCTGGCCAAAAACTGCAAAAAAAAAAAAAAAACCCTCCTTCAAGATCCACTGTGGTTTTCATCAAAGCTCTGATATCAAACGTAAACAGAAATTTTGGTGTCTAGGGGTTATCTTACAGAAATAGTGTGGAATTTTATCAGCTATTGCTTATATATAGTGGCACGTGCCAGACTGCTCAGCTAAATGTATTTTTATTTCTTTTCTATTACATTTTTCCCTCATGGACTTGATTTATAGAAGAATGACTATAAGACTCTTGGAATTAAACTTCTTTGGAACTTATTTTTGGAACAATTATGACTGGATTCTGTAGCCACATTCCTTCAATTTCATGGTGCTGCTATATACATTGTCTAGAAGTCTGTCATATAAAGGAGTGTTTTCCGTTAATTTTCCCCAAATACTAGAGTAAAAATATCTCTGTGGACCTCCATGCTTAAAAGCAGATTAAATCTATATGACTTGTGTGTAGAATTTCAGAGAAAATACAAAACAAATAATAGGATTCTTAATTTACAGGCATTGAAATAGAGTATTTTCATGGTGAATAAATTATTTTCCAGGAGATCCATTCATTAAACACTTACTGAGTACCCACAGTGCTCAGGCCTAGTCTAGGAACTGTGGAAACCTCTGACCACAAAATGGATAAGTTCTTGCCCTCTCGAGGTTTATATTCCAGTGAACTTAATTGAATAAAATGGATTGATTGGTTAAGTGGAGGATCCCAGGCTATAAATGTATAAATCATGCCTTTTTGTCTTCCAGAAGAGATACCATTGCTTTCCTAGCAAGGGACATACATCCTGATTATTTCAGTCCTTAAGCTTAGTTAAAAAAAAAAAAAAATTAAGCTTAGTTAAAAAAAACAAATATGGAAGATGCTAATTGCTATTTTTAGGCCCTCAAATATGTGTTCTTCAACTTCCCATATTCTTTTTCCATTCTCTCTTGGTTCCAACAGGAAATAGCACAATCTTTAGGTGGTTTCAGAGTTGACAGAAGGGAGCTAAAGAAGCTTAGTTTTTCCTTTCCTAGGGTCGGGGGACAAGGAGCAGAAATAGTAGTGCAGAGTCCAGTGGGAATGAGAGTCCTGCAGAAGTACTTTCCACCAGTGGCAGGAAGGGTTCCAGCCCACTGTGACAAGCCAGGGCAGTGTCGGGGGGAACTACTGTCACTTTTTTCTCTTTCCACCTTCTGAACTCCTGGTGGCAAATTCTGTTGAAATCAACCAGCAACAGAGTCTAGTGATACAGGCTATAGGGGTGAGATTTCCTGGGCACAGAGTAAGGGAAGGAAGTCTTAATAACAGGATTTGGAGAATCAATAAGGAATACCAACTGTCTCTTTATTTAAAAGAAAATTGGACACCTTAGTATAAATTATCTCATTTATGCCAGGGACTTCTAGATTATTCCTCTGATTTTCTTAGCTGAAAGTTGTTTTCTAATTTCCTCCACATTTCTTTCTTCTTCATACTTGGAATTTAGTAGGTAATAAAGGAATATGTTTCTTTTTTATTTTTATTTTAGTTTTTTTTGTTGTTGTTGTTGTACAATGAGCCAGGTTATACTGCTTGTGTTTGCTTGGTGAAGTCCCTCTATTAATAGTGTCCTGCTCTCACACACTTACATATTATTTATTTGTGTATAATAGTCTCACTGACCAGCCTATGAGCTCTGTGAGAGTAGGATTGTATCTGATTGACCCCTTTATTCCTTTTCTTTCTATCTATGGTGTCAGCATGATATTTTGTCTCTATAAATATTTGTTGAATAAATGGGATATTTGTTGAATAAATGGATAGATGAATGGGTGATTCTGAAGGCAGTCTGGCTTTTAACTTCCTTGTGCAAGTTAGAACTAAAAATTATAGAAGACATAATTATCATCTTATTTATAATGCATTGGAGCCTATTAAATTGTGACAATGCATTAAAAAGACAATATTGTTTTGGAAAAATGTAGCTTGTCCTAAAATAAGTCATATGCTATGTCTGGAAATTAGAACTGTTGGTGAAGAGATTTGTTTTTGCTTTCAACAAAAGTACAGTTTTTTTTTTTTTTTTTCCCACATACTCTGATTTCAGTAGAGGATTTGCCACTTATCTTTGTTCAATGGGTATTACAAGTTGCATGTACATACTAACTATATTTTGTAGACGCGGGAGCACCAACTTTTTGGCTTCTCTGGAAGACGAGTTGTTAGGCCAGACCTTCAACAGGCAAATGCTGATGAAAGTTGATGAGCAAAAAAATGGTCTATGTATAAATTTCATGATATTCACCACCACAGATAAGCAAAAAAGCCCTCACATAATAATCCTAATTATGAAAAAAAATCCTGGCTCGGAGCCTGTGGCTCAAGTGGCTAATGTGCCAGCCACATACACCTAAGGTAGTGGGTTTGAATCCAGCCTGGCCCGCCAAACAACAATGACGGCTGCAACCAAAAAATAGCCAGGCCTTGTGGCAGGTGCCTGTGGTCCCAGCTACTTGGGAGGCTAAGGCAGGAGACTCAATTGAGCCTGGGAGTTGGAGGTTGCTGTGAGCTGTGAAGCCATAGCCTCTACCCAGGGGGACAGCTTGAGGCTCTGTCTCAAAAAAAAAAAAAAAAAAAAATCCTAATTATGTAGCTGCTCATTCAAAGAGGCTTTTAAAATCATCAAACAGGTCTCAAGTTTGCAAAACTAATATAGAAACTATACATATCTGAGTAATAAAACATCTTTGGGTATTTTGAATTTTTTAAATTATAAAAGTAAAAGAAATAGTGTGGTGCCTGTGGCTCAAAGATGTAGGGCACCGGCCCCATATGCCAGAGGTGGTGGGTTCAAACCCAGCCACAGCTAAAAACTGCAAAAAAAAAAAAAAAAGAGTCACAAGGAGGGGGGTGCCTGTGGCTCAAAAAGGTGGGGCGC
>NW_003852405.1:7074628-7293617 GCF_000181295.1 Otolemur garnettii
AAAAAAAAAAAAAAAGAAAAGAAAAGAAAAAGTAATAGAAATGTGGGCAACATAAATCTACTGTGATATTTGACATTGTATTTGAGAAATTAATGGAAATTAACGTATCAGCGCCTGGTTCGATGGAATTAGTTGCAATTCTGAGTTCTCAAGGTGCTCATCAGAGATTTTGGATCGACTTTTATGCTCAAGATGATTCATTCTTCAGAACAGTTATTCACAGAGGTAGGTGCTGCCAAAAAGCAGTGACATGAAGAGCATGATGGTGAAGTGAGGGGTATGTGTCTCTGGGAAGACCGGACCCTAGATAGTCCAGTAAAGAGACATGATCAAATTTTCCTTTAAGTTGAATGTCAGACGCAGCTCTGTGGATGACATTTGGCAGGTAACATATTTATGCCGACTGAAATTAAGTCACAAGTGCACCAAAATATTAACTATTTTTCCAGAAATCTTGAAATATGTTTTTAAATTTTGTATCAAATCGAAAAGCAGGGCTGCGTATTTTTGGCTGTTCACAGGACTGTGTTTAGCCAACATGTCACAATGAATAACATTGTTTGCCTCAATTTGAGCTTGCCGTAATTTCAGTTTTATTTGGATTGCTGTTATGGTTTGAAACATTGTATTGATAAGTTGTTTTTTTACCTTGAAGAGGCAGGCATGTTTAAGTCATTTAAATGAGTGGTTTAATCTACTAAAAACGTTTCATCTATGAGCCAGTTTTCATCATCAAGATGTCGCAAAAATTTCCTTTTTGATACCCTAAATGACTTGATAACATGTCACAAATCATTAAATCTTTTCAACATTTGGCCTCAACTTAACCACCTTACTTCCAAAAAGTAAATGATGTTGCCACAGTCAGCCTCAGTATTTTTATGGAATTCTTGAAGTGTCAATGATTCGATGCCTTGGCTCTTTTGAAATTCACTGTCTTTTGCATGATATTATCCATCTTTAAAGATTTAGTGCATAAATTTTCTTTTTTTTTTGAGACGGAGCTTCAAGCTATCCCCCTGGGTAGAGTGCCATGGCATCATGCTCACAGCAACCTCCAACTCCTGGGCTCAAGCGAGTCTACTGCCTCAGCCTCCCGCCTCAGCCTCCCAAGTAGCTGGGACTACAGGTGCCGGCCACAACGCCTGGCCATTTTTTGGTTTCAGCCATCATTGTTGTTTGGCGGGCCTGGGCTGGGGATTCGAACCCGCCACCTTAGGTGTATGTGGCTGGCGCCTTAGCCGCTTGAGCCACAGGCACCGAGCCTAGTGCATAAATTTTCTTGATGTACTATGCAATGGTATGTCATCAAATGTGAGTTTTGATGTCACAGCACATGTAGTATCTGAGATGGTATCACTTTGACTATCTGTACTTGGAAGCTAGCACACTGCGATGAAACTAAAGCCACACATACATACAAATAGCGAGAGCTTACGTACGTTCTTTTTACGTGACATAGCAACACGATGCTGTTGTCTTCAGAGTTCATTCTTGACAATTGCACAATCAAATTCCACTAAAAAAAAAAAATCACAAAAATATCTCATGTTGTCTGTAAATGTACGATTTTGTGTTAGGCAGCATTCATAGCCATCTTCTGCTGCATATGGCCCTGGGGTCATGCCCTGCTGTAGAGCAAAGAAGTTTTCACTTATGAAACTTAAAATATTTTTGTTTTCAAAATGTTCAAAATTAGGCTCCGTGCCTGTAGCTCTGTGGTTAGGGTGCCTGCCACATACACCAGGGCCAGTGGGTTCAAACCCGGCCTGGGTTTGCTAAACAACAGTGATAACAACAACAACAAAATAGCCGGGCATTGTGGGTGCCTGTAGTCCAAGCTACTTGGGAGGCTGAGGCAAAAGAATTGCTTATGCCCAAGAGTTTGAGGTTGCTGTGAGCTGTGACACCACAGCACTCTACTGAGGGTGAAAGAGTGAGACTCTGTCTCAAAAGAATAATTTTTTTTTCAAAATTAATAAAGCATTAAGGGAGTGGAAAAGAATGTATACACATTATAAAAGATTATTTATGTCTCACTTTGCAAAATTGAATTGAATTACAGTAGCAACGCGTCACATGATGTTCACTCACAAGATGGCATTGATGAAATGAATGAGAGTGTCACAGTGCAGCAGGCAGGACAGTCAGATAAAACGGGGGAAGTCATTGTTCAGGGAGTGAAAGACCTTGAACAGGCGGTATTTAAAATTCAAGAACCTTGTGGAAGGCCAGGCTCCGTGGCTTATGCCTATAATTCTAGCACTCCGGAAGGCCGAAGGAGGTGGATTCCTTGAGCTCAAGACCCACCTGAGCTAAAGAGAGACCCTGCCTTTAAAAAAAAAAGAAAAACTGGCTGGGCTTTGTGGCAGGCACTTGTAGTTCCAGTTACTGGGGAGGCTGAGGCAAGAGGATTGTTTGAGCCCAAGAGTTGAAATGTGAGGTTGCTATGAGCTCTGATGCCATGGCACTCTACCAAGGGTGACAAAGTGAAACTCTGTCTCAAAAAAAAAAAAAAAGGTTGTGTGCATGCAGTGTTGATGCAAGTGTGAGTATGCAACAGAAACTCCAACACACCTAGCAAGTGCATGCATTCATGATAAATTTGAGACACTTGGTACGGTAGAAACAGCATGCCCAGTGATACAAGTGGCCACTTTGATCAAGATTGGTCAAGCAGCAGTTTGCTGACAGTAACCATTGTGAACAATACCTCTTATAATTGTAGAAATGAAATGAATAAGGCAGGCTTGTGAAACTCTATCAATATATAATGAATATTACAATTTTTTTTTATCAGTATATATTTTCTCACCAGGGTATATTGAATATTATCATTTTAATGCAGTTATTTCCTTTCTTAAAATGTGTATATCATCTTTTGGAACCCTGAGTGTGTGTGTGTGTGTGTGTGTGTGTATACTTTTAAAATCCCTTTAGAATTATATATTTCATAAAATGGCCATTTTGATTTAGTGAAATTTCAATTCACTGAAATATGTTTCTTTCATTATTTTATCAGTAGTAGAGGAATAGAACAGATTAAAAATAAGGAAATATTTTTGAAATATCTACTATTTCTGGAGCAGTGTCATTTTGTATAAATTTAGAATAATAAATATATAGAAATGTTACTACCAATTATTTCTTTTTGTTCCTTGACAGGCATTTTCTTTTTCTTCTTTTCTTTTTTTTTTTTGAGACAGAGCCTCAACCTGTCTCCCTGGGTAGAGTGCTGTGGCATCATAGCTCACAGCAACCTCCAACTCCTGGGCTCAAGTGAGTCTCTCGCCTCAGCCTCCCAAGTAGGTAGGACCACAGGCGCCCACCACAACGCCCAGTTATGTTGCAGCCATCGTTGTTTGGTGGGCTTGGGCTGGATTCAAACCCACCACCTTAGGTATATGTGGCTGACGCCTTAGTCACTTGAGCCACAGGTGCCAAGCTGAGCACCTATTTTCTGTAAGAGACCTAAGAATAGGCAGCACAAAAAAGCTGATTCTGGGGGAAGTGGGTAGAGGGAAGGAGAGAGGGGATGGGTGTGATCTCACCTCAGTGAGCACAATGTAAGGGTATATGGCACACGGCCTGAGTGCAGAACACAGTTAAAACAGAGACTTTACCTAACAAATGCGAACGTTGTAACCTAATCATCTGCACCTTCATAATCTGAAATAAAAAAGAGATCCTAAAAATTTACATGTTAAAAATGGATCCCCAAACATTTGACGTTGGCTTAGAGAAATAAATGTGGCAGTTCAACTAGCAAACATTTTATGAAATGTTGAAAATAGTCTATATATTTTTTCATATGTCAAAGATAATAATTACTTTAAAAATAAGCCTAAAATTTACTGCCAAGTTAATGACTATAAAACATAAAGTAAATGTCAAATTCTATTATTAAGGTGACAGGGAGTGAAAGTCATAGCTACTGCACGGGTCACGTTTGACCTTTATACTGATGTTAGTTATGTGAAGTTCATTGACTCTGAGTGTTAAAACAAGTTAATTTTCATGTCAATTAAAATTTCAAAAATAAGTAAAAAAGCATATAAAATATAAATAGACTGATTAGGAATTTATTATTAAAAATTAGCATTCAAATTGAGGTCTGCTATAAATGTAAATGATATACCATCTTATAAAGACTTAGTAGGAATAATAATGATTAATTTTTTTCCATTAAGTACATACTGACATATTGAAATTATTTGTTTCGGAAATACTGGGTTAAGCAAAATGTATAATGAAAAATAAAACGTATTGTGAGGTGCGGTGGCTGAGGCCTGAAATCCTAGCACTCTGGGAGGCCAAGGCAGATGGATCACTTGAGCTCAGGTGTTTAAGAGCAGCCTGAGTAAGAGCAAGACCCTCTCTCTAAAAATAGGTGGGTGTTGTGATGGGTACTTGTAGTCAGAGATATTTTAGGGGCTAAGGCAAGAGCATCATTTGAGGCTGAGAGTTTGAGGTTGCTGTAAGCTATGATGCCTCAGCACTCTACCAGGGGCAACAAAGTAAGGCTCTGTCTCAAAAAAAAATGTATGTGTGTACCCGATAACTTCTTTAATCTGAATAATAGTTTTTCTCAAGTTAATCTTTAAAAATAAAGTCATAAAATGTTTTCCATTTTGTTTTAAAATCCACTTTTTATGCTTTTAAAGGCTATGTTCAACTATATTATGTTGAGAATAGATGATTCTAACAAGTATTGAATGAATTTATTTTGGGAGGGGGATCAAATTATGGTGACAAATTTTAATTGTCCGTTACTTACAGAGACATTGAAATGAAACATCCTTTTGTAATCTTAGTATCATCTCTTAATATCTTTTCAGAATTGTAATTTAAAATGTTACATAAGGTTTTTCATAAATCAACAAGGAACTAAAGTGTGTTGCTTTAGTCTTTGATTTACAATAATATGAAATGATAACAAAATGAAGAATACAAAAAAGTGCAAATCTGATATACATATCCCAATATCTGATTTACATATCTGAAATTTAGGTATGGAGATATATTTTCTCTAAATTTTATCTTTTCCATTATTGACATGACCTAGGCTTAGTATATAATTTTATTAATCTGGAATTAATGATACAACTGATAATGGTTTTAACATTCTACGAACACAATGAAAATGTCTTTTAAAAAGTCGTTTAAATGAATATTTAAACTTAGTATCAGAGCAGCATAATTTAGTTTGATAAAGTTTTTAGGAACCTCTACTTAAAAACTTGTTCCCTTTGAATTCTTTGTTTATCTTTGGAATCAAATACTTAGCGTTCTCACTTTCCAGTACCTCCAATGGACTGAGTGACATTTATGATGGCGGCACTATAGGATGTAGATGGATAACCTCTGAGTACCCTGAGTTCTAGCTCCTTGCCAGATTAGATCAGTCAATATTTTTACTATATCTACTTAATTCCAGGCCCTGAAAATAGCCATTGATTACTTGTGTTATGAATGAACAAAATTTATCTGGTTTTTTTTGGTGGATTTTTTTTTCTTCAGCACCATTTGTCCTGTGATGAAGACATTTGAGATGAATAAAAGCAACCTATTATAAACTCAGTCCATATTAGTTTTCTGTGGTTGCCATAATAAATGTCTACAGATTGGCTAGAAAATAACAGAAATTTATTTTCTCACAATTCTGGAGGCTACAAGTGCAAGATCAAGGTATAGAGACCATGGCTTATCTGTATGTATCTTCTCCCTGTGTCTTCATATATGGTCTTCCCTGTGTGTGTGTGTCTGGGTCCTAATCTCCTCTTTGTATAAGAGACCAGTCAGGTTGGATCAGGGCCCATCCTGATGACTTCAGGTAACCTGAATTACCTCCTGGGAGGCCCTGTCTCTAATTACAGTCATAAGGTGCTAGGGGCTCAAATTTCAACATGTGAATTTAGGGGGACAGAACTGAGCCCACAGTACCCAGACTAGACATCTTGTACTTGACTATCAATGAAAAAAAGAGGTGTAAGGTTGCTATAGAAAGGAATATGGGCAATCAGATTAAAGGGGAATCTGCCTCTGATTCGTACTGATTAGGGGATAAAACCTGATAGTCTGAGGTAGAGGAGGAACATAATTCTAAAAATCAAGATTATTTTTCTAAATAAAAAATTAAACTTATTCCAGAAATAACCATTAATTTTCAATTAACTGCACAGGTTTCAGGGGTTGACCCCTCAAATCATTCCCTTTTGTTAACACCTCTGAGTAAGTGGCTTTGCCATCCTACCATTCCTTGCTCCATCACCTTCAGAATGGCCCTGGGCTCCAGGGACCACACTTTCCTCCATCTCGCCTTGTCATTTCCATCCCACTTCATCATCAGTGTCCACTCTTCTGATCTCTCAGAGATTGTTTACTAATATCTCTGCTTTTGTCTCCCATCTATCCCATTCTTGCTAATGATGACTTGGTTTCAATCGTCAACCTTTTATCGAAATAGACTTTAGCTTTTCCTTAACTTCAAACTGGCTGCTTCTGAATGATTCTTCTGTTTGTTGACAAAGTGACTGTGTTAATATACAACAGAGATCAATTTATGTCATTGATCAGTCCTTGAATGATACACTATAATTCCAGGATTCAGTTCACACACAGGCGTGTTTTAAATTGCTTCCTTATTTTTTTTTTTAACAAAATCTTTATCTTTTTCCACCCTTTGTCTTCCTCTTCATCATCACCACATACGTCCTTCCCCCTTCCCTTCAAATAGGGACACTATTTGTACTTCTCAATTTGTCATACAGTTTAATGCCTCAGAAGTTTTGTTTAATTTGTTTTTCTGTTTAGTGCTATTTTCCTCTCCCTCTTCTTCATGCAGCTGACTCTTGTGTGCTCATGACATACCATCAAGATGGTTCCAAGAACCATTTCATAAAAGTGTTCATTCCCATTGAGGTAACCACATGTTACAAATTAATGGAGACTAGAGTGTCCTGTAGGAAATTTGGAGACGAGGTGACTTTATGGAACAAAATTGCAGCTGTGTGATCCCTCCATCATTGGGGGAGATGAAATATCTAATATTAGAAATTTCTGAAATTTAGTGAGGCATGTAGCCAACAGTAACTTGAAC
Source organism: Otolemur garnettii (assembly GCF_000181295.1). Taxonomy (NCBI): domain Eukaryota; kingdom Metazoa; phylum Chordata; class Mammalia; order Primates; family Galagidae; genus Otolemur; species Otolemur garnettii. The sequence goes on from NW_003852405.1 coordinate 7,081,728, forward strand.
TGTTCTCCTCCAGAGCTTACCAAAAGTAAATTGTTCCCTTCAAATATTAAGAATGTCAAAGTTTTTCAAATTAAACAATAAGAAAAACTCAAACAACCCCCTCTGTAAGTGGGCAAGAGATTTGAACAGAAACTTATCTGAGAATAACAGATGAATGGCCAACAAATACATGAAAAAATGCTCATTGCTTTTCATCAACAGAGAAATGCAAATCAAAACCACTCTAAGATATCACCGAACAAGACTAGCCATATCACAAAGTCCCCAAACACCACATGCTGGCTTGGATGTGGAGAGAAGGGAACATTTCTACACTGCTGGTGGGATTGCAAATTAATACAGCTTTTTTGGAGAGAAGTATAGAGAATTCTCAAAGACCTAAAAGTAGGCCTTCCATTTGACCCTGCATTCCCATTACTAGGTATCTACCCAGAAGAATAAAAATCATTTTACCACAAAAACATTTGCACTAGACTGTTTATTGCAGTTCAATTCATAATTGCCAAGTTGTGAAAGCAACCTAAGTGGCCATCAACCCATGAATGGATCAACAAACTGTGGTGTGTGTATACCATGGAATACTATTCAGCCATTAAAAAAGATGGAGACTTTACATCTTTTAAATCTATCTGGATGGATTTGAAATACATTCTTCTTAGTAAAATATAGCAAGAATGGAAAAATAAATATCCAATGTACTCCATACTAACATGAAATGAATATATAAACAATTAACATGCTCATATGAAATATATGGTCTAGTATGAGGATAGAGGGAGGCAGCAGGGGGGAGTGGGGAGGACAACTGACAGAAGAAGGGAGGGCGTGAGGCAGGATCTCAACTAACATGCACACTGTAAGGGTGTATAACACGACCCCCGCCCCAGTGAAGGGCTCTTTTACAAATGGAACTTTACTTTGGAAGTGGGAACAATGTAACCTAAAAATTTTGTACCCTCATATTAATTTGAAATAAGAATGTCCAAGTTTTAATACTAAAAGTTTAGATCTTCCAACATTTAGAAGGGATTTGAAAGCTTTATGGAATTGGACAGTCATTACTTGCTAGATTGACATTTAAGAGAGACCCATTGTTTTCCAGAACTGGTTGCATGTTGATCCAATATTTGCATAGCTATTTTTGTTGTCTTTCAATTTTCTCTTCCTTTCTTGTGGTCATGTTATGTTCCAAGCATTCAATCCGTCCACAGGTCACATTATCCAATCAGACAGAATTGAACACAACAGCTTATCAGAACCTGGTTTTCCATTCCTTATTCTCTAGCGTCAGCTGCTATGCTGGACAATTCAGTGGATCCCCGAGCTGGGAGCTGACATCAGCCAGGCACTGGATGGCTTCCACAGGACCAGGGGTTGACTTTGAAAATATATACTCTTAATACATGTATTGGCACATTGCCATGTGATCATAAGACATTAGACCAATTTTGGGTACCACCCTTTTCCACTAAATGTGATTCTTTACATACATATACAAAGCTGAATTTGGTTTTACTTCTGTATTTCATAGAGCATTGGGTAGTTACAGCACAGAAAATAGAGCTAGGTAGGAATTAAAGAGACATTCTGTGTGTGTATGTGCATGAGTGTGTGTGTATATGTAGGTATATACAAATCAAAGTAAAAACAAAGAGGAAAAATTTGTTAACACATGCATTAATTTGGGGTTTTAAAAGAAGGGTATACTATTATGTATATACCTGGTAGGTTTAAAAAGTGTGGTGAGATTCTTTTGCAATGAGGGTGACATTTACAAGGATCTCATCTGTATGGACAGTTTCTATTTGATTTTCTTACATCTGCTTTGCTTTCCTCCTCTATCCAATACCATCTCTACGCAAATGCTGTGGTAGAAACCCAGTGGACACACCCGTAGATCGCAAAGTAATTGCATCAACTCTACCTTAATCTCAGCTTTATAGATCATTAGTAGAGGAAAAGATGGCTTTTTCATGCCTCATATGCTGCAGATGCCAGTTTTACTTGGTAACTTTGCTTTTCTTCAGCTGTGGAAATTTTTATGACACTACTGAATCTAAGTATTTACAGTTCATTCAGCCAGCAGCAATGCTTCTATTTATCTACAGATTGTCTCACAACGTGTCATATGATTAACATAAAACACTATAAAATGCTTTCTGGGGAAAATGGTACTGTAGATTTCTTACTGAATTTTCCGTTTTCTTTCCAGTGGTATATTTTCTGCCTAACTATTGAACACATGAAATAAGAATTTATAGTGGAAAAGTTGGCAAGATTTCGTTTAATGAAGTGAAGTGCTGTAAATAGAGTAGGAGCTCCTTAGGAAACCAGTAGTATTCTTAAAAATAGACTATTTTAAAATTATAAGAGGTAACATTTTTGTGTTTCAGCTGAGTTCATTGTAACTTATACATATTATAATTAAGTTTGGAATTTCAGAGTTTTTAGTCATGGCGGAAGACCTTGGCTGTGATCTTTCAATGCATTCATTTTACAGATGAGTTAGGTTAAGTGCTGCACAATTCCAAATAGTTAATGGCAAACCTGGGAGACAATTTAGGAAGCAGCGGCTTCTAACTGAAACTCTCAGTTACTCTATTACTTAATGATGCATTCAATGATGCCTCATTATTACTTTTTTAAACATCAGAAGCATTGTATTCAAATTTCTCTTTGTTATTTGCTATTATTTATTAATAATAATTCAGATGTGGTTACTCAATGTTCTAAATTGAAAAAAATCAACAAACTATTTTAAGAACTTGTATTCATTTGCTCTGAGGCTACTTAAAATCATTAGGCATTAGACATTATTAGAGACTTTCCTGTTTATAAAAAAATGTAGGAAATAATCTCATAAATAATCTAATATCTTCACGTTGGAAATTCAGATAAAATCATGGCCATTATAAACCATATAGTTTCCTGGACCGGTATGTTCCACTTTCACTTTATTTCATGTTTCACTGGAAAGTAGGTCCTTCCTTATTTGGCTGTCATCTGAACACACGACCATCTTACAGGTAGTTTTAGAGCATGTTTTGAGTGAGTGAGTAAATGAATTAATGATTGAAATGTCTATGCAACTTGAATACATTTAACAAAATCTGAGAGATTAGTGGAGATATTTTTGAGTTCAACAAAATTTATCACAAGGATGACAAACATTTTAATATTTCATGTCAATAAAATTCTGATTGGTATGTTTATGGTTTTGACTGGTACGTTTATGGTTTAAAATTTTGATTGGTACGTTTATGGTTTTAATTTTTCTCATTTTTCTGGTGATAATAAGATGGTCTAGATGACTATTATCAGCACATAATTGGTGAAGGTAATTTAAATGTGAGGATATGGAGCACAAATGGGTCAGTTAGAACCACGGAAAAGAGAAAGGTTAGAAATGGGATATCCGTGATGGGCTTTGAGAAACTTCAGTATTATTCTGATGATCTAGAAGACATGTGACTGTACAAATAAGACCAAAGGAGTCTCTAATATTTCCCATATGGCTGATCTTGAGCTTCTGCATTGCAAGAAACGAAAGCTAGGGCAGAGTTGTAAGCTGTAGGAGTGTTAAGGGTGTGCTCTAAGGCATATAGAAGACCTCTTGGGATACTAATTTGTTCCCCCTATTTACGGAAATCTCTGTCTAATCATTTGCTGATCGTTAACCTTACCAAGTAGAGACCTCAGTGGCCATAGGCAACAAAGAATATTGACATACAGAATTACTTTGGGAAAGTCACCAAACACACAACCACCACCACCACAACTATAAAGAAAAGGATAGAATCTGATTCTGATGTGGTCATTTAAAATGTCCAACTTTCAACAAAAGCTTTCAACATTATGAGACAGCCAAAGAAACAGGAAATCATGTACTATACAAAGTAAAAACAAAATCAAACCAAATTAGGAATTATCCTTGAAGAAGCACGGATGCTATACTTACCCCCAAATGACTTTAAATCAGCAAGTTTTAATATGCTTTAAAAAACTAAAGAAAATTATGACTAAAGAACTAAATGAAAATATGATAATGATGTTTTACCAGATCACATCTATGGAGCAGATTGCAAGGGTACAAGTCACATCTATCAAGTATTGAACACAAATGTCTTAACATTGTGATTAAATAAATGAGGTGAAAGCTATGTTAACTAGTAGGATGTAAGCACTCCAATTTGTACAAATAATCAACACACTGAATCCCACAAAGGCATAAATGTATTCATGATCTATGTATATATAACTTAATAAAAAAAATTAAAAAACAAATAGAGAATAGCAGTAAATATAGAAAATATAAAAAAGAACCTAGTAGAGTGTCGGAGTTGAAAAGTATAATATTACAATAAAAAATTGATTAGAGGAGCTCAAAAGATTTGAGCTGACAGAACAGAGAATTAGTGTATAGGATATTATATCAAGTGTGAGAAACAGAAAGGAAAAGTATATGGAAAAAAAGTGACAGAACCTCCGAGACCTGTGTGACACCATCAAACATACCAATGTAGGCATAATAAGAATCCAAGAAAGAGTAAAGGGCAAAACAACTACTAAAAAAACAATGTCTGAAACTTTCCACAAGTTGAGGAATCATGTTAATCTACACTAGGCGTCCTCAAACTAAGGCCCGCGGGCCACATGCGGCCCGCCTAGGACATTTATCCAGCCTGCCGGGTGTGTTGCCACCACTGCCTGTCCTGCTTAGCAGCTGACTCGTCCTGGGGCCCACAGTCTGGTCGTCCAGTGGTCTGAGGGACAGTGACTGGCCCCTTGTTTAAAAAGTTTGAGGACACCTGATCTACACAGTCAAGACCCTCAGCAATTCTGAGGAGGATAAACTTAAAGAAACTTACACGTAGGCATATCATAATTAAACACTCAAGGGGGGTGATAAAATCTTATGAAATTTGGTAGTGGTGATGGTTGTACTACTTTGAATTTACTAAACCCATTGTAAGTAAATTTTAAAAGAATGAATTTTATATATGCGTCATATCTCAATATAGGTGTTATTTTTTTAAAAGAGAAATGTAGGATTGGAAATATAGGTGCTTGTACCAGAAGAATAAATGCTCATTTTAAGGATGTGAATATAATACCTGTTTAGAAAAAAGAATAATAAAAATACGGGTATTGCTACACCACAGGTAGTAACCAAAGTATTTAATAAAAGATAGACTGCCAGAATTAAATAATATATACTCTTTTCTTGGCAATTCTCATACTACTTTGCTTATATGTCTTCAAGTTGTGAATTTTATTATGGTTTAAAATATTCTTAAACACTATCTTGCACTCCCCAAAGAGCTGAGATTGTATCAGGTTTGTTTCCATATCTGCAATACTGTGTTCAATATTTTGTGTATATTACTTTCTCAATAGATTGTTAAGGAATACATGAGGTTGTGGTACAAATATGGTATGAATTCTTTCTTGGTTCTTAATTGTAGAGATTTTTGTAATTAATGTCCATGTATTCATTGGCCTCTAAATAAATCCTGTTGATAAGATACAAAGAAAGCCGGACTGACTTGGAAATTATTCAGACTGGAGCAGAATTTCTGGGAATCAGTTGTATGTACAGTGACTTGAATCTCTACGTTGAATAAATACCAGCCCAGATATTTTTCCTAAACCTGGATAGAATTGTGAATTAATATTGTCAGGACCTACAGACTTATATACATATCGAACTTGTCTCAGGATGAAATAAATCCCAGCAGTAGTAGTCAGGTTGCCTTGAGGGCAGAATGTTTGAATTTGTCTTTTGTTTACACAGATTCTAAAAGCTCCTGAAATTAAAACTTTTTAGATAATTCTATTATTAAATATTATTAATATTTTTCATTTTATTAAAATCACCCGGATTTCTGAATGCATGATTTTTTAATGTATGCTTAGGTACTCTTATTTTTTAATAAAAATGCACAAAACCTATGCATTTTTCTTTATAAGTTGGATTTTTTCTGTGCCTATTTTTCATTTATCTTTATAGACAGGAATTTCTTTTAATATTGATTTTGCTAACAGAACACAATAGTTGGATATTTTACTTAAAAAATCTCTTAAAAATTTGCCTAACAATAACAATTCAGCTAAGGTTAGCTGAGTTTTTAAGTTAGCTAGTATTAAGCAACATTACTCTCTCTATATTTACTGTGTTTAAAATGTATTGACTTATTTTTTTTCACCAGCCCTTTACTCACCATATATTTCATTTGTCCTTTATCACTCAGAGTAAACCATGAATGATTGTACTGTGTTCAAACAAATGGATGCGGAGCACAGATAACCCTGAACTAGAAATTAATGTAAAATGAACTACTAATATTTAGAGATGATACATACAATGGGAGTTTCTCTCTTAATCCTGGAAGACTATTCTTAACATTGAAATATAAATGATTTTTCTTCTTCAATATTTAAAAATAAACCTTGACTAAGTCTTTCTCTAGATACGTGTGCATTTGACTATGCTGACCATACCCATGTCTTTTTCCTTGCAGGGGGACATCCAGCAGTTGTTGATCACGGGCGACCCCAAGGCGGCGTATGACTACTGTGAGCATTACAGTCCAGACTGTGACTCCTCAGCACCCAAGGCTGCTCAGGCTCAGGAACCTCAGATAGACGAGGTGAGCAGTGCAAGATCAGAGCAGTTCTCAGTTCAGTAATAGGGACATCGCCTTGCAGTGTTTTGAATTACACTTATTGATTCTACTTTAATTAAACTACACTTTGTAGTTTATAATGTCTTAATATTTCTAGGAAGAAGTGACTTGAAGATCTTTGGCATGTTTTTCTTCTTGTTTAAACATCTTTTACTTAAGTTTAGTAGAAATAGAGATACCTCACTTGTATATTGTATTCATAAGAATATTTTATTTTGGGGGGCAGTAAGAAAAAGATACTATGAACAACTATCTTTCTATTCTTAGGGTATAAATAATTGACACAGCTTTAAGATAAGGGTAACATGTCTTCTGGTGTTTTTGCTATTTCACCAGGCCTTTGGGAATTCACCCAGAGGAGAAAGTTACATTAGAATTATTCTAATGTTTTCAGACTGTTTTGAATAATGAATAGATTAAAAAAACTTATTACAGAGAAATTACAAAATAGCTGAAATGGAAGGGATTTTATAGTTGGGAGCAAAGCCATAGGTTTTTTATTTTTATTTTTTTGGTAATGATTTTAAGTATTAAATTTTAGAAGAGGGGGATAAAAGTTTGAAAAACATCACGATTGCTCAAAAATTAGCTCAAATATTATTTTTCCTCCATTTTTATGTATATTATTAGGGTCACCTTTTCAGTTACAGATTAAGATCTTATTTTTTGATTTATTGCCATTTCTGCCTGTAATTCAGGTTGTATATTACAATTTGAATACCACAAATACATTTTTGGCACTCCTTTACATTTTAAGGTGTAATAGTGAATTATGTTGCATAAATCCTATGACTTAATTTCAGTTTGTTTGTTTGTTTTTAAAACAGGGCAAAGTCTTAAGAAGCCTAAAGGAAAGTACATATGAGCGACCAAAGAGAATTTACTTGACTATTTGTCTGTTTCACAGTTCTAAAGCGCTTCAATTTTAAAAATTTCTTCACGATTCACTAAACATGTTTTCCATGAATTCTGATATGATAGGTAAAATATCTATCAGGTTTTTATATCTGAGGCTTTATGTGATACCTTAATTTTAAAATTTATACCATTTAGGGTATATGTTCAAGATTGATGAGATTCATTTTCTCCTTCTAAAAGAAAGATAAGGCTTCTATTTTTTTAGCAATAGAGATGGTTGTAATTTTGGCAAGAAAATTTACCTTCTTAACGTATCATCTTGAGTTGTTTTGGTCCCATGTTTTAATGCAGGTAAGTCGAGTTATTTTAAAAGAAGATAATTTTTATCTATCCTGTACTATTAATTTAAAATTAAACCTGCCTTTTAAACTTCTAGTTGTTGATGTATATATCTAACATGCTATTGAGATCAAAATGATTTTTACTAGGAGCATTTGATGAGAAAAACACTGCTGTCAGAGAAACTGCATAAAAGTCTGGTTAGGGGATGCCGTCATAAACAGCATTTGTTATAGATTTCTATATTGGATGTGTCACAATGAAGTTTTTTTTGTTGTTAGAATTAGTTCTCACTTTTTTACCTAACTTTAAATCATTTTGATACTTTAATAAGATAAGCATTCTATACCTGTTTAGACAGCTAGTTAATCTAATTAGTAAGCAGCCCCTTTATTGATGTTGAATTATATCTATTAATATGCTATATTGCATATTTTGTATATATTTTACTATCTTATCAGATGTTTTATATATACAAAATAGTAACAAATGTTATTTTCCAGTGAGTAAAGAACCTAAGGTGTACTATAGAGCGTCAACTATCCATGTATTTTATATTGCTTTATATTTGACTAATTTGTGACACTGCATATTTATTATTCTAAGGAGGATTAATAAATATGTCAAGTTTTTATGAATTATGCCCTTTCCAAGTATGCTCTTTCCAACTTGTTCCAACTTGTAGTTTTATCTACTTATTGTCCTCTAAATAACATGTTCTAACCTCATCCATTCTTAAGATTCAAATAGTTATGTGCTTGGAACATCATTGAGTTATGACAATAAAGTAAGATGTATAATCTAAACAGCTTCCTTTTTAGTGATAACGTCATCGAATTTTAATTCTGTTGAACCTATGCAGTTCCTTTTACATAGAAGACCAACTAATACTAAAATTTTGATGGTTAGGGGATTTTCTCATCAAATTAGATTATCTTCCTCTCTTATAAGAAATCAGATGTTAAATCTGTAGATGGTCCCTTCTTAGTGAATCACAATACTATAATGCCTTGTATACAGTAGGTGACTGGTATTCTTTTTTTTACAAAGAATGAAAGAGGAAATTAAAGCAAAGGAAATTAAAAACATTTAATTTCTCAAAATGTATTGCCTTAATCATCTTTCCCCTAAAATTCATCATTTTTGCTCATTATTATAGATGCAGGGGATTTTGTTAATGTCACTATTTTTCTAACTGATGGGTAGACTTTGTGACGTTATCAGAAGAAGATGCTTTCTCCTCACATTCTCTGATATCTGCTAGGCGACTCATGGATCGAGGCTGAAATTACTTCATCTTCACATGCTTTTTTGCATATATTCATCTGACCGATTCCAGCTAGTTCTGTCTCAAGCCATCTTCAAAATTCTATAGGGAGAAAGGAGAATCATCTCCAACAGTAGGTCATCAGGTTCCATGTAGGCCAGCAATGCGCTAAGCCTACTCAGGACCACCAAAATGTGGAGGCTGGGCAGATAAACAGGAGAGCAAAGGCAGTGACCTTTCCATTGACCCCTGAACAAGCTCTAAGAGCAAGACGCACTTATGCCAGAGAAGGTGAGCATGCTACTTCCTCCTTTCATCCACAGCCAGTCTAGTTTGTCTTCATTTGGAAAGTGTTCAAATAAAAAAGAGAATTATGGAGATTAGGAGACATTTCCTCCAACAAGCGATAAAGATAATATAAAGTTAATTAGCTACTGTGGTACAAGTTTTTATATATATATATATATCCCTGAAGAACAAACATCAATTAAAATGCTTTTAAATCTTCGTATTTAAAATTAGCCCTTTACTTACTCTGTTTTTAAAATCCATTGTAGGTACCTATGATTCTGAAAAGTCTACTTAATTTTAAAATCTTTTCCCTTCATGTTTTACTGAAAGCTGGCAGCTAGTAGTTATAGAAATCAAATATTTCTTATCCCAGCTTCAGTCACCATAACTCCAAAAAAAAAATACTTATTAGATAATACTCAATCTCCGTTAATGTCTATTTAATATGCAGCTAAATTTGGTACGTAATTATTTTATTTAATTAATGCTGTTATTAACAATGCTTAAATTAAGTTTCCTAGGAATAGTTGGCATACTATCTTGCTTGCAAAGGTATGATATAATGGAAATACTTCACGTGGCATTTATCTGAGTATATACATAGATTTTTTTATACACATACACTTCTGTTTTACCAAATTCTATATAATCTAATAGAAATGAAGCTTTGTTGAATCATTTCCATGGATAATGAAGTTATTTGTAGGAAGATACAGTTGTAAATATGTTTATTATGTTCAGTTGGAGTTTTTGCAATCATGAAGAGTACTGAAGGACTGTCTGTGTTTATGCGTTTATCAGTATGACCTTCAGCTGAATCATCTAGAAAATTTCAGTATAGTGGGGAAGTATTTCATTAAGAACTGAGTATATGCATTGTTGCCACAGGCTCAGTTTTGGACATGTACCAATGTCTCTGTGAAAGTTGCATTCCTTTGTACTGCTCTGTACACCTAATAGAGCTTATTAGAGGATGCTGTGATCACACTTTCTTATTTGTGGTGCTGTGATCACACTTTTTTATTTGTGGTACTGTGATCACACTTTCTTATTTGTGGTGCTGTGATCACACTTTTTTTATTTGTGAACAACAGTTATTTTGCTGGCAGATTAAAAGAGATTAGTGGTAGAAATGCAAAGAGAGGTCCAGTTGGTACAGAACTCAAATTTACTAAATATAGGTTGCTTTTAGCATCTATACGTATATATTTTAAAGTTTGATCTTGTTGGCTCGGTGCCTGTAGCTCAAGTGACTAGGGTGCCAGCCACATACACTGGAGCCAGCTGGTTCGAATCCAGCCTGGGCCCACCAAACAACAATGACGACTATAACCAAAAAATAGCCAGGCGTTGTGGCAGGTGCCTGTAGTCCCAGCTACTTGGGAGGCTGAGGCAAGAGGATCACTTAAGCCCAACAGTTTGAGGTTGCTGTGAGCTGTGATGCCCCGGCACTCTACTCAGGGCAACAGCTTAAGACTCTGTCTCAAAAAAAAAAAAAAAAAGTTTGATCTTGTTGAGGTTCTTAATTTTTATTCTATATATGATCTTATCCTATTTATTTATTTAGATTAAAACAGATTATTTATTTTTTCATAGTAGCTATAGTCTTGATTAAAAATAAAAATTTCTGTAAAGATATTTAGCTTTGGAAGTAAACAAATTATTTTTCCTCAAAATTCGATATGTGTTTTCAAATGTCTTTCATTTTCCTCTGTTAGGAAATGTACCTCTCTCTAGTTATATTCTTTTAATGCAGAAGAATCTAATATAAAATACTATTTTTCAATGTGAATTTAGTTTAAGATTCCTAAGTGGTATGTTCTTTTTTTAGAGAGAGAAAATTTCAAAGGTGGACATAGTGTGTTAGCTATATGCAGATGTAATTGAACACTGTAATGTCTCAAAACTATTTTGAGCCCATTTTGATCTTAGGTACGTCCATAGGACTTTAGAGATTGCTGAATACATTTAAACTTTTATTTTTCTATTTGAGTACAGAAATAGCATGTTAGCTATATGCATATGTAATTAAGCATTTTAATGTCTCAAAACTATTTTGAGCCCATTTTGATCTTAGGAACGTCCATAGGACTTTAGGGATTGCTGAATACATGGAGGCTTTTATTTTTCTATTTGAGGACAGCATTTTGATGAGACTCTAGATTTATTTCAAGTTTCCTCTCCCTCTTCTTTCCCATCTCTCAGCAGATAGAAAGTCCTTTTGTATTCAGGAAGACTTCTCTCTACATTTTATTTTCAAACATGTAGTTTAATAATTAAAAAAAAAAAGTACCCGCAGAAATGACTGTAAAAACTCTTAAAGGGGAATACTGCATAGGAATTTTCACACATCCAAACTAACACGAATATTTGATAGCTATGTCCAAGTACATAATTGCTATATTTGAATGAACACTCGACAACTAAAAGTTTGAATTCTTATTCACAACTTTTGGTTTTAGCCTGATCCTAACCACTGTTCGGCTCATAGGAAACATGCTTTGTCACTTTTATGTTATTACACCGCGTAAGACAGGAGAATACGTCTACGTCGCACAAAATAACTTTTACAGTATTTCCTTGTCTCTTAACGTTTACACCAAGTAAAAGTTAAGATGATTCCCATCATGTTAATTGTATTACTTGCAACTAACAAAATTGCCTGGTATTTTTTCCTTTGCAATGTAGTATGCGCCTGAGGATTTAATCGAATATGACTATGAGTATGGGGAAGCAGAATATAAGGAGGCTGAAAGTGTAACAGAGGGACCCCTTGTAACTGAGGAGACAGTAGCACAAACGGAGGTAAAAACAAAGCGGTGCCTGTGTCTGTGGTGTCCTGCTGTTTGTCACCCTGTGATTCCTCCTAGTGACCGTCCTTCCAACTTGTCATAAACCTTTTGAGTCGTCTTATTTCTCTGAACCAATAACTGCGATTTTTATTTACAGTGCCTGTCCTGAAGAATCACGCCCAGGTCACCCTTGCTTGCCCTTCTTTTCATCCCTGTTCTTTCTCTTCTCACTTGATTTATGTTTTTCCATTCCGTCTTTCACCACATTTTACAGAAAAAGAAATCCAATTTCAAAAAGAAGACGAGGACAGTGGCCACTAACTCAAAGGAAAAGCCCAAAAAGTTTACACCCCCCAAATCTGAAACATTTTCATCCAAGAAGAAGAAAAGTTACCAAGCATCAGCCAAAGCCAAGCTAGGGGTCAAGGTAGCAAAGAAAAAGCAATCAAGATCTATCCGAGATAAGCTGGAAGATCTCTGATGATGAGTCGTAGCCTTAACCCCACTAGATAAATAAATACTCATTTGGCTAATCCTATAACCCAACTCAATCATGATTTCCATATGTTTGAGATTACCTTACACGTATACTAATTGTCTTTCTCCTGAATTTATCATCAGGCCAATGTTGTTGATGATTTTCAAGAATACAATTATGGAACAATGGAAAGTTACCAGACAGAAGCTCCTAGGCGTGTGTCTGGAACAAATGAGGTAATACACTCAGATGGTATGAAAACACAGTCCAGCGTTTTAAAGTGTGTAATGGATTTTAACCTGCCTCACTCTGGAAGAATCTATAATCTCTCGAACATCTGATGTTTTCATTCTTTTACTAAGAGAAATAATAGCATTGGCCACTCTTATTAAAAATAGTTCATTTTAGATCAATGTCAATTCAAGTTTCACCTGACTCTTTGCTTCAAGCAAATGCTAAATTGATGCGACTGAACTGGCTGTTACCATTATCTTGATTGCTTCTGGGACTGAGCAAGCTTTTCACTATGTTGTGATGAAGGATTTTCACAACATGATCCTTCTGTGAGAAGAATCCTGTAAAGTGAAAATTGTATCATGCAATGATACAATTAAAATTTTATTTCATCAGACAGATAATCATTCATTTTTAGGGTAGCAAGCATTTTGAGAAAATGTAGCATTATTTTAATAGCTATTTATGATTTCAAAATTGCTAGGAATGTGATCTTAATTACTGTTACAATAATGATAGTATATCTTAACCTTTCCATTAATGTCTATGGAAATATTTAAGTACCTATAGTTAAAAATTAACCTTCCTGAATTGCATATTGCACGTGCATTCTGATCATGAAAAAAAAAAACAAACAGCATCTGATTCAGTTTAACTCTGTTAAATATCTGGCATATATCTTTTATAATTTTATCAGAAATGAATATAAGGAAAATGTAATTTAGTTATTAGAAAATTTATATGAAATGTCCCAATAAGACCAACAAGTGAGTGCTTTGCATGCAAACACAAAATTTTAAATAGTAAAAATTTAAGTTGAGAATGGCTGCTACATTTCTTTTAGTTTAATTAGTAATCTTCCATAAATGGATATATTGATTCAAGATGCAATTTATCTACTCAAATTCACCTAGCTTTTTAGTCCATAACTATGACCAAAATAATATTCTGAGCGTGGAAAATATGCAACCTCTGTTGGTGGTTTATATTCCTTACCTTAGAGTCTGAAAATATTATGGTTACCGAGCATTTTATATTAGTTACAAATTGCTAAATTAATTACTTCTCCACATATGTTCATTCACATGCTTTATGTAATGCTACTTATTAATTAATTAGCATTAATTATTACTAATTAATGTCAAATTAATAAGTAGCATTACTATACCATAGAAAGCAAGTTACTTTAAAAATGGAATTTAAAAATAAGCAAGACAAATTGATTTGAATCTCATCAGAATCAAAATCAGGGCAAAATTCACATAATAAAAATGATTCAAATTTGTTCTAGTGTTAAGGATTTACTTATAAGAAAAAGAAAACTATATCAGGTTTATTTTATATATCTCTGAGGAAGTATTATTGTTATAATTTTGACTTTTAAATTGATATTTATCCCTATTCTTCATGAGATTTTACAGTAATAATTTATATTTCATTGTCTTAAATTTTGAGAATATAATTTATATTTTATTTACGTGAAAGAACACTCTGGCTGAATACTACTTCTCTACATGTAAAGTACTCTGCATAGTCATTGCAATGATAAATCTTAATTTATAGGTGCATTGTTATTTTATTAATAGGATGAGAGTCAAACTTACATGGCCTATTCTTGTAGCAAGTGCATTTCATAATCACATTCTGTGAGATTTAAAGGTCATGCAAAGCTTTATGTATATGCATTTTTTTATTGTTCAAATCTTAAACTTTAAAGTAAATGTCAAATTGACCAATAAGCTTTATTTCCCCCCAATGGAACAAGCAAATACACATGTTGACTCCATGTGAATATTTGCAGTTTATTGGGAAAAGTTTTCTGAAAGCAATATCTCTTTGTACATGCCAATGTACAAATGTATTTCTTTCAATGATACTGAAGAGCTACCCTTGTAGGCCTTTGGAGTCGCTTGAATAATAGTAGAACATTTGCTTCTCTTCACATGCCATCAAAGTGTAATTCCAGATGCTTATTATGCTTTACTAACCGTCAACTTCATGTTCTCCAATTCCTTACAACCTAAATTAATAGCCAAATCCAGTAGAAGAAGTATTTACTGAAGAATATCTAACTGGAGAGGATTTAACTGGAGAGGATTATGATTCCCAGAGGAAAAATTCAGAGGATACACTATATGAAAACAGAGAAATAGACGGCAGGGACTCTGATCTTCTGGTAGATGGAGATTTAGGCGAATATGATTTTTATGAATATAAAGAATATGAAGACAAACCAACAAGCCCCACTAATGAAGAATTTGGTCCAGGTGTACCAGCAGAAACTGATATTACAGAAACAAGCGTAAGTGGGCATTACGCTCTGTGTCTTTGTATGTCTTATTTTGGGGATATTTTTATGTTTGTCTTGACATCTTTTCAGGGTCGAAATACAGATTGAGTTCTTATGTAAATTCTGAGTGCTTGCCACTAATCACAACACCTTCATAGATTCTTCTACATGGAAATCATCAGCAGTTGTATCTCTGGCCATATTACTGGGGCCTTCATTTGAAAGTGCAATCTCGAAAAGAATTGTATCAAAAATTTATTATCATTGGTAATGTTAAAACATAGTCATTGTTATTATTCATGGCAAATCTAACTTCTCGTTTTTAGAGTGTTTCATTAAATGTAACTTGATGAAATGACTTAATGCCTCAGAGTCATAATTGAGGTCTAATAGATCATATTTATCTTTCTGTTGTATTCTTCTAAGAAACAATTTTTCCATCTCCTTTCAAGATTCAGCGTTAATGTTTATTATGTCTTCCTTTAAATTTTTGCTCCATGTAAACCTTTAAAAGTTTTTCCTCTTACAAAAGCATATTTTAATAAGTTATTTTAAATATGTATAGTTTACTGAATTTCTTTTTGGAAACTGAAATGGCCTTATTTGCTTACAGAGATTTAGGTTGTTTTGAACTTTTTCACTCAACAGATAAATGGCCATGGTGTATATGGGGAAAAAGGACAGAAAGGAGAACCAGCAGTGGTCGAACCTGTAAGTACTGGTGTGAACGCATTTTAAAGGTTGGTGAAATTGTTAAATATTTACTCTGAACTATCATCCCATTCACTTTTTATGCATGTTTGTGTATTGTCATTGACCATCCTGATTTCCAAATGTTCCAAAGGTTTATGATTTGCCACAAATAAGTAAGTTAATGAGACCCTTTAGAGAAAAACAGGAATGTAGCAAAACAAACACAGACATTGGAAATTTCAGAATTTGAAAGTGGCTGGAGTTTGTCTGGTCCAATTCTCATATTTTAAAACTAAGGAATTTGAGATCAAAAGGGTTTTGGTAACTGTCAAGGCTTCAAATGTTTGATCATTAAGATATGGCAGGAATTTAGCTTTTCTAGATTTTAATTCAATGATTTTTTTCCCTCTAATCTCTCTGAATTGACATTATTAGGAATATACTATTCAACATAAATATGTACCTGTTACATATCCAAATTGCAGCATGTGATAATATAAATATACTTTTAAAAATTCACTTCCTCTTCACCCAGGGGAAAAGAAGCATTTATCTACTCCAAAATTTATTCTTTAAAATTTATATTTGTGTTATTACTACACATGATATTGGTAAGGAACAAATTCTTACTAGGAATGGATTTTACTATTGCTTTTCCTTAATCAGCAACTTGGGAAAATGAATGTGTTAGAACTAAAAGTAGTGTATTTAACTGATTGCCTCATAGTCACCATGAAAACCACTTCTCAAATTTCAAGGACATAAACTTTAAAATAAAGAAAGAGGAAAAAAATATCAAGATAAAAACGATACAACTTTAAGGACCAGGTTGATTATCTCTCGCATGACTCCAAAATCATGTCCTGCCCACCAAAGGCTTTAAAACTATTTTTTTTCAGGCTGAATTAGTTCTGAGTATAAAAAATTACAATCACCTTTTAAAATAACTTTATAATTTTAGTAGTCCAAAGTTGCAGTAGAATTATAACCTTCTTAGTATAAAGTTTTTAACCTGAAATACTACCCCATTTTTTTTGCTTTTTAAGAGCTTCTCTTATCTTTATCCATATTTATTTTGCCTGGACTTTCAATACCCTGAATTAAAGTGCTTTGCTGTCATCTTCATTCATTCATTCATTCATTCATTCATTCACACAGCTTGTATTTATTAAGTGCCTGCTTTGTGCCAGACATTCTTCTGAATGTTAGGAAAAACTTAGAAGATCTTGTCTATACCCTTCATGGGAACACTTTGTCATATTATTCATCTTAATATTTATTTTCTCTTCAGTAAGTTCTCTAAGGGCAGGGAGTCTGTCTTCTCTTGTTTTGAATTTCTTCTCTTCCCTATGCAAAAATGTTTATAATTGATTTTATGTAAGAAGAGATAATTCACTTTTAAAATGCAATTATATAGTGCATTCTTACAGTCTCTAACAAGTAGTGGTTACATTTCTTTGGTAAAGACATTTATGTTTTTTGTTATAGGGTATGCTTGTTGAAGGACCACCTGGCCCAGCAGGACCTGCAGTATGTAAATGTTTTAAGATGATTTTTGTCTTTTTTTTTTCATAATCACATAAAAGATTTCTAGCACATCCATCTAATTTGCATATTTTAGACTCATTTGGATGTCGTAGAGGCAAATGTTGATTCAGAGGCTCTGGTAGCCTTGTTCTGCCCTCGAATTCGTCTCTTCTAAAAGTGATATTCTTTTAAGTGCACTGGAGCTAAATTTTATTTAAAAATATTTTTGTTGCTGAAGTATCTCTGCAACTTTTAAACTTCATTTTAATCTTTCTTCCTGAAAATTGGAAAAGTACAGAAAAGCCATCCTTATTTATATTACAGAGGTATAATTACATCTCAATGAATGGAACGGGGACTTCCATATAGACCCTAGCTGCCTTGTCTGTCCATCTGCAGGGAGTGATTATCAGACTCCTTTGTGATTTCCTGATGAGGCTGATGTTGCTACTCAGTCTGTTTATGCTCAGGTGATTGCACTGGCCAGACCTTGTGAGAAATCCTCCCTCTTTTGTGGAATTAAATGAATTCTTGTCATCTGAAATAATATAAGATACTGATACCTTTAAATACTTTCACTTATAAAGAATATACAGAGAAATGCCTCCACACTAAAAGATGTCTACATTTTCAAGTTTGTGGTCCTAGTTTTGAGATCTGATTTTACGAGGATACCACTTCTTTAGTAAGGACCTTACCTTGGTATGTTCTCCCGTCCTGTTTTTCCTTGGAATGTTTGATCCCACCCTGAGAGTAGCTGAGCTAGTTGCAAAGTGGTTTTTATATGTTGTCTTTTCATAGGAAGATAAATAGGGCTGCTGTTTAGTAGACAAGTATATATTTATGAAATATAAATGATGTCTTCTTTAATTTTAGTAAGATGAATTTACCTGAAAACCAGTGAGATTAGGAATCTGACTCAGTTTATGGTATGTTTCTTTATAGGGTCTTATGGGTCCTCCAGGTCTGCCAGGGCCCACTGGACCCCCTGGCGATCCTGGCGACAGGGTAAGTGAAAGGGTATCTCATCACCAAAGCATATAATGCAGATTAAAAGAATTACAAAGTATTATTTAAAGCGAGGGCAAGGAATATATATTTATCTATGGTATAATTAACAAGAAACTGTCATTTTCACCTTATTTATATACTGATATGAATTGATTACATTAGATTCAAACTTGAACTGCAGATATATTTTTCAGGCATTCCCATTGATACTGAGTTTGACAGTATTAAAATGGTTTAATAAACCTTAAGTTTATTTGAAGATCAAGTCCTGGGTTACATGGAAAAATATCTCATTGTGTCAAGTATCTCCAAACTTTTTCTCATAAAATATTTTTCCTTTTTTGTATATTCTTGTATTAGACAATAAGTTGTGATTTTTTTATTTTTTGTTCTTTGAAAAATATTGGATTAGTGGTTTATGCTTTTTATATATTTTTAATTTGAAAAAGACAAACACTTTTTAATTTAAATTTTAAAGAAGGAAGATTTTTAAATATTTCAGAAGTTCCTGTCTGGCTAAGAGCTATTTAAAATTAAAGGACATAAGCAGTCAATTGTGCAAAGTCTTTGTACTTTTTAATTTAAAATTATTAGACTAGATTTTTTTTACATGATCTCCTGACTTAATCTCATCTATATAGTTTGATAGAAGCATTTATTTATAATCAGTCACTTGGGTTAACATTATCTTATTTTTTAATTCCACCATATTTTCCTAGGACCTAAACAGGATTCTATAATTTATTGACCTTAAAACCTTAATTTTTATTACAAATTCATCTCTTTACACTGTACCTTAACCAATATATATAAATGATCTGACAATTTTAGAAAATATTTTTAAAAATGAAATTATACCTGTCCAACTAGATTTGTTAGGATTTAAAATGGCGACTTGTGGCTGGGTGCAGTGGTTCACTCTGTAATCCCTAGCACTCTGGGAGGCTGAAGTGGGAGGATCCCTTAACCTCAGTCATTTGAGATCAGCCAGAGCAAAAGCAAGATCCCTGACTCTATTAAAAATATAAAAAATTAGCCAGGCATTGTGGCAGATGCCTGTAGTCCCAGCTACTTGGGAGGCAGAGACAGGAGGATTGAGTATGAGGTTATTGTGAGCTACACTGAGGCCATGGCAGTTTAGCCTAAGGGAACAGAGTGAGACTCTGACTCAAAAAAAAGAAAAAAAAAAAAACAGAGAAAAGAATTAAAAAAAATAAAATGATGATTTGTGGGTAGAACCCATTTTGGAACTTACTTTAATAATTATTTATAGCCTGTACAGAATATATATACATATATTATATAATATTTTAAATGAAAGTTAACTTTTGAATGTAGAATCAATATTAACTCTTTTCTAAGAATTAACTTTTATAAGAAATTCACATAATAGGGGCAGCACCTGTGGCTCAAAGGAGTAGGGTGCTGGCCCCATATGCTGGAGGTGGCAGGTTCAAACTCAGTCCTGGTCAAAAACTGCAAAAAAAAAAAAGTCATAAAAAGAAATTTACATAATAAATAAATAAATAAATATTACTGTGTACAAGTAAGCAACTCCCTGAGTTAGGTATTTATCATTAACACGCATTTGCAAAATATTATAGTCCATATGCATAGAGTCGCAAGTAATATATAGAATTTATTTTCCTGTCTTAAAATTTTTTGTAGATTATTGTACAACATGTTAAGATTAAGATTATTTTAAAGTATCTCTATTGGCCATAATTCCTTAAATTATTTAAATAATTTATTAAGTAAATAATATTTAAGTATCTATTTAAACAATACATATACCATAAACTTATTTTCTAATTTTAAATAAATCTTTTATTAATTATTTAAATTCTGTTTTTATCAAACCATAAAAACAAGCTTGAATTACTTGTTTTTCTCCCACTGACGCCCTCAAACTATATATGAACTCATTGTTTTATACGGTTTGAAACTACGAGTAAATTCTGAGCAAAATTCATATTGTAGTTTGATCATATATTGATAACCAAGCATTATTAAAATTATCTAAAGCTAGTGCACAATCCTTTCTAGGCATACTTACTAAAAGGAGGTTAAATAGAGAGGGCAAATGCAAATTAGATAATATAGACTGTGTTATTAACATTATGAGTTATTTTACTTTCAATACATTTCTATTGTTTTATTTTGATTATTTCACTTATTCATCTAGGGGCCCCCGGGACGTCCTGGCTTACCGGGGGCTGACGGTCTACCTGGTCCTCCTGGGACTATGTTGATGCTACCGGTATGATTTTCTAGTGTTATAAAGATATCTTGATATCTCACCATCTTATTTCTGAAAAGTATTGTTGTATTATATCACAGAGTGATCAGTTAAAATCTGTTCTATTAGGTGGAGATACTTGCAATCAAGCAGCCTCTGAGCTAATAAAAATTAAAGGAAATTTTACCAAACAAAATTCTGGTAAATACTACGTTTTGAGTGGAAGTTAGAATGGATCTTTAGCATTTTGTGGAATAGTATCAGGGAGGTTCTATTTTCTAATATAATTATTTATGAAGGGGTGAACACAATAAATAGATCTCAAAGAAAATTTCATCAGTGCTCATGGAGATTCTGTCTTTTGGTTAACAAAATAGAGACTGATCTATAATCTTCATTTAGTACATTTAGGATGTCCGTAAATGAATCAATACTATGGGGAACATCTGTATACATTAAAAAAGCATGAGGGTTCATTCCAGAGTTTCAGAGATTATCCATTTTAAAATAAAAAAAAATTCTAGTCTCTTATTTTACAAATGATAAAATGCGGTAGAAAACATCTATAAGAGGCAACAAAACTTATTTAAAAAATCTAGGTCTCATGACATTGCGGAGTTACTTTGAATTTTGTAAAATCTCACCGTTTCAAGCAAGTGATTTTTATCTAGTGATCAAGGCAGCACATATCTGACAAAGCCTAATTGTGAATTTCTTTATCTTATCTCTTCCAAGTTCCGTTATGGTGGCGATGGTTCCAAAGGACCAACCATCTCTGCTCAGGAAGCTCAGGCTCAGGCGATTCTTCAGCAGGCTCGGGTAAGAAAGGATAATGATGTCTTACTGTAAACTGATTAGTGTCGAGTTCATGAGTGTGTACACATATGGAAGATACTACTATTTATTATGAATCGGATGCTTACTTCTGAGGAGTATATTGAATTGAACTGGAAAAGAGCTATCATTATGTTTATTTTTCCAGTACTAGTATTTATTAATTGAATATTACAAAGAACTTCAGAATTATCATATATAACTCTGGCAGTCTCTCACAATAACACACAAAATTTCCAATTTTTCCAAAATTGATGTATTTGCAATTAGTACTCCCCGTCTTTCACGTCCAGTTTTACTTAATCTACTAAGGCACATCAATAATTGACGACTTTAAGAGAGTTAAGGGAATAAAGTGTGAAACAAATTTGTTCTTTTAAATTTTCTGAATTATGTAAGCTATCTCAGATAATCCAGAAAATTAACTATCTGGGAACTTTTTGTATATAAAAATAACTTCCAAACATATATACTAAACTTTAATGTTTATAATCTGTGATATTTTTACAACATTCACTTAATAAGGACACATATCCAGTTTAAAATTTCTCATTTGTTGAAAGCTTCCACTACCTATAGAGTTATGAAACGTGTAGTTATAACATGTTTAGTATGAAACATGTAATTATATTTGTGTTTTTTAAGTAATTCCAAAAATTATACATAAGAAACTTAAAAGAATGAAGGAGAAAAGAATTAGAAATCACATAACTTATTTATAGCGTTAGTTTTCCTTTTAAGGAAGAAGGAATTAAGGACTTATGCTGGGTATGGATATAGTTGCTGACTTCCTAACCAGAATAAATTATTTCCGCAAAAACTTTTTATTCATCGTCATTAATGCTGCATGTATAAAATATGTGAAAACATAAGACTCTAGTTCACTCTCAACATTTATTTATGTATTTCCTACGTCTATTCATCTTAAAAGATCATTATTTGGTTACACCATGTATAATGCTAATGAAAAGTTTATATATTTATTTATTCAAGGTTGGCATGATACAGATATAAAATATTTAAAATAATTTACTAATGATTCCTACCATTTATTTTTAAAATTACATTATTTTGAACAATTTTAAGCTAAGTTATTAAATAAATATCTTATGAGGTCATTGAATTCCTCATTTTATTAGTCCTCTTAACTTACTTGGAAAACTAGTTAGCAGGCATTATAATTCCAATTTTTCAGATATTTAATCTCAAGGATTGAGAAGTATATTGTCAAAAATCTCATGGTGAGTCAGTAGTGAAACTTTGGAGATCCTGTTTTCATCTCGTGCACTTTTCTTATATGATTTTGCATTTATTTCTTTTACAGTATTATTTTTGATATCTTTTGCGATAAATCTAAGTATGCGTCTCTTGAACTCTCTACTACTCAAAAAAAGCACATCATACTAATTTAACATCTATCAGATATTTGTCTTTTGTACTGTGTGTTTTAGCTTCTCAGTATGCTAATTTCACATTTCTAATATTCGGTGTGACACTAGTGCATGTTACCAGTTTTTTATGCCCACCATCGTACAAAACAAATGTGGCCTCTGTAGGATTAAAGTTGAGTTGTTAAAGGTGCATAGTATCATAACAATCCTGACCAGTTTTGCTTGGTGGGGTTTGGCTTTAGTTAGTATAATTTTTCCTAAAGTGTTCATAGAAAAAAATTATTTAAATTTCTTCAAACTGTTCACCTCTAAAAAATATGTTATCTGAGAATTGTACCTGCACATTTAAAAGAAAAAGACTACACATTATTCTGAAGTAAATTCAGAATAGAAAATGATCAAGTATTTTCAGATTTGTTGTTTTAAAATCTCTCTTAAATGTTATTGTTGATTAAATCTTAACTATATATGTTATATTTATGTAAGTAAAACAGTGTAAAACATGTCTGATACTTATACATACCTTCTGTCATTTTAGAAATTTGTAAATTCCTCAGTAACTTGGCACTCCTTCTAGCATGTAACTGTTATACCTGTGCTGATTACGTGTTACTTCAGGGTAGCTTATGTGGGTGAATATTGTTCTTTGATATGCTACTCCAAGGGAACATTACTGAACTGGATATATTTTGTTTCCTAGATTGCTCTGAGAGGCCCACCAGGCCCAATGGGTCTAACTGGAAGACCAGGTCCTGTGGTAGGTTACCCAAAGAAGATGTTGTATTTTTAAATTTTCACATTAGCAGTTCACTGCACACATCTGCCAGGCATTGTGCATATTTCTGGCTAGTGAAAGTAGCATACACATTGTCTATTCATATTATTGCTTCCGTTAAAAAAGTCCTTTCAATTCATTTTTCAATGTATTTTTATGAAAAGGCTTTAATCAAGGGTGGTGTCTGTGGCTCAAGAAGTAGGGAGCTGGCCCCATATATCAGAGGTAGAGGGTTCAAACCCAGCCTTGGCCAAAAACTGCAAAAAAAAAAAAAAAAAAAAAGCAAACAAAAACATCAAGTTATTAGTCTTTTAAAATGTTTGGATTCTAAATAATATTTTGTACATTAAGACTCAGAAAGGAAACTCTATGTCAACACTTTGACAAAACTGCATACATTTATCCAATGAAAAATTATTTTATCCAACTGTTTTTATAAACAAATGGAGAACTGTAACACAATATGCAGGAAATGTAGAAAATAGTAATTTTGGGCTACCCTATTACCGTCAATCTTGTGTGACAATTTTCTTGAATAAGTGGGTAAAGCAATTATTTTTACTAATTTTATAGCATATTAATGTTTTATTATTTATTGTTTATGTGTGTTTCTTATTAACATGTTGAGTTACTATTTTGAATAATTATGTTATTAGGTAGTGCTTAAATAAAAGCTATAAGGCAATCAGTTAATTAAAGTTCGAGTGTTTTAAAATTGCATTCAATTCACTGATTAATAATCTGATTTAAAGTAAATGCTCAGTTTTTTTGTACAATAATTTATTTCTAAGAAATCTTGATTGAAAGTCCTCTTTATTTAATTTTCAAGATTAGAAAACTCATGTTGCTTGGCTTTCTGTATTTCTTGGGAGTAATGTCAATAGTTATTTTTCACTTTGGAGCCACCAGATGTCTACTGGTACCATTTTCAAACTTAGAGTAATTTAAATCTTTGTTATGATTTTAAATAAATCAGAAACTTTTAAAACATGCACAGTACTTCAGCACGAAGTGACTATAATAACCATGTTTATTTTTAATGTTCTCAAGTTTTTTCATAGTATGAATGGCCTAATATTTATTTATTTATTTACTTATTATTGTTGGCCTTCACCGAGGGTACAAAAAGTTAGGTTACACTGATTGAATTTGTTAGGTATAGTCCATCTTATAATTGTGTCCCTTGCCCAAGAGGTGTGCCATATACCTTCCCTCCAACCCCCTCCTTCCTACGCTCTCCCCAGACCCTCATTCCCGTACCCTCCACCTGGTATCAGACCGTCTACTGCCTTCATATTAGAATTGAGTACATTGGATTCTTGCTTCTCCATTTTTGTGATGCTTTACTAGAAAGAATATGTTCCACCCCAATCCAGGTTAATACAAAAGATGTAAAGTCTCCACCTTTTTAATGGCTGAATAGTATTCCTAATATTTATCTTTAAAACTTACAAGTGCTTCATAAAGAAATTACACATGTGTATGTGTAGTTGATGTGTCAGGTCTTAGCTGCACCTTTTACATTACATAAATCTTTATAAGAGATGTTTGTTTAACAACTGATTATAAGGGGAAAAACAGATCAATCTGGGGAAAATGCTTTGACATTATTTCAGGACAATTAGAAATATAACAGAAGCATTTGTTCTTACCATTTTATTTCTATACAATTCATTTGCTAAGGAATATCTGAGTATGAAAGCAGTAACATTTTGTCAAATTCTTAGTGTAAATGGATTCAGTATAGCTTCTCAGCCTTTTGGCTAAGATGACGTATAAATGGATTCAGGGCATACCTGATTTTGTAAAAATGTTTTATCCTAGAACCACATCAGAATGCAGTGATAAGCCATGCCTTATGTATCCTCTTAAGTGTTTTGATGGTATACACTTAAAATAAAATTTTAATGTGATTTGATGAGTTTGACTTCGATGTAGTTAAGCATAAAATATATACCTTTAAGTAAAGTTCAGACACTGGAATATAATTAATACGCTGACCAGAGATATACTTCAGTAGAAGGATTTGAACATTTTATTGTACTAATAAGATCCTGTTTATAGGATTAAATATAATTTGAATAGCATTTACTTACTTCATGTAAAATGGCTGCATAAAAGTAGCTAGTGAATTGCTAAATTAAATTATTATATTCTTACTTTTTCTCCACAGGGGGGACCTGGTTCAGCTGGGGCCAAAGGTGAGAGTGGTGATCCAGGTCCACAGGTAAAAAAAAAAAAAAAAAGAAGAAATTTGTTTCTTTATTATTGACTTTATTTTATCAAGTAAGGCAATTGAAGTATTTTCTGTTTTATGAGTAATGGAATTATTTACCTTATCTTTAAACCCATCTCACCTCTTTGAATGGAAAAATCTCAAGGGAGCTGATGACCTCCAATAACTTAGTTAATTTAAATAACAAGAAGATAATAGACTAGTGTAGGACAGGTGTGAAAGAAATAGACCTTCAACATTCTATATCAGGTTATGATTGTGCAGAGCAGAGCAGAATAACCTCGACTGTCCTTACATTGGTCCTGCTTCACACCCATGTATTCTGTGGAGGATAAATACAGCACTTGATCTTATAATGGATGTTTAGTATACTTAAGAAAACCTTCACAGAGCTGAGGAAATTATGAGAAATTGTTAACATATAAGCTGAAATTTTTGAAAAGATCTTAGGTTATATTTACATGGTGCCAAATTAAAAATATTACTTTTTGCTTAATGCTGATAAGCAGATAGAATAATTTTATTATGGAATACATTTAATCTAGAAAGCAGAAAAACATCTGGGTTGTTTCCATGACTCTGCAAACGTGAATTGAGCTGCAATACACAGGCAAAGATAATGAATTGAGAAATTTTAACCTTCACAATGAAAGTTAAAAATATAATATCATGGTGCTAGTCAACATTTGCTTTAGGGATTGACAGATTATCCTTCAAATGTTTTGTACATAATAAACATGTACCAGGCACCATGCTGAGCTGTAGGAATATCATGAAAAAAAAAACATATTTAATTGAAGACCTTAGTTAACAATCTAACAGGGGACTCAGATCTAAGAAAAATCAATTGTAATGTAATGTGAATAAGTGCAACAAAAGAAGTATCAAGGAGAGAATATCTAAAAATGAATAGAGCTGAAAGAAAGAGGATGGAAAAGAGAAGAGAAATGGTATGGATGGTCAAGGGTGTGTTCAAAGAAAATGTTGGGTGGCGCCTATGGCTCAAAGGAGTAGGGCACTGGCCCCATATGCCAAAGATGGTTCAAACCTAGCCCTGGCCAAAATAAAAAAGAAAAGAAAATGTTAAGCTCCACAGTTTTAAGAATAAAATGAGTAAGTAATCTAGAGTATTTTTAAAATTTAGTATATCCCATTATAATTTTCTTGTTTAAGAAAATTACAGTCATATGAATACATTTAAACAAGAAAATTATAATGAGTAATATGATCTTTCTTTACAAGAAACCATTTAGAAAAATGCATTCCTTTTTTTTGCTTTATCTGTACTTTTACATAAAAATAATTTCCTATGTTTAAGTCATGAAGGTGAAGTTAAGAAGACAACACTTTCAAAAACCAGCTCTCTTCATGTTGTTGAGTTTATTGATCAAGAAATCTGTAACATGATTTAATTATGATATTTTGATATAGGGCCCTCGAGGTGTCCAGGGTCCCCCTGGTCCAACGGGAAAACCTGGAAAAAGGGTATGGCTTATTTTCATTACATATTTTGAGGACATCTTCAATGCACAGTAAATTTGTTTCTCTTTACTCTCTGCTAATCTCCCTGTTTAATGATGTTCTTGGCATTATCAGGGTCGCCCAGGGGCTGATGGAGGAAGAGGAATGCCAGGAGAACCAGGGTCAAAGGTCAGGAGTTCATAGTTGCATATTCAGATTTTGACATCAGTGCACTCCGTAAAATTTTATATTTTCTATAAAATTTCTGGATATGGGCTCGGTGCCTATAGCTCAACCGGCTAAGACGCCAGCCACGTACACCTAAGGTGGCGGGTTCGAATCCCCAGCCTGGACCCGCCAAACAACAATGACGGCTGCTACCAAAAAATAGCCGGGAGTTGTGGTGGGCGCCTGTGGTCCCAGCTACTTGGGAGGCAGAGGCAGGAGACTCCCTTGAGCCCAGGAGTTGGAGGTTGCTATGAGCTGTGATGCCATGGCACTCTACCCAGGGGGACAGCTTGAGGCTCTGTCTCAAAAAAAAAAAAAAAAAAAAAATTTCTGGATGTGAAAGAATATACCAATTTCAAATTATAGGACATATCTAGGCTGGGAATGTGATGGTGACAATGACTGTTTTTTACAGGGAGATCGGGGATTTGATGGACTTCCTGGTCTGCCAGGTGACAAAGGTCACAGGGTAAGATGCATCTATTACTTTTTACCCAGACATAATAGAAATGTTACGAAACATTTTATAATTGATACACTTTTAAAAATAATAAGAATATTAATTTAAATATGTTGATCTATTTAGTAAATTATATCTAATAGACACTTGGAGAAAGATAGGTAAAATTTTACCTGTAGCATCAATGCAAGTTTCTTGATTGCTTTTAAAAACTAAAACACTCCTTGTAAACAAACATAAATTGAGATGGAATCTTTATGTACATGTATGTGGAAAATATCACATTTATAGAAGAGCAACTATGGAGATTTATTCTTATAAGTAGCTTTTTTGAAAATTATCTTAATTTCCCTCTTACATTTTATCTGTGGAAATATACTCAAAAGAAAAAACACCAGTAGGCAGTTTATCATTAATATAACAATGTGCTGGGAATTATATATTTTCTTTTGGATGACATGAGTTTTCAGTCCAGTGGCAGAGCTTATAACTTGCTGACACCAAACATATGACTATGCTGAGTAGCAATCCAGTAAATTTATTTAGTGGAGAATTAAAGAAATGAGCTCTTAAAGAAAGATCAGCTTTTGAACCCCTGGTGGGTTCAAACCCTGCCTCAATTATAGCCCAAGAAGAAGGGAAAAGGGGAGATGGAGGGCAGGGGAGGATGGTTGGAGGGAGAGTACTTGTTGGGACCAATTGGTGGGATGCATCTTATAAGGGTACATGTGAAATGTACTAGGTGTAGAATATAAATGTCTTAACACGATAACTAAGAAAATGCTGTGAAGGCTATGTTAACCCGTTTGATGAAAACATTTCAAATTGTATATAAAACCAGCACATTGTATCCCATGATTGCATTAATGTACACAGCTATGATTTAATTAAAAAAAAATTGCAGGGAGCTGTGGCGGGCGCCTGTAGTCCCAGCTACTTGGGAGGCTGAGGCAAGAGAATAGCTTAAGCCCAAGAGTTTGACGTTGCTGTGAGCTGTGATGCTAGAGCACTCTAGCAACAGCGACCTAGTGAGATTCTGTCTCAAAAAAAAAGAAAAAAGAAAGAAAGCTCAGCTTTGGATCCTCATAGCTTTCTTTACTAGAAGTTAAGAATGAAAGCAGGACAACATTTACATAAATTAGAGGGAAAAAGAAGAGAGAAAAAAATGGAAACTGTACAAATATTTAGCAAAATATCTAGTGTGTGGCGAATGTATGCCATGATCAATACATAATTCTGTCTGTTTTACAAAATCCAGAATTCCTTTCGTACTCTTGAGTTGTTCTGATTTAATTTAAATTACGTAGAAGTAGAATATTTTTAAATGAAAATTACCAAAGCGTTTCTATGTTTGAAGAGATCATTAGCAATATTATTTTCTAAATGGTTTCACTTGTAATAATTAAAAATATCTGAAAATTATTTTAGGTACTTATTTTATAAAAAACTGTTGCATGGAAAATTAAGGTGCTATCTTTCCTAGCATACGAATATGTAAAGCCAGTTAAAGTTGTGAAAATATAATTTATCTGTGAAGTGTGGCAAGGTGAGTCAATAAAGCATAAGTTCTTCCTGCCAAGTGCCCTGTTTCATTTGGTCAGGATGGCTACCTCACAGACTTGTAAACATTCTGCTTATTTCATATGCTAATCATATTCATGTTTATTCAATAGGGTGAACGAGGTCCCCAAGGTCCTCCAGGTGCCCCTGGTGATGATGGAATGAGGGTATATTAAGACTTCTTTTCAATTTTTAAAATAAGTATTTAATATTAAAACATAAGAGAACAAAATCATGTTGAAATGATACATCGTCTAAATGCTCTATCCCCATATTCATTTTGTCCATGACAGGGAGAAGATGGAGAAATAGGACCCAGAGGTCTTCCAGGTGAAGCTGTAAGCGGCTTTCTTTGTTTCTTTTTAAATAACATTGCTGTTTCTGAGTGATAGTGTCTGGTTCCACAAATAAAAAGCAATAATAAACGCGGGTAAACATCCCAGTTATCCTTGAACTAACCAGATAATTGTCATGTGAAAAATTACAAAGAAATACAGAGCTCTTCTTTGGCTGTAGAGAAAAATCTTAGAAAACTGAGAGGAAAAAAATGTGGAATGTAACAGCTTTAATGTGAGAGATGTTAACATGCGCCAAATCATTAACTTTTCTAGTTTTTGTCACTTTCTTTTTTGGCCCCCAGCATCAATGGCTCGTCACATATTTATGTATTTAGGACAAATGAATATTATTATCAGAAGACAGAAAAGAATGAGGCTCTTAATATATACCAAATAGAGGAATTGTATCATTTTCCTCCACCAACTATTATCACGGAGGAAACTGAACTGGGAAGGGGTCCTCAAAGTTAGATAACGAAAGAACTTGGCTGGACACAGGCCTCCTAATTTCAGTCTTTCTTTGCCACAGTCCTCCTGCCTGTCAAGTCAAATAGTTCAAGCCAATAGAAGAGACCATAAATTATTATGAGATAGTCTTCTCTAGAGAAAGAAAAGGGAAACAGGAGGCGGAGGAGGACTAAGGAGAGGAAGAGAGAGGAAGTGTAAATAGTAATATTTTGAGAAGCCTCTCAAGAATGCTTTTTAAATCCTCATACATCGTTCTCCAGCTGTCTACTTCTGTCCCTCAAGATGGAATTTTCCTAAAGTAAAATAAATAAGAGTCAAAACAATTCCATTTGAATTGTCTGATTCAATAATAAGATTCAGTGTTAGCATTCCATAGTGCCTTATTTAAAGTATTAAACTGTCTCTTATTTTAAAAATTCTCCTACCTGCTGCCTATGTAAATGTACAGAGTCTGTGATACACAGTTTAGGTACTAAAGACTCCCTGTTCTCCATTTTGGCTTTGAGATCAGTATAAACACTGGAGATTTGTGTTTCGTAATCGTGGTATTTTAAACATCACTTTCAGAGTGTTAAGAGAAGCTATGCAAATATTTGTACCCCAAACATTACCTTGGATTTCTTCAGAGGAAGAGGTGTGCTTTGAGGGTATTTCTTCTGAAGATATCTTCTGTTTTTTCTTTCTAGGGTCCACGAGGTCTGCTGGGACCGAGGGGAACGCCAGGAATACCAGGACAGCCTGTATGTATGACTGGACACTCTGAGGGTTTTCTAGGGAAAGCCTGTGGCCAAACTCATTATAGCCGACAGGTCATCAGAGTTCTCAGGATCCAGCCAGGTGTTATGTTCTAAGATGTCATGATGCCACCTCCCGTCATTCTCTCCCTGCTTTGCGTGTGTTATTTCCCCCTCTTGGTTACCTATTTTATTGTTTTCCTGTTAAATCTCCTGCATGCCGTGGAAAATGTGGCTAGATGGTGTCCAGTATGGACGTGGATAGCAGAGTATAGGTGTTGTCTTTTTCCCCATTGCCATTAAATTCTAAGGTAATTTCAAATCCCTTTAAGGTGTCATGCTATTAGATGAGTCTTCTTGGTTTTCTGGCTTAGAATCTGAATTTGTATATTATTTTCTTCATTGAAGGGTATGGCTGGTGTGGATGGCCCTCCAGGACCAAAAGGGAACATGGTATGGGGCAAATGTCCATAAAATAATTCATCTTTGAATCTGAGCACTAACAAACAACTTTTAATGCTAAATCTAAACTAAAGATTTCTTACATTTTGCTAAAGACATTAGTTACTACAACCATTAATATTTTGTAATGCTTTCCAAAATGCTTTGAGGGAAAACTGATTTGGGGGCTATGTCTCAATTGAAAAGACAAAACCTACTTTGTGACACAGCCCTATTAAAGACTCTTTATATTTTCCTATGGCAGGGTCCCCAAGGGGAGCCTGGACCTCCAGGTCAGCAAGGAAACCCAGGACCTCAAGTAAGTCTAAGCCAGGGGAGCTCCTTTGAAATAAGGGCGGGGGGGGGGGCACGATGGCTATCTAATCAAAGGGAAATTGACAGCCTCAAAGTTTTCAATGTATGGATAACAGTGTTTAAAATGTGACTGTAGGAAAATATCTATTTTCCTTTTTTTTTTTTAATTTGAGCAAACTTACAGAGGGTCTCTTTTTTTTTCCTAGAGAAAAATGAGTCATTCAGCGCTTAGAGAACGCTAGGGCCAATAGCCACACCTGCAGGAAGGGTTCTGAACGGCATTACAGTGCAATCCCTTTGCAAAAAGAGGAGCTTGTGTACAACACCTTATCACGTTCCAAACTCCTCAGGGAGAATGGGGGGTAGACATAGATTTTTGTAATTCATTTCACGTGCAACAGAGAGCTGATCATTTATGGTATTTTAAAAGTGTATCGTTGTGATAAGACACCTGATATATGAAATAAATTCTTTTAAAATAGGGTCTTCCTGGTCCACAAGGTCCCATTGGTCCTCCTGGTGAAAAAGTAAGTTACTGTGTTGTTCTAATAATGCCTGATGAACAAGTTTGGGGTTCACAACCTTAGGCGGGTGTGAGGCCTGCCTTCTGTTTCTGTCACACTATCTAGATGGCTCAGCACCTAGGAATGAATCTACAGTTAAACCTTGACAGTATAGTGTGGGTAGAATTTATTCATGTATCTTTAAACCATGAGTGATAAAATTTCAGAGTTACCATTTGGACAGCTTTCAATTATGGCATTCTCAGCTATGTTAATTTCAGAAAGACCTTAGTATGAGTGAATGTTTTCTCTTTAGTTTGGTTGTCTTTCCTTTCTCATTATTTGAAAAATATAATTAGGTTAGCTCATGATTAAGGAGGTTGTAGCAAGATCTGATTAAGGGAAAATTGTGAAGTCGTCCTTGTCATAATTTCTCACGTATGAATGGCAAATGATGTTCTTGTTAATAACTCCGTGTCTGGCTCAAAACAGGAGTAAATCTTTAATTAAAGAGATGTCTTTTCCCCTCCTCTGCCAAATTCCTTGAGTCATCTGTTGTTTCCTGTAGTTATAGCACATTTATTAGCTGGTTCTTTTTATCATTTATTCTCCCCTTATTTTTGTTGACTTCTATGAGCATATCATGTTTGTTTTTTTTTTTTTTTTAACAAAGCAATAGTAGCTTACTGTGGCATAATTTACATGCCATGAAAATTCACTGGTTTTAAAAGCACATGTCCATGACTTCTAGTCAATTGACAGAGGTGTGCCACAATCTAAGTCTTAGAATGTTTATACCACTCCAGAAAAATACTTGTGTCTGTTTGCAGTCCCACCCTCAGGGGTAGCAACAACGAATCTGCTTTCTATCTCTATGGATTTGACTTCTCTGAACGTTGCATACGAATGAAATCCTTAAATAAATTTAATATATAGTTTTAGTGACTTTTATATGTCTTCTTTCGTTTAGTATAATATTGTTGAGGTTTATCCATGTTGTAGCACACATACATCAGTACTTTTCTCCTTTTTGTTACCTATTAGTATTCTGTTGATTATATATGCCAGGTTATGTCTACCTATTTAGCCATTGATAGAATATGGGTGGTTTAATCTTTTTTGGCTCTTGTCCATAAAATGGTACTTCTGCAAGTATTTACATATCATTCTTTGTGTAGCTAGGCTTTCACTTCTTTCTAGTACATACTTAGAAATGAAATTCCTTGGTCTTATGATAAACTTATGTTTAACATTTTAAGAAGTTTCTAAAACTATTTTTCAGAGTGGTTGTACCATTTTTCCCTTGCCATTAGCAGTATGTAAAGAGTATTACTTTCTCGACAGCTTCACTCATATCTTGTTATGGTATATTTTCTTGATTAGGTCAGTTCTTGTTGCTATGAAATGTATCTGGTTGTGGTTGTAATTTGCATTTTCCTGTGATCACTGGTGATGTTAAACATTGTTTCATGTGCTTCTTGGCCAATTCTGTAATCACACTGGCAAAATAGTTATTCATAATCTTTGGTACTAATCTAATTGGGTTGTTTAATTTATTACTGATTTATAAGAGTGAATGTACCAGATTGAAGTGCTTGTTAAAGTACCTTGTTCTGTGCTTGCTTTCTATATAGTTGCAGATGTTTGGTTCTAAAGGTTATTTTAAAGCTTTACTTTAGATCAAAGGTTTTTATCAGGGACTTTGTAATATTTTAGATTAGCTCATCAAAAGCATGCTACATTTATTATACATTATACTTGAAGCATACACCTGTTATTTTTTTTGCCAGTATTTTATCATCTATGCACTGGATTATTAAAAAGAATTTATTCTTAGGGAAAATTGTTATGTTTGAATTCCCCTTGCTGAACCAGGGGTAAAATTCAGGACCTAGTTCACTGAACTCATAGTGATATGAAGAGAGCTGTAGTAAGTATATACCGTCTCTGTCTCTGATCTAACATGCTCAGCTTGTAGGTTCAAAGACAGTCTCTTTCCATCAAAAGGAGAAAGCAATTCAAGAACATGAAGGAAACATCTTTTAATTATAATGTATCTATGCTATACATTTTACATTACACCTGTGTTAAAATGCACTAATTATTACTTTTCTATATTTATGATAATCTGTAAATCCTAATCTTATTTGGCTCAACAATCTTGTCTCCCTTGACTTGGTAAATAGTTATTAAAAATTATATCATGATATGAGTATAATTTAACTAATGTCATTCATTTTTGATATTCAAGAACTTTTTAGGGAATTTGTCCTACATTATTATGTAACCTGTGCTTTTGTTGTGTTTTTGATAAAATACTTCATAAAGTTTACTTTAATGAACTAAAACGGATAACACTTGGCTTTATTCTGGGTTTTAAAAAATAAAACCTATGAATATTTCCT
Organism: Otolemur garnettii; assembly: GCF_000181295.1. NCBI lineage: Eukaryota > Metazoa > Chordata > Mammalia > Primates > Galagidae > Otolemur > Otolemur garnettii. The sequence continues at coordinate 7,116,582 of NW_003852405.1, forward strand.
ATTATTTATGAGTTTAAAATTTATATAATTCACTTATTAATTGCTTTACAGAAAAGAAATGTTGGTTAATTCTGTAACTCTACCAGACTGCAACACTGTCACATATAAAACATTATTTAATTTAACTAAACTCTCTGATGATATTTTCAGAAATTCTTTGAGAATGTAGATACATATATATATATATATATAAATTGTTTATCTTGTATAAGCACTCTAAATATTTGCCATTTTGTTAAAATAAAAACTACGACATTTATTCAATTTTAATACTCTTTCTCTATGGAAACAGCAACAGTTAAGAGGGCAGACAAGCCATTCTGCTGTCATGAAACTTCAATTCTAAAAGAGATAGAATAATTTCCATCTGAGTTAAAAATCATCCTACATAGTACAAGAGTTTTAATAATTTTAATAATTTTAATAATTTCAAATATATGATGAGACAAAAAAATTCATGTAATATTGCCCACTTGGTCATTGCCATCCAAATATCACTTCTGCTGATAATAACGATTAATATAGTAGTTCCTTGTACATTGCATTTTGTTCTAAAAAACTAAGTGTATTGTCTTAAGAACAAAAGATAATTTAAATGAAAAGGTAATGATACCATTAAAAAATAACCATAATTTTATTAATAATAATTACATAGTGTTCAGTTACTTGACTGAATATAATTTTGCAGACTGGGGAAGGGGATTGAGATTTTTAAGTTCTTTAAATGAAATGTAATTAATTTCAGTTATAAATTCTAAATGATTCAATTTAAATTTACCTTAAAGGGTTTTCCATTTGTTTTATATTGATTTAATTGAGGCTTTATTGTCAAATTCTGTAATGTTAGCCAACTTGTATACAATGCTAGACAATTATAAATCGAGCTGTGATAAATGTGCAAATGTCTTTATGATAAAATGATTTTTTTTTCTTCAGGGTAGATGCCTAGTAGTAAGATTTGGGGGGTCAAAAAGGAGATCTAATTTGAGTTCTCTGAAGACTCTCTGTACTTCTTTCCAAAGAGGCTTATTAGTTTGCAGTCCCCGCAGTGTAAAAATGTTTCTTTCTACAACTCTGCCCTCATCTGCAATTCTGGGACTTTGTGATGTTGGCTAAGTGATATCTCAGGGTGGCTTTCGTTTGGATTTCTCTGATGATTAGGGATGATGAGCATTTTTTCATATGTTTGTTAGCCCTTTCTCTATCTTCATATTTCTTGCCCAGTGATAGATGGGGTTGTTAGCTCCTTTTTGGTTCATTAATTTGAATTCTGTGTACATTCTAGTTATTAGGCCTTTGTCAGATTCTCAGAAGGGAATTACACCTTTGATTAGCTTTTCTATGTGGCTGTTTTTGGAGTATATAAAGGCTACTGATTTTTAAACATTGATTTTATATCTTAAGATGTTACAGTATTTCTTGATCACTTGTGGTTGAGTCTCTGGGGTTTTCTAAGTATAAGATCATGTCATTGGAAAAGCGTGAGAATGTGACATTCTCTGCCCCCATTTGGATGCCTTTTATAGCCTTCTCCTGACCAATTGCATTGGCTAAAACATTCAGAACTATGTTGAATAATAGTGGTGATAGAGGATATTGTATGTAGTCTGGTTCCAGTTCTAAGTGGAAAGCTTTCAGTTTTACTCCATTCATATGACATTAGCTGTGGGTTTGCTGTAGATGGCTTAAATCAATTTAAAAAATGTGCCATCTGCATCTATATTCTTAAGTGTTCCTATTACAAAAGGATGGTGAATTTTATCAAATCCTTTTCTGCACCTATTTGGAGGATCATATGGTCTTTGTTTTTGCTTCCATTAGTATAGAGAATTACATTTATGGATCTGCATATGTTAAATCATCTTTGTACCCCTTGGATGAAGCCTACTTGATCATGATGTATAATTTTATTAATATGTAGCTGTAGTCTTTTGGCTAAGATTTTATTGAGTATTTTTGCATCAATATTAATTAGTAAAATTGGTCTGAGTTCTTCTTTTTAGTTGGGTCCTTTCCTGATTTTGGTATCAGGGTGATGTTTGCTTCATAGAATATGTTAGGAAAGGTTTCTTCCTTCTCAATATTTTGGAATTAATTCTTCAGTATAGGCACAAGACCATCTTTGTAGGTTTGATAGAATTCTGGTGTAAAGCCATCTGGTCCAGGACTTTTTTTTTTTATTGGAAGCTTTTATCATTTCATCAGTCTCTGTGCTTGATATTCGTTTGTTCTAGAGATCTAATTCTTCCTGGTTAAGTCTATGGAGATGGTATGATCCCAGGTATTGATCCATTTCCACTACATTGTCCAATTTCTGGGCATAGAGCTTCTTGTAGCAGTCAGAAATAATCTCTTGTATTTTCGGGGTATCTGTTGTTATTTCTCCTTTTTCATTTCTGATTGAGGTTATTCGATATCTTACTATTATGTTTCTGATTAATCTGGTCAAATGTTTATCAATTTATTTCCTTTTTTGAAGAAAAAGCTTTATGTTTCATTGATTTTTGAATGAGTCTTTTTTTTTTTCAATTGGATTTATTTCTGATTTAGTTTTGATTATTTATTTTATTCTGTTGGGTTGAGATTGGATTGCTCTTTCTTTTCCATTTCCTTAAGATGATTCATTAGGTTGTTGATATGCTCTCATTCTGTTTTTTGGATGTAGCCCTATAATGTGAAAAATTTCCCTCTTAGGATTGCTTTTGCAGTACCCCATAGGTTTTGATAACTTGTAGTTTCATTGTTGTTAGGTTTGTGGAATTTAATCATTTCTTCCTTTATTTCTCTTTAACTCAACTGTCATTCAACATGAGGTTTTTTAGTTTTCATGCCTTTGTGTGGGGGTAAAAATTTTTGTTGGAGTTGTTTATTGCCTTATGGTCTGAAAATACGTATAATTTTGATTCTTTCAATTTTGTTGAGGTTTTATTTGTGACCTAGGGTATGATCTATTGTTGACTATGTTCCAAGTTCTCATGAGAAGAATGTAGTATATTTCTTAGCTTTGGGATAGTGTGTTCTGTATATGTTTATTGAGCTCATTTGTTTTAACATTGCATTTAAGTTTCTTTTATCTTTGTTTAGTTTCTGTTTAGATGATCAGTTGAGTTCTATCAGAGGGATGTTAAGGTTCCTAGCTATTATGGTGTTATAATCAATCAAGGTCTGTTTCATAAATCTGGAAGCATTGGGTGCATATTATTGAAAATTGAAATGTTCTCTTGATGTTTTGTTCCCTTGACTACTATGAACTAACCAACTTTGTCTTTCTTAACTTTAGTTGCTTTAAATCCACTTGTATCTGAAAATAAGACAATGACCTCTCCTTCCTTCTGATTTCCATTTGCCTGAAATCATTGTTTTCCTAGCCTTTACCTGAGACTTGTTTTGTCTTTCAAGGTTGGATGTGATTTCTGGATACATCATATGAATGGCTTGGGCTTTTTTGTTCATTTGGTCAGCCTATGTAACTTCAGTGGGAAATTCAAGTCATTAACATTTATTGAGAGAATTGATAAGTGTGGTGTAGTTCTATTCATTTTATTTTGTGTTTAAGAAGTTAAAAGTATTTGACCATTCTCTTCTGGTTTGGAAAGTTTCAGCTGAGAAGTCTGCTGTCACCCTGATGGATCTGCCCCTTTAGGTCAATTGGAAATTATTCCTTGGCTGCTTGAAGAATTTTCTCTTTCATCTTGACTTTGGACAGGTTTATTACAGTGTGTCCTGGAGATGCTCTATTTCTGTTGAGATGACCTGGAGTTCAATATCCTTCTAAAGGGAATGTTTTGTAATCTTTAATGATGCTTGGGGAGTGTTCATTTCTGATATCCTACAGTAGGGCTTCCATTTCTTTGGGACAGTCTTCTTCCCTTTTGGGAAATTCTATAATTCGTATGTTTGAATGCTTTGTGATGTCCCATAATTCTCTGAGTGAATATTCTTTCTCTCTCTTATTTTCTGCCTCTTTAACTGCCTGGGTTAACTCAAGTGCTTTATCTTCTAGCTCTGAGATTCTCTCTTCTCCATCATATAAAATGTTATTGATACTTTCTACTGTATCTTAAAGTACCCCAATTGACTACTTTAAGTCTTTAGGCTCCCCCATATCATTTCTATATTCTATTTATCTTTCAAACAATTTTCCGTTTTGTTTTACCACCTTGTTGTCAATTCCCTTTATGTTTTTTGCCATCTTTATTTTCAATTCCCTTTCTGTCATTTCCATTAATTCTTTATAGGTGGACTCCTCTGCTACCTCCGAATCCTTTGTGAGGAGATTTGCTCTATTCTGGTTTTTCATGTTGCCAGAATTTTTGTGTTGACTCCTCCTCATCTGTGTTTTCTTTTTGTTCACTTCTTTTTCCTATTTTTTCCTTCTCACTACCTTCTTGGTTTAAAATTGCCTTATCTCATATCTTAGGTGTTGAAGTGGCCTTTTGGTATAAGGCCAAAAGTAAGATAAGGGTAAAGAGTGAGAAGGAAGAAAGAAAAGAAAAAGATAAAGAGGGAAGGAAACAGAGAGGGTACAGAAAGAAAGAATTAAAGAAAAGGAGAGAAAAAAACAGTAGAAGTGAAAGAGAGTGACAGGGGAAATGGTGGTGTTCGGTAGGGTGCTTTAACCACTTCTGTTGCTCTAATATTTTGGGGGCCTAGGCTGAGTGGCTCCCTTGAAACCTGGAGCTCCTTACCAGCCTGGGCAAAAGCAAGACCCCACCTCTGCCAAATATAGAAAGAAGTGAGCTATATGTCTCAGTGGGGACCTACGAATACCTTCTTTCCAAACGCCAAAGCTAGTGGGACACCCAAGTCTATGAGCTTGTGGACTCCTTGAGCCAGATCAAAGCTATGACCCTTCAGCCCTCAGAAAAGAGAAAAAAATATATATTAAAAAATTAAAAATATATTTAAAAAATTAGAAGTGATATTGTATAAAATAAAGAAAAAAGGGTCATCTTAGTTGTTGTATGAAAAATTTATGTAAAGCAGAAAGATAAAGCAGAAAAATCTCTGCCAAAAGAGAGAAATAAAAAAGAAAGGAAGAATAAAAGTGGTAAAACACCATAAGAAAAATGGAGGAGCCCTTGCTATTGAAAATAGTACAAATGAAAAAATAAATATGGACCCAAACAAAAAACACTAAACAACAACAATAGAGAAAAAAAAGAAAAGGAGAAAACTAAGGAAAATTTGAAAAAATAGGCAAAAATGTAAAACAATATGTGTATGCGTGTGTGTATATTGCAATATATTGCTTAGACATCTGGTGATGCTATGGTACTAGGAGACAGAGAATACATGCTGGATTTACTGTATAGAATAAGGTCAGAAGCCACTCTTGAGTTGCAAAGAAGACAGGATCTTATCTACCATCTTTACCTTCCATCTCTCTCTCTTCTTTGCGTCTCATCTCTCTCTTCTTTGCCTTCAATTTGGCCCCTGAATGGTGAACTTTGTCACCATTCAGTCCCATAGGACTGAGATCCAAAGCTTTCCCCAGACTTCCCAGGAGGCCCGTCAGACAGTGCTCCTGACAGCAAAGCAGCCATCCTGGGGGGTGTGAGAGCCATTCACATCACCCCAAGGATAGCCATTCAAGCTCAACAGGCATGCCATAGCCAGTCTGCACTAGGATCCCATGAACTATTCGTCCTACTCAATTGGTCTTTCCACAATGATTGGCAACCTGCCAGCCAGCAGCCAAGACGATGGGAGAATGATCCTGCCTAGCATTCAACCCCAGCCACCAGCTGCTGTTGGAGTCTACTTGCTGCTCTAGTGAGCAGATTATTCCAGAAACAAAGTATCGCATGACAGCCCTTTCTTGTCTCCAGACCTCTATGGCAAAGCCAGCCAACCAGCCTTACCAAGTACCTGCCTTCTGTGTCGGTTTTCCTCAGCTCCAGACCTCCCTGTTGGCTCCTGAAGCCTCTTGCTGCTTCACGGTGCCCCTGAAGTGATGGTTCTGTGCAGATTCCCCCAGAAAGAGGTGGCTGAAGTCCACTTTCCCCTGTCTCACCACCTTTATCTTTATATGTCATTTCTTCCACATAATATATTTAAGTCTTTGTTATTTATAGAAAGAAATTAGTGACTCACATTAAGAATTTTATTAGCAGTATGTACAAACCAAAATTTTTCATCATTTTCATTTTTTTAAATCAAATATTTTCTTTCTTCATTTGATAAGGGACCACAAGGAAAACCAGGGCTTGGTGGACTCCCTGGTGCCGATGGACCTCCTGTAAGTAACAGTTACCTATTTAGCCAATTTCTAAACATTGGCTTCAAAAATAGATTTTACATGTTTTAGAAATGAATGTTGTACTAAAAATAAATCAAGTCAGTAATTAAACATTGATCTCTCTACAATGTCATTTTATCACTTTTGTATTGCATAATCTCTCACAGTAGGCTTTGTATAAAATCAATCTACTGCTCTGGGTCAGAACCCCTCTAGAATTTCATATTCTTCTACTTCTTCATGAACCATTAGCTCTAGGAAAATAGATCCAATTAATTTTCTCATAATGCTCTAAATTTTTTGTCACCCTACTCTTCCATATGTCTACTTACTTTTAAAGAAATCCCAATTCTATCCTCACCTCCTTTCTAAAGAACCTATTTTCTAAGAATCCAGGTGAATTTCTTTGCCATTTATAAATTTCCTCAGACATCTGCAATTGACATTTCTGAACAATTTCTCCTTCTCTGGAAATATGGCGATATTTATTCTTTCCTTCACATAGTAATAAATAATAATGTAATCTCTATAGTTGTTATTTTTAAAAAAATTGTGATTTACGGATTTTTTTCTCTTCAAAATACTCAAATTTTTGAGGGCAAGGATACAAAATTTTCACTCTGCCTACTGTTGTAACTAAACATTTTTGTTTACTGAGCCTCAATAACTTGAGTATGAACATTATTAGTACTTACGATGTTAATGTCAGATGTCCCATACACATGCCTAGGTTGTCCTTTGATCAATATGCAAAATATGAAAGAGATTTAATTACATTTATGCAAGATTCTAATTGAGACAGTTGAATTCTTAATGACAGTGGTATTGTTGTATGTGCTTTTTCCCAAGCCTTCTCAAATGCAATACCATCAGATGTAAGCTTATTATGTGTACCTAGAAATACCAGTTTCCAGTGATATTTTAAGCACTGTCACTGAAGCAAAAGTGTTCAATTTTTTTAAACTTCAAGAGTGACTTTTAAGTAGATTTAAAAACAAAAGGAACCAGTTCATAATTTTGTCAGCTACTATTAATATTGCACCTTATCAGTATTTATGTTTGCTAAATATAGGGTCATCCTGGAAAAGAAGGCCAGTCTGGAGAAAAGGGTGCTCTGGTACGTTTTTAAGTATCTCTTCCAGTGTCTTGTCAGTTTATACATGGGTCACTATAAACGTTTTGCGATACACAAAAATCAAGAAACATTAAATACATGCAGACACGGAAACAAACAATGCCTTTCCAGCAGCACTGAGAAGTCGAGCAAGTTGACACTTGCACAGGTGAATCACAGAGGGCGCTGTTGACTGTGCTCCTTGGAAGTAAAATAATGGACCATAACACAGCCTGTCTCAAAACTTTCATAGTGACTTACATGATATCTTTAAGAGAAAATTGCCTTAATTTGGTCACCTCTATGGTACATATATATTCTTCTTTGAACACTTAGGGATGTATTAGAAAATAAATACCAGAAAATATGCCATCTCTAACTATACTTTTGTCTGCTTTCTAAATAACTTTTCTCAACATTTAAATAGAGGTAATTATATTTGGAGTATTATAAACAGGTGTGCCTTAGATAGAAACTTGTAATTTTGTTTTAATAATTAGCTTGTATTCTTTATTTTTAAAGCTATTCTCCAGATCAGGAATATATCCATATTCTGCATGTGCATTATATGTGGAGTAAATGATAACAACATATAACTGTGAAATTAGATAAGAATTATGAAATATCATTAAATTGCTTAGGTAACTCCTATCTGATTATTACCTATCACTTTCTAATAACCTTTAGCTGAGAGGATATTACATTTAAGAGCAACGGCTATTAATATATCTAAGTGAAATATAATAAAAGCTTGTTCAATGTTAGGACTACTTTGGATTATAGATAGTATCTGAGGCAGGATTGTGTTTAATTAAAACAGAATCATTGCAGAAAGTATACATTATGTTTTTTAAAATGTTCCCTTTAGGGAGACTAGAGAAATAAACCAAGCTCTAGAAAAGATATACAATTGTAATCTTATTCTCGATGATGTGAATTCCACAAATTTATAAAAAATTTATAAAAAACTTGTATTAGAAATTATTGATTCTGTTGGCTAATCAATAACTGTCTATTGTAGCCATTGAGCATAACATATTTTTTCAGGGTACTAATTTAGTTATTAATTATCTAATTATTTGACTTATTTTATGTACTTATAGAATATGTACCATAGTCCATTAAGTATTTTATTTTTAGGATGAATACATGATTTACTAAGTTTGAAGCAGGGAGTACTAGTCACATAATTGATTCATCGTATCTGACTTTATAAATAATGAAAAAACTACTCAAGAAATCTTTTCCAAATACTAATAGTAGAAAAATACTATATTTTTGGTGATTTTTTGGTAAAATTAAGGTACACGAATCAGTAGCTCTTTCAACATATTAGACATTTAAGTTACAATGAATCTTTTCTAGGGTCCTCCTGGTCCACAAGGTCCTATTGGCTACCCTGGCCCCCGAGGAGTAAAGGTAATTGTTACATTCATTTCACAACCCAGAATTTACTTTCCATGTGAAATTTTGCAGTCCTGTAATACTTGTCATTTATTCCATAGGGAGCAGATGGTGTCAGAGGTCTCAAGGGATCTAAAGGTGAAAAGGTAAAACTTAATTGTTTAGGTGATTTTTACTTTTTATGTATCTATTATACCAAACTTTAAATTTATTCAACGGGTATTTCATTTCTCAAATATATTTAGTGGTCACTTCTATTTTGCACAATGGTGGTCTAATTTTCTATCCTGTATTATGAAAATGTAAAAACTAAAAAATATAGTAGCTTTGATAAACATAATTAGTCCTTCATTGCCACCCCCCCTTGATTTGCATATAGGTTTAATTTTTATAAAACAGGATTGGCCTTATAAATGGATTTGCTACCGGGTTTAGACATAATCCAGTTGGATGAATAACAGAGAAGTGTTTATTCCTTTTTTCTCTACTGAAATCCCCAACATTTGTAAATAGAAATGGAATACAAAACACAACAGTTGGAAGCGCCTGTACCAAGATAAGAAACCTTCCCATGTGATATTACACAAAGGCCGAGTGTTAATAAGAGTGAGATAAAAGTGTAGATGAAAGAATACATTTAAGAATATGAATGAATAGATTTCTAATTTATTAATAATTGCCTTTGGGTGCAAAACATAAAATTTGATTTTTTTCAGGTCAATGTTTAATATGAGTTTGTCGCCCCAAATCCTTTAAATATTATATTACAATGCAAAGAGAATGGCATTACTTAGAATCAGTATTGGATTGATTGTTACTATAACATTACATTAAAAATTTAAAATAATACATAGGCTTATAATATATAGGTTAGTAGCTTTGGTGAGATATATATTTGAATATTTATTTTTAATATTACTATGATAAATATTTGTATAAATGACCATTATTTATTTTCATAGTTACAATGCTACCAAAAACTTCTTGATTGTTTAGTAACAAAAGGGAATGGATAGGGCAGTGCCTGTGGCTCAAAGGAGTAGGGTGCCAGCCCCATATGCCAGAGATGGTAGGTTCAAACCTAGCGTCGGCCAAAAACTGCACACACACACAGAAAAGGAATGGATAACAACAGACGGATTTATTACATCTATTATAATTGGTTTACCTGAAAAAAAAAATTGATATACACTAACAGTATACAACTAAGTTGTCAGTTTTACTATATGAAAATGTTATTATGCGTTTTGTATTAGCACATCTACTATCTATTAATCTTGATTCATCTGGTCATTTTACATGAACTTTTAGAATATCAATTGGGCCACTGTATCTGTGTCTTTTAGATTAAACCAATTGCAGTTTGAAAATATTTGACAGTGATAAAATAAAAAAATTTACAATATATAAAATAATGCAAATAAAAACAATATAGTGTCACAGCTAGTTACATAAGAGTTCATTTGCACTGGGTTATTTTTTATATGTACTGTGGAGTTGATTTGAAGTATACGGAAGGATGTGACTAGGTCACACTAAATACTATGGCATTTGACATTAGGAACTTGAGCATCCCAGATTTTGGTAATCGCAGGTGGTTCTGGAACCAATGACCCTCCCCTATCCCCACCATCAGGACACCAACGGGGGACTGGACAGAGTCTTACTAAATTGACAACTGTTCTCAGTAATGATTCAAGCAGGGTTTAACTTCTAATTCTTAGGTTGCCTGTACTAAAAAATACTGTTTTCGTTTAGAATTTATCTTGTTAAGACATTTAAGTTATCCATTGAATTTTTTCTCTGGTGCCCACCAAGGAGGTTTAGCAGGGCAGCACGAGTGTTTGAAAGAAAGGTGTTTAACTGTGGGATGGATGTTGCACATTTGCTGGAAGGAAGGGTAGCTGCAAAGGGAGAGAGTTACAAACAAAATTACAGGTGATGAGATGTATGTGAGGAGAAACACACCACGCAGGAAAAAAAAATAAACATATCACTGGTATGTAGGAAAACATCTTGAGATCATTGGTTTTCTGGTCTCAGAAGAAACAAGTATATATTGTGGAAAATAGCTCAAGTTTTTAATTGAGAGTCACTAGTTTACTAATGAGACATGTAAAATGAGAGATCACATTCTCTGAGCCTCATTTTATGTCTGTAAATGAAGAAATGTCCTCAGAATAGCTCTAAGGTATTTTCAGCTGCACCTTTCATTCTATCCAATATATATAAGTAGTGAATTATATCCTATTACAGAATGCAATTTGGATGTCTAAATTGCAGATTTGGAGAAATTCTTTATCAATATTAATGGAAATTTTTTAATGGTATGAATCTTCCCTATTTTCAAACCCTGTGTAAGATCAAGCCCTGATGAATTTTTAATTTACATTATTTATTTTGTTTTTCCCAGTATGGAAGATCAATGATTACTGGGCTGGGTGCAGTGGTTCATGCCTAGCACACTTGGGAGGCCGAGGTGGGAGGATTGCTTCAGCTCACCAATTTGAGAGCAGCCTGAGCAAGAATGAGAAACCATCTCTGCTAAAAATGGGGAAAATTACAAAAAATTAGTCAAGCGCTGTGGCTAGCACCTGTAGTCCCAGATGCTTGGGAGGCTGAGGCAGAAAGGGCACTTGAACACAGGAGTTTGAGGTTGCTGTGAGCTATGCTGATGACGTGGCACTCTAGCCTGAGGCAATAGAGTGAGACTGTCTCCAAGAAGAAAAAAAAAGATGATTATTTCATAAGAGACAAACAAAGTCAAGTTTTTAAAATGTAATCATGTTCATTGTTAAATAAAGATGAAATCACAAGTTAATACCTTATGTTTACAATTCTCTATGTTTTAGTCTCAGATTTGTCCCTTTAAACTTGAGCAACACGGCCCAATAAACCAAGTGGCATAGGTGAATTCTTTTATGCAACTTCTAAAACTATGTTTCTTTCTTTTATTAATCCTTCGGATTAAAGATTAAGATTACTTCAGATCTGGCAATTTTAGTCCTGGGAGTACTAATAACTTGATATGTCACTTGTTAAAAAATGATATTTGTTGGAAGGATATGCCTAATTTGAATCACATAATTTTAAAACTGTGAATATGTTGAAAAGAAAGACAGGACAGGCTCGGCGCCTATAGCTCAACCGGCTAAGGCGCCAGCCACGTACACCTAAGGTGGCGGGTTCGAATCCCCAGCCCGGACCCGCCAAACAACAATGACGGCTGCAACCAAAAAATAGCCGGGCGTTGTGGCGGGCGCCTGTGGTCCCAGCTACTTGGGAGGCGGAGGCAGGAGACTCGCTTGAGCCCAGGAGTTGGAGGTTGCTGTGAGCTGTAATGCCACGGCACTCTGCCCAGGGGGACAGCTTGAGGCTCTGTCAAAAAAAAAAAAAAAAAAAAAAAGAAAGACAGGACAGAAGCAGCATCCTGACCATTGAGTTCTCAAATAAATGAGTGAGCAAATAAGCAAATAAATCTCTGTCTGAAACACTCTTAAAAACTGTTCGTGATTTTCAGACATTGAATGCAGCATTCTTTAAACTAAACCTGGCAACTGTGTAATTATGTTTCTCTCCAGGGAGAGGGTGATGGAGACAATAGTTAATAGGAAGTTAAGTGGTCATTTTTTAGCTCTTAAGCCTTTGCCATTGCCCAGTTGCCTTCAGTACTGAGAACCTCTTGCTGTTTACAAGCCCACGTTATGATAAGAATGCGGAGAAGACCATGTTTTTCTCTGGAAGAAAAATTCTAGGCCTGTCAGAAAGAATTCTCTGAGTTACACAAGATACCGTTTGGATCCCTTTCTCACCTTTAGCTCTCCTGTATTCATAATTACCTGGTAGTTTGTATTTTCAGGACTTCAGCACACCTTGCCAAACTCACTTTTAGGCAGTTAGTAAACATCTATTGAACATCATAGTTACTGAACGGGGAAAAATGTATTAGACACTGGAGACTCAGGTTAACTGAGGCATGATTCTTGCCTTCTGTGGTTGAGTCGAAGGAAATCAACCTATGATCTACTAAATGCAGAATGGAATATTGTTGCAGTAGTAAATGCTCGATGGAGGCACACGGGATGGAGAGGTTGATTTTAGGAGGAGAAGACTGATGTCAGGGGAAACTTCACAGCAGAATTGCAGGAAGACTACAGTATCTCCAGATGGACAGGGAAGGGGAAGGATTTGCAGGTGTATCAGAAATGGAAATGCAAATAATTCACTTCTTCTGCAACTCCATTCCAGATTTTTGGGTGGGGAAGGAAGGGAATTCGAGACAAAACCTGAAGAGATGAAGAAGGGCGAGATTATGGGGGGGTGGTGGTAAATAGGTGGCTTATATAAATTACTGGCAATTTGGAACCATTGAGATATATTAAAGTAAAAATTGATGTGATCAGCTTTGTGTATTAAAGGAGTGATTTTTACAGCAGATGTGGAGGTGTATGTCCCTCATAGTTTCATTTTTATATTCAGCCTGAAATGTTCTTGCATAAAATTGTGCAGGTCAGGCCCATTTTCTGCGTATTGCCAGCTGCAATAACAACTCCCCCATCAAGACTTTCCCCCATTCAGTTCTTGTCTCGCCACAAGAACCACCAGCGCCAGCACCGCCACCACCATCTTTATCATCATCACTTTGTCTTTCTCCTCTGAACACTGATTCTACATCATCTGTACCAAGACGATCACAGATGTTCCACTTTGGTTTTTATTAGTAAAACAAAAATCTCCAACACTTCATTACATTTTGAACTGGGTTATTGATCAATTCATATTATTGAATACCTGAATGATTATTTCTTAGGAACTTATTTTTTTCCTTGAAATTAAAAGCTAGTAATGTTGTTTGTGAACATAAGTAAGCTTTTAAAAGTCCAGATTTCGGTAGGAATGACAGCAAACATTTCCTGGGCAAAATTTCTTCCTTCTGTCTCTATTAAAGGATGCCCAGTTTTTAGCATTACAGGTCTGGGCATATGATACCACAATGTACATGTAACGGACATTATCAATTTCTTTTCTTTTTTTTTGCAGTTTTTGGCCAGGGCTGGGTTTGAATCCACCACCTCCAGCATATGTGGCCAGCGCCCTACTCCTTTGAGCCACAGGCGCCCCCCTCAATGTCATTTTTTAATAATTAATTTTATTTGAAGGCAGATTGTATGATCTATAACAAAGTTATCTAGAAGATATTTATTGAAAGTGTATGTTAAAAAAAGACATCATATAAAATTCATAGATATCATTTATTGAATTCAGGAGATGATTATTTTATTTGGTAGACCAAAACTCTAAAACTTTTCTAACCCAAAGTTAAAATTATAATTATTTAAATATCTTTTTATTTGCTCAAATGACAGAGAATACATGTTATAAGAGATTATAAGAGAGAAGATTTAATGGATACATTTGTGAAGAATTACTTAGAGTAATTTATACCTAATAATTGTGGATATCTGAGAGGACAGTATATGTGGCAGGATCAAACTATAGAGAGGAAGTTATACAACTAGGATTGACATCATTCAAAATAGTTTCCCTAATTGTCAGCAGCCATACTTTATATAGCCATCTTTTAAATTATTCCAAATAACAAACTCCTGTTTTATTTCTTGTGTTTTTTAGGGTGAAGATGGTTTTCCAGGATTCAAAGGTGACATGGGTCTTAAAGGTGACAGAGTAAGTAAACAAAAAAAATGCACTAGTACATAAAATTATTACATGGGTATGTGTGTGTGTATGTGTATATATATTCTTCTTATGTTTAAACATACAAAGGACAGAATAAATAAAAATGCTAGTACTGTCTGAGACTTTACTTATTTCACTTTTTATACAGTCCAAAGTGTAAGCATTTAAATTTTTGTGGAGATAGTGTAGTATTGTCTTTTAAATGTTTTATTTACGTAAGTTTCATAACTGACACCCATGTACACACACACGTGTATTACTGTTTCTACACACAATTTTAGAAAATTATGGTCACATTACTTCTTGTAAGTAGTTTGTTCTAAATGTTGTTCCTATGTAGTGAGCTGTGCTACCTGAAAATTATGTCTGAAATTTTCATGAATTTTGGTTATATAGTGATCTTGTATTTTTGAGTGTAAAATGGTATATATTTTCTGGTAAAAACTTCTAAAAAACAAAATGTAAGTTAACTACAGCAAATTAAATGCTTTTCGGGGAATTTCTCTTACAACTGATATCATAGTACCTAATACATCTGAGCACGTGGGCCTTTTGTAGAATACTTTTGTTTCCCTAAAGTTCACAACGGGTTTAGTATGAGGGGTAATAGCTGCCCTCTCCTAGTTCTTACTGCCTTAAAAATAAAATCAAGTCCAAAATGGAGACATGTTTCTTGTGATCCAACCGTGATTTCCAAAGGGCTAACTAATCTTACTTTCTTATTCTCTCTCTACCACATAGACGTAATGTTGTAGAACATTAACTTGAACTTAATGGGCTTGTGTAACGTTTCCAATGTCAGACGATATTCAGCTCTTTATTCAGTAATGGAGAGGTCAATGCAGTTTACAACATGAGTAAACACACCAAGAGTTCAGGATTTGGCTTCTGATAAACCGTAATCTACGCCCTTCAATCTCCAGATATGTTTTAAGTCACAGGATGTCAATCTGTGCCGTAGGGAGAAGTTGGTCAAATAGGCCCAAGAGGAGAAGATGGCCCTGAAGGCCCCAAGGGTCGAGCAGGCCCAACTGGAGACCTGGGTCCTCCTGGTCAAGCAGGAGAAAAGGTTAGTACATGACTTTCACTTTACAGGTCCTCTTGTGATGATGTGACATTGTCATTTTAGAAAAGTTTAGATCACAGAGGTCAAGACCAGGCATTTGGTTCTCACCTGGAATCCTAGCACTCCAGAAAGCCCAGCCAGAAGGAATGCTTGAAGTCAGGAGCTCCAGACCAACCTAAGCAAAGGAAGATCAATAGAAAACATAACTGGGCATAGGGTTATGTTCCTGTAGTCCCAACTACTTGGGAGGCTGAGGCAGAAGGATCGCTTAAGTCCAGGAGTTTGAGGTTTCATTGAGCTAGGATGATACTAATGGATGCTACCCAAGGCAACATAGTGAGACCCAGTTTAAAAAAAACCAAGAGGGGGACTTTTTTTGCATTCATCTCTTCTACTCCCCTCTGCTCTCCCAGGCCACACAGACCAGCCACTCTTAAAGCTTTTTCACATTTGAGAATTTGATGTGGTTAAAGGAAAAAAAGAGTAAATGAAAATGCCAGACTTAGACAGTTGTCCATGTTCTTGGTTCTTGGTGTGCTCTTGACCAAAGAAAGACCAGACACACCAAAATCAAGGCAAGTGAGCAACAAAGTTTATTGAGAAAGAGGAAGATAGATTTACAGAGCAAGAGAGAGATATAGTTTACAGAGCAAGGTCGTTTTGCCACAGACGCCTTGTCCTGCTAAAAAGTCTTTGGTTGTGGTCTGGTGTTCTATTTTATACTGAGTGGATAGGACCTGCTTTGTTCAGATGTCACTGTGGAGACACTTTGATGGACAGCACATGAGATGATAATTAGCCTCAGGTCATTCCATGTCACTTTCCAAATCCTACTGTGCTTGTCCTCCTGGCCTGTGGGCTGGGGATCCCCTGTGTTCTTTGCCAAATAACCAGGGTAACTTCTCCCCCAGAAGGGGCACCTGCCTTCTGTCCCCCAGCACCCCAGGAAAGCCAAAGGTCCTAACTATCTACCTCACAGAAATTACATACTTTTGGCTTTGGACCAAGTAAAATCGTCTTTTCCCCTCAAACCAAAATGTACATTTTTCTATTTTTGTACTTTAACATGAATTTTCAAAGGATAGGTTTTTACAAAATACTCTCATCAGGCCCAATTAAAAAGACTTCGCTTTTGATCTTGTGTTGACACAGGCATAATTATGTTCTCAGATGTCCCCAGATGATTCTAATGTCCATTGGTTTGAGAGTCACTGGGCATTATGTATTATGTCAACAATATTTGCAACTATTACATTTAAATATACTAATAAGAACATTGCAAGTATGCCTTCACAGACTATTTCATGATATAGTAGATGTTTTTATAATGTTCTGTGATTTTAGATGAAAAAAATTATAAAGGTTTATGACAGGTGTTTTCCCATTATGTACACAAAGCAAAATATAAAAAATAATAAACACTTGCTGGTGTAATTTGAATGATTCCCTTTCTTTTTATGTATATGGCATGTATATAGAAAATCCACATTTTCTACAGTAATCATGCCATTATTCTAAAAGGTAAATTCCATGCTATTTAAGGAAATTATCATCTTTTCCTCTTCCTACCATTCTATCCCACAAAGAAAATATATCAGTATTGAGATTGTGAATGGGCAGACACAGAACTTTTCCTCCTGTCATCATGAAGTAACTGATGTGACAGTTGTTATACAGTGTTTCACTTTGAAACTTCTACAGTTTCATGCGTTCACAGAGTTGTTATTTGTGCATTGATGGACAACAGCACGGGGTATAAGCTGCAGTAGGAAAGATCGGTGCAGACCAGGACGTTCCAGGCCCTCAGACCCTTCCATTTAAAGTGCTCAATTGCCAATAATTAAAAGTTATTCTGACATTTCTTGTCTTTTTTTTTTTTTTTTTTTGAGACAGAGTCTCACTTTGTCACCCTCATAGAGTGCTTTGGCGTCACAGCTCATAGCAACCTCAAACTCTTGGGCTCAAGTGATCCTCTTGCCTCAGCCTCCCAAGTAGCTGAGACTACAGGTGCCCACCACAACGCCCAACTACTTTGTCTTCTTAGCCCAGCTTTATTACATGTAAATGATCACACAAACCATTCTGAGATGTCTAGAATTTAAACCGCTATATAATTCCTATTCTGTAACATGCTTTTTTTTTTTTAATATTTGTCCCTTTATTGAAGTTTCCCATCAGCATATTCAGAATGCAAATTTTCTGTCTGAATTTATTTTAAAATGACTCTTAAGATGAATAAGAGTATAATTCTCATGCGGTAATTGGCATAGATCACAAATAGCTTCTAAGCATAATTAGGGAATTTCATTAACCTTGAAACTGATGGCATAAAACAAGTTATAATAACTTGATGTATCCAAAGGGACATCATTAAAAGTAGGCTTCTTAAAAGGTTGTCTGCAAATTTTCTGTCTGAAGACTACTTATCTATGCAGTGTTGATCGTGACTCAGACAACAAGGCATAAAGCATAAAGCATGTTCTCAGTTTCTTGCCTCGTTTTGTCCTGTAAAATATTTATTTTTGCCGTAATGCTCTACTCATCGTTTAATGTTGCACACTGTTTGGACTTCTGTTTGTTTCTTTTCCTTTTTTTCATTGTACATTGGAAATACTGATTCTGTGCTTGCTAATATTTAAGACATTAATACTATTTTACGTAGAAGTATGCTTTTATAAGTATCTTATTAAGGAAAAGGATGCACAGTAAAATTCTATCAATATATGTTATTCAATTTATTTTATTTGTCTCTCTGCCTGTTTTTCTGATTAATGGTTTGTTTGGAAAAAAATTTCGAGAGGCTAACTTTGTTTTTATAATGTTTTAAATTGCTTAGTACCTGTTTTACATCGCTGAACTTCATTATAACTTATAATTTGTTTTGGCATTTTCAAGTGAGAGGTAATCTGATTGCACTGGCTTAAAATAGTTGCATATTCAAGTCCCACCTAAAGGAATTAACACTACATAAAAACATCATTATAATTAACTGTAGCTTCAATAGATGTTACATCTCTTTATCCGGATGATTTCCAGATATTTGAATAAAAGAAACAAATGTCTCCCAAGTTGTTTACAAATTTCTTTGTATGTCTGTTTAAATTTTACTTAGTCATTGAGAAAAATTAAGTAACTCCTGGTGACTTATATTTAGACTGGGATATGCAAAATGACTTTATCAAAAAAATTTACCGCAGTTGGACTGATCAAATCCAAATGTTGTTCCAATTACATTAATTGACTTAAGGTATTATTTTTTAAAAAGGCTTAGGTGTTTTCTACTCACGCTTTATAATTCACAGAGGGTTTAGAATTCTCTTTAGATCAAGGCTTCATGTCTCCAAAGAAGGCAACTTCACTTATACAACATTGCTGAAATCAGGCGACATTAGAGGATTAGAAATGTGCCCAAAGCAGCCATTTTCTTTTCCAACTCACATGAAGAAATATAATAAAAGTAAAGTAGGTTTACAACTTGCAAATCTTCCTTTTGAGTATTCCAATAGGTGGCTCCAATATATAGAAATACAACTACACGTACCTTGTGAACTTAATTCAACTTAGAATAATTACTTTTATTATCATTCTTTTTTTTAACTTTAGGGGAAACTTGGAGTTCCAGGATTACCAGGATACCCCGGGAGACAAGGTCCGAAGGTAAAACGATTAGCTTAATTTTTATAGTTTATCAACATTTCATAAAAACACTTAAGAATCACCTTACAGTTTCTACCAGAGAAATGATGAGTGCTTAAAATAGAACTTCATAGAGGAAAACAGGGGGATGAAGCTGGAGTCGGGGTGCCGAGAGCCTGCATGACTAACCAGGCGATTAACGATTGAAGTCTTTTTAAGAGACAGTTCGTGAAAGAAAGGAGTCATTAGTATGGCCTTGTAAATGGAATGTGTGGAACTATTCTAGTGTATCTGGAAGTTTTGAAGTTGGTGAAATAATGTATAATAGCTTTTCTTTTCCTTTCTGTTATAAGGGTTTGAGTTACCACCTATTTTTAGAAAAAAAATTATACCTCTTTTTCTTTTTTTATTAAATGATAGCTGTGTACATTAATGTAATCATGGGGTACAGTGTGGTGTTTTCATATACAATTTGAAATATTTTCATCAAACTGGCTAACATAGCCTTTATGTCATTTTCTTAGTTATTGTGTTAAGACATTTATATTCTACTTATAGAAAGATTCACTTGTACCCTTGTAAGATAAACCATAGAGGTGACCCCACCAATCACCCTCCCTCCCCCCATCCGTCCCCTTCACCTACCCCCTACCCCCTTCCCATATTCTTAGGCTATAATTAGGTTATATCCAGAAGACCAAAACTCACATTACACCTCTTTTTCTATTTCGATTGCCCTCATTTCCATTTGCCTGTGTTTCCCAGCATTGCCACAGCACATCATCACAAATGTAAGGACTTAAAACCCCAGAAATCGATTGCTCCCAGTTCTGGAGACCAGAAGTATGAAATCAAGGTGTGGCAGACTTTGAGTAGTTACAGTAAGGGAGTTAAATAAATTAATATATCAATGTTGATTATTAATAATAGTGTAGTTATGCCATTTTTAAACTCTACGTACATGAGAGTATATCAATCTTCTACCTGTTTGTGTTTGATTCATTCAAATATAGCAGACAGGGTAAATCCTGGCTATGTCATATCCTCAAACGTAGAAACATAAGTTTCACAGACTATCATGGAAGACAAAGTATTCTCCCCCCTGACAATGGTGAACTGCACGCACTTGTGTTCACTCTTTATTATGTTTTAGGCTTTTATTTTAGGTTTACTGGTTTGTTTTGTCTTATAAGTTTTCACTGAGTTTCCAAAAAATACTTTTTTTGTTTGTGTAGAAGTGCTAAATATATTGAGTCCTTCTAAAACAAGATTCATGCTGTGTATAACTTAAAAAATAATACAAACATCATTTAGATGCTTCTGGCTACATTCTGAACAATGATTAATAATTTCAAATTTTAAGTTTTGTCTTAATATACTGCAGTGCCTCCCAGTTTCCTTTCTTTTAACTGCCAAGCATTTTTGTAAATATCATGAATAAAATAAGCCAGTCACTGCATTTCCTGGGACTTCGAGCTATCCTGAGATTACAACATGAATTCTTTATCTATTTGCTACATTGAATTGCAACAGTGGTGTTGTTTTGTTTTGATTTGTAAAGAGAAAAGTGTCATACTGTTACTTGAAGGAGCACAATCTTATGAGTTTCTTTGAAATTCTGACTCTTTGTGTGTGCTTTCTTAAATCAATCAATTCTCTGATCAGTATTCTTTGAATTATTTTTATTAATAAAATGCAACGGCATAAAGAGAATGTTTCTTCCTAAAGGAATCCAACATTTTTCTTCACTCTTTCACCTAAATGCCTGGAATTTTGATCTTGATTTTTTTTTCTGTTACTTCTCTCTATAACTCAAGTTTTTTCTATGTTCAAAATGATTTTAGATTTCTTTGTTCTAAAACAAAAAATGATGGACACATCAAAGATCAAAGATAGCGTCACAATTTTTTTCTATGTGGAAGCTAGTGAATTTTGAATCATTTTAGATCTTTATTATGCTAAAAAGGAAATTTGGTTGCTAATCTCTTTCCAGCAGTGTAAGAACTATACTTGGACACTGTAATTTATCTAATGACTTAATAGCAATTTAAACCATAGGGTATTCAAAAGACACACCACCAAATGTACTATAAAGGCATAGCTATTTCATGAAGTAATATCTATTTTAAGGTAGGATACTTTTATATTTCACATAGCATTTAAAATAAAATTAGAAGTCCTATGTTTAATGACTGAGCTAATTTCACAGGTAAACTTTGACTTTTCCTTTTGTTTGTTTTTTCCATATAAGATGGATAATGCCAGGTGGCGCCTGTGGCTCAAAAGCACAGGGTGCCAGCCCCATATGCTGGAGGTGGTGGGTTCAAACCCAGCCCTGGCCAAAAAAAAAAAAAGAAAAAAAATGGGTAATGACTTTTCATAAATAGCTAATAAATAAACAACTACAGGCCTCCAGGAGAGGAAAAACACAAATTCAGGAAGGGAGGAGGCGGGAAGACGGGAAGGGTCTCAGTAGACTCCCACCTAATGGGCGCAGTGTCTGGGTAGGACGCAAACACACCTTGGACTTTTCCTAACCTAATTATGCGTACTGTAGTATTAATCTGAAATGGGAGAATAAATAAATTAAAAAGCCCAAAATTGACACATAAGATTAATTTTAAAAAATGAAGTATCTATAAATATGATTAGTTACCAATTCTAATCAGGACAGAAATAAATAGTTGTTCTCCCCCAGTTTTTATTTCCATACTGAATTATACTCCCTTGTCAACTTCCTAGAGTGGTACCTTAGTAATGCTCTACTAGGTGTGACTCTGTCCAATTCTTTGTAGAGAAAAAAAGAGACTTACAAAGAATGTAATGCCCAGAAACTCTTCCCCTGCTGCGTGGACACGACACATCCTAACCATCGTCTTCACGATGATCACAAGTTGGTTTTGTAGGCGTGACTCAAACTATAGTGGGAAACATGTTGTTAAAAGCAGTGCACTCAGGGTTATTATTTTGATCATCAGCTACTACAAGGTGTCACATAGAACTTTTCTGACCTTCTTTAATATCATTGTGTGGGTACTGTGAATGGGTAGCAACCTGCCTGCCTGCTCAGTATGAAATATTTACTACCTTCACTATGGGAACAGACCTCCTGCATGTTGGTAATACGTGGTATTCTACACCTGGCGGTTCTAACTGCACAGACCTAAGAATACAGTTTCTGGGGGTTCTCAGACTCCACAGCCCATGTCACTTGAGAGGCTGGAAAAATGCAGATTCCTTGACCTCCCTTGCAGAGAGTCTGTTTCAGTTTCAGGAGGTCTGGAGTGTGACTTGACAATTGATATTTTTATCATCCACTCCAGACTATCCAGGTATAGAGGAGACGTTTATGCTGATGATATAGAGGAACCACTTACCATCAGAGAAACATTATTTTTAGATTTAGTTTAGTGCAAAAAGGATTCAAAAAAGCAAGCAATGTATTCAAGTCAAAGAGAGCTTGCTTCTGTTTCTCTTAGTTCATGGGGAAGTGTGTAAAAGTGGAATGTCTATTGCTCACGCCTAGATACCTTATGTGTTATGGCATTTATCCATAAAATCGTCTGAACAGGAAAAGTAAATATTTGGAAGTGTCCCCCCAATTCCTTTGCAGTGTCTCATAGTAAGTAAAAAGCAGAGATCTGAACCTGAATTTGGTCTATTTCATGATGCAATGATGAGGCAAACCAGTCACAGTAAATCAAATAAATAACTGTCTAAGCAGATAAAAATTTAACATAAGCAACAATGAAATAGAGATATTTGATTATTAGTGATTATATTCTATCTATAAAGTGTGACCACTTATGGACAAAATGAAATAAAGCTTTTATGTACTTATTATATTTTGAGATCATTATTTATGGCCTGTCATTAGCATTTTCACATCCTGCATTCCACTATTCCAATCTCCCATGAGTTTGAAAAAACCTACAAAGTATATTTTGCCCTATTCTGCAGAAGAGAAAACTATACCTGAAGAGGGCAAGTGATGTACCAAACTTACTTGCCCTGATACATGGAAAATATAAATCTTTAATCGATGTCTTTAGAATTTCCAAAGCAGCGTTTTATACATGACTGTGTGACTTAGACTCCTCGTTAGATATAACTGTGTTCAGGTACCAACCAGAAAAGGTGGAGGGAGGTTTTCAGTCAATTAAATTTGGTCCAGCTCTAAAGGTGTAAAAAATATTCAACTGAAAATGATAATTACATTACTACTGTAATGTAAATTGAGAAAAAAACATTTTACAAAATCTCCGTCTTAGTACTTGGCTATTCATTCTTATAAAAATAAAATTTTAATTTTTAAGAGTTGAAGCAAATAAGTAGAATTGTAAGTTAAAAATAACGTATTTTTAAAATGTCCTTTAATTGCTATTTCTACCATATGAGCTCTATTGACATTTAATTCTTTTACTTATAAAGTTAAAAACTAAAATATATTTTGTCCATTCATGCTTTCAATGCTTCCAGGATTTCAAATGCCATTGTAAGTTCATTTCCAATTACATATACTAAAATTATATTTTTGATTTAAACATCACCAGCTGTGACAGAATCACTGTGTTCCAAAGAATTGAAGTTTACAGTGGCACGTGTTCATTGCCATACTCATTGTTTATTATTTTTATTATCATAGGGTTCCACGGGATTCCCTGGGTTTCCAGGTGCCAATGGAGAGAAGGGTGCACGGGTATGATCTATAAGTCTACCTTTCTGAGTTAATATAAATTTTCTTGATTGAGCACTATCGCAGCATCAAACTCATAATTGACAGAGATACATGCGTGTTGAAATTGTTTTAACTGTTTTTGGCAGGGAGTAGCTGGCAAACCAGGACCTCGGGGTCAACGTGGTCCAACGGTGGGTACCTCCATTTAAACAAACCTTTAGTTTTCCAAGGTATTATGTTGTTTCAAAATAAAACTTGGTTCAGTGCCTCTGGATTTGCTTGACAGTAGATCCTTTTCTCTTTACTTTCCTATGCAGGGTCCTCGAGGTTCTAGAGGTGCGAGAGGTCCCACTGGGAAACCTGGGCCAAAGGTAACGTCCCCCTAACTGGACTTTGCTGAGGTCCTTCTTCCAGAAGGACGGTGTGAGAAGGAATCAACACTGATCGTTCTTTTCTTTTCATTGCCAGGGTACTTCAGGAGGTGATGGCCCTCCTGGCCCTCCAGGTGAAAGAGTACGTATGATCCCGCCACATAATATAAAATGAAAATTAGTATTTTGATAAGTGTGAACATTTCTGGGAAATGATGCATATGCCTGCAAGTACATGGACACATTTACCCATCAAACGTAGTGTGTGTTAAAAATTTCTTGCTCCTTAATTTACTCTCCTCTACTGATAAAACATCTTAACTGATGATGTGCTACTAATTTTATTACAGAAATGAGAAAAATCATGTGTGCGATTGGCCTAAGGCAAAACTCTTAAACGTTAGCCACATTTTTTATTTTAAATGTACTTAAAATCCCTCTGCCTTCTTATCCACTCATCTCACTTTTTCTACTGAGACTCATTTTGTCCATGGCGCTGGCAGCAGTATTAGCCATTAAGCCTCAATCAATACACATTCAGCTCAGGATAAAACATCTATTCCAGTAAATAGAAACACTATTTAGTAAATTGATTTTTAATTGATACAAAATAAAGCCAAATACAGAAGCACAAGGAAGCCTTTTGTTTGATTTTTTTTTTGACAAAATATAGCCTCCTTTTAGCCAGATTTTTGAAAGCTATTCTTTTGAAAGAATTTTAATATTAAAGTCTGTATTACCTTCAAAAGCCATTAAAATCATTTCTTAACATTCCACATGATTTTCAGTATTAGGGACCTGTGTTAACATATTTTTGTATATTATCATTCTTTGAAATATATAGTTGGTGTTTAAAAAAAGGAAAACAGAAACACCATGTGGTTATAACTTAAACTTGAGAGTATTTCCTTTTATTTTTGCAGTAAGAGCAATAAGTAAAACTTAGTTCCTATTTGGCAAAAATGTGAGTAGATGGGCGGCGCCTGTGGCTCAAAGGAGTGAGGCTCTGGTCCCGTATGCCAGAGGTGGTGGGTTCAAACCCAGCCCTGGCCAAAAACTGAAAAAAAAAAAAAATGTGAGTAGGTGATACATAAGAATAAACAATTATAAGGCTTTGGCTCATATTTAATTAAAATTAACTTACCCTAAATATTTCTCACTTTCACAAACTATTTCCAAATTGAGTCTATTCATCCTATAAATTTTGAGTTGATACAAATGCATACATTTGAAATATTTTAGGGTAAAAGTCATATCATTAAATTAATTAAAATGGCTAAATCATTAAGTTGGCGTAGAACAACTTAACAAATAATAGTACAACTATAAGTTTTGTTTTTATGCCACAAACTATTTTCTCCTGATATTTTGTTTATAGATTCCAAAATTTCATGTACAGTAATATTTCTTTATAAGCGAATACAATTTTGATTTTGCATTTTGTTTTGAAATACAAGAGTGTGATCAACATAATTACTATTTGTAATCGTAAAAACAGTTTAAGCATGTGAAAAGTATATATTAAGGATCAAAGTAAAGAGTTTTTAAAAAATAATTTAGAAGGGCGGCCCCTGTAGCTCAAGTAGCAGGGCGCCAGCCCCATATACCAGAGGGGATGGGTTCAAATACGGCCCTGGCTAAAAAAACTGAATAAAATAATTTAAAAATGCATTTTCAGTTAGCATTTATACATGTTTTCAACATCTATAAAGGGAAACCATATTTCCTACATTCCACGTAGGTGATGAGAAATTTTCTTCCAATGTTCTTTCATCTATTGCCAACATGTTTTAAGTATTGTGAACGATTTAGTTAATGTCTTAAGCACATAGTTGAAAAATGTCTGAAGTAATGTCAGAAAGGATATTCTTCAAAGAGTATGAGTTGGAAAGTTCGGTGAGAGAATTTTGTAGTACCATGAGAAGAGAAAAAGAAATATCTATTTTCGCCCATTTCAATAAACTTGTTTTTAAGTAATATATTTATATTTAGCTATATGTATAGCTATATATAAGATATTTATATGTAAACAGGCACCACTAAGATATTCTACAAATTAAATGTGATTTCTCATAATCAAGATTTTCAAGAGTGATACCTGTTACTACAGAGTTAGAGAATACTAGGGATAGCTTTTTATTAGTTTTAACTTTACCATCTTTAGCAAAAACAAAACAAAATTGAACAAACCCAAGACACCTAGTTAACTTTGAATTTTGCATAAGCAATGAGTATTTTTTGGCATAAATATGTCTTTTACAATATTTAGGATATTTAAAAAATTATTATTCATCTCTAATTCTAACGTATTTATTTATTGAGAGACAGAGTCTCACTCTGTCTCCCTGGGTAGAGTGCCATGACATCATCATGACTCACAGCAACCTCACTCTTTGGCTCAAGCTATCCTCTTGCCTCAGATTCTTGAGTAGCTGAGACTACAAGTGCCTGTCGTTATTGCCCATGTAGTATCTCCTTTTTGGTTGTTTTCTTTCTTTTTTTTTTTTTTTTGACAGAGTCCCACTATGTCATGTTCGTTAGAGTTCATGGCATCACAGCTCACAGCAACCTCAAACTCCAGGGCTTAAGTGATTCTCTTGCCTCAGCCTCCCAAGTAGCTGGGACTACAGGTGCCTGCCACAACACCTGGTTATTTTTTAGAGACGGGTGTCTCACTCTGGCCCAGGCTGGTCTCAAACCTGTGAGTTCAGGCAATCTACCCACCTAGGCCTCCCAAGTGTTGGGATGAAAGGCGTGAGCCACCCAACCAGTCTTTCCTATTTTTAATAGAGATGGGTGTCCCACTTGTTCAGGTTGGTCTCAAACTCATGAGGTCAAGCAAGCAACCACCTCAGCCTCCCAGAGTGCTAGGATCACAGGCTTGAGCCATCATACCTGACCCCAAATTCAAATTTAACTAGTTACAGGGTATTTTATCTATGACCCTAGTTGAGTTTTAACTCTATCTCTCCACTGAGTCTTTAGGTATGTTTTACCTCACCTGGCAGTTATTTGGATTAATACAAACAGAAAATGTCAACACAGTTCTGTGAAATTTTATACTCATTTCCCTTTATTTTCTCTGAAGTCATGATTTTTTTTGAATGCATGATTTTTGAAAATGTTTCTTTTTAAGGAAATTTACATTCATAAATCAAATTTTATTAGCAAAGCAGAAAAATTTTAGAAAGCGAAGAAATGACTTTTTAAAGAATTGAGAAAATAGCTTGCTACATACCTAAAGATGGAGTATTTTAGAAAGTTTTTACTTCAAATAAATGTTTGTTCATCATTTTAAAAACGTTATTAGGGTAACTATTTAAGATAGTTACCTAATAATTTTATACTTTAATGAGAGTTTAAACATTTATAAGTTCCTAAAATATGCCCAGTGCATTTGGTTATGTCATGTAACATATGCCTTTTTAAAAATTTCATGTATAGGCTCGGCGTCTGTGGCTCAAGCGGCTAAGGCGCCAGCCACATACACCTAAGGTGGCGGGTTCGAATCCCCAGCCCGGGCCCACCAAACAACAATGACGGCTGCAACCAAAAAATAGCCAGGCACTGTGGCGGGCTCCTGTGGTCCCAGCTACTTGGGAGGCTGAGGCAGGAGACTCGCTTGAGCCCAGGAGTTGGAGATTGCTGTGAGCTGTAATGCCACAGCACTCTACCCAGGGGGATAGCTTGAGGCTCTATCTCAAAAAAAAAAAAAATGTCATATATAATTTTGAAATTTCTTTTTAACTTTAAGATAAGATCCTGATAAGAGCAAAAACTTGTGCTGATTTCTGACCTAACATTGTCTTAAGAAAGGCTGAGATTTTCTTGTGCAAGGCCAGATTGATAAACAGAAAGAGCAACTCTATTAATAAAGACCAACTTCAGGCACTTATATGGGATCAGACAACACATCTATTAATCCTACCTTAATTGTATTACTTAACGAATTTTATGTATGTGGCTTTCTATTTCACATATTCTCATTATAGAAATATAATTATTATGTCTTGGGATATAAAGGATGACCTTTAATCGGTTTCTTTTCTGCCAGCAACATAGTGTAATAGGATCTACTTTTTTCTTTTTAAAGATATGTAAATATGAGAAATGAATATTACAGTTAATTAAGCATCAAGCCAAGAATGTTATTATAATAGAAATGGATATTTGCAACACATGTTGATGTGTATAATTATACGATATATTTATTTTCATCTTATCTACAAAGGAAGTTTATACATGATCAAAGATGACATCCTTAACAAAAATATATTAAGTGCAAAGACTAGGTAAAGGCACCTTCTAAGGGTTTTTTTATAGTAGTCACACATATTCCCTTACAATTCTCCATGGCTAGATCCAGATCATTTATAGAGTCACTTTAAAAAGACAAAACTTTCTCTTGGGGACTATGAAATTAAATCGAATTAAAATATCTCCTTCTATAAATGTTTCTAGCCAACATTAAAAGTAAAGAAGCTGCAGAACATCTCTGTGTTCCCGACGTAAGAACATTAATAGAATTTACCGTGTTGAGTACTGAACAGTGTGAGAACCGTCCCTCGTGCCTGTAGGTTAGCACTGTCACGTCGTCCTGCCGTATTTGTGACTACAGTGAAGAAGCTGTGTGCTACATATTTTGTCTGTAAAAATAAACTTTAAAGCAAAAATGTCTTGTTAAACTTTCTCTACTGCTTTTTACTTTTTTAGGGTCCTCAAGGACCTCAGGGTCCAGTCGGATTTCCTGGACCAAAAGGCCCTCCTGTAAGTATCCTAAGTGTCGTAGTTTTCCTTCCGCTGTTTTTCATTTGATAATGTTTTCAAATTTTTGAGAGTCACAAGTTTATGCTTTAAGTAATTTTAGACATCACATTGATCGTATCTCTATGAAACTGGCGTTTTGCATTTTTTTCATGAGCATTGCCGTAAGCGTGTTTAAGCCACGTGGACAGATCGTTGTTTAGCAAAAAGCCCGAGAAATATATAACCTCAACATCGCCGTACCGTTTCCATTCGTATGTGTTGATATGAATTGTTTTCCCCGTGCAACATCATTTTATTGTCAAAGAAATTCAGCAATGTCAAAGAATATATATATTTTCAACTTGTGAAGTTCACAGATTTTTTTGAGTATAAATTAAACATCTCTAATTAAGCGTCCTTTCAAAGTATCTAAAAGACTATAGAACAGCATGAGTATTTTTCTCTCAACTCCTTTTCTACTACAATGACTATTTTTGATGACGTTAAAAATTATTAGCAAATTTTAAATATTTAGTATATTAGAATTTCTCTATTATCTTCCATCATCAAATATATCCTTCTTCAAATACTATTATCTAAACTTTTTCTTACATTTTGCTATTGCATCCCATTAATATTTATTTATTTTTATTGTATATCTCTATAGTGCATCCTTTCCTTTCTTTTACTTTGCCTTTTTTTTTTTTTTTTTTTTAGAAAGTCTCATTTTGATGCCCTGGGTAGAGTGTGGTGGTGTCATAGCTCATAGCAACTCCAGCTCCTGGGTTAGAGCCATCCCCTTGCCTTTGTCTCCCCAACTGGGACTACAGATGTGTGCTACCACATGTGGCTAGTTTTTCTATTTTTAGAGGAGACAGGGTCTCACTCGTGCTCAGGTTGATCTTGCACTACCTTAGCCTCCCACCTGCCTTAGCCTCCCAGAGTGCTAGAATTACAGGCATGAGCCACCACACCTGGCCTCTATAAGGCATTTTTAATATAAAACATAATAATTCTTATCAAATCATATCCCTTTTATAAAATGTGTTTAGAGTAATTTTTATGTGAACACTTTTATCAAGCATATTTGCAAATTAACTGAAGTACTTTTCCATATTTAGATATTTGTGGGACCATAGGGCATGCTCAGTTTTTCTTCCTTCCTTTTTTCCCTTTTGTTCTTTCTGAAACCTCTTTAGTTTCTTTATGAAATTCAGAATAAGTTTACTACCTTTCTAGGCTGGTAGTTCTCAAAACATGGTCCTTGGCCCAGAGTAGCACTTGGGATATTGTTAGAAATTCAAAGTCTTACTTACCTAATCAGAAATCTGGAGAGCGCCCCAGCCTGTGCTTTAACAAAACCTCTAGATCCTTGTGATGCCTGCTGCAGTGTGTGAACTACTGTTCTAGTCCAGTCTAGACAATACTACCCAAACTATAATGGGCACACAAATCACTTTGGTGAATTATTTATTTTGAAATACCTACTTACTGTGAAACCTTGACACAGTCCCTTACTTTATGCCATGTTTTTAGTCAGTGTTTAAAATATTACTTTAACACTGAACAGTTTTATTACTGCAAACATATCAAGAAAGGATTGTTATCTGTATTACAGTGTTTAAAAGGATCAATACAAATAACTGTATTAATTATAAGATAATGTTGATAGCTTCTGCAGATTATGTTTACCCCAAATCTCTGTTTTGCTCCAGATGTAACATTTAAGTCCATGCAGAGTTTCACAGAGAAGTGAACACACAATTCCAAAAGTGATTTTTCAGAAGCATTTCCGTAAATAATTTAAGCCATGTTCATAGATCATTGTCTAGCAACATACAATCCAGTGATATGTATGACTTTTTCGGTCAGTTCTCTCATGTATCTTTAAATAAGTTTGAGCCATTGCTCATGCATGCTTTTTGTCTCTAAGAGGTACTGGAAGTGTAATAAATGCCTGCGTGCCTTCTAGTTGGAGAGACAGATGCTGTTAAGGAACACTGCTTTCACTGCTGAACAAAATTAGTTTTAGTGTTTCTCTGACAAGTGAAACATAAAAATACCTATCATTTCTCTCATATGCAATTTTATGAAGTTTGGGGAAGAAACAACTTCCTACGTTGACATATTGAGAAACTGGATCAATCTCTTCTTAGAGATTGACCCATCTTCATTAACCAGAGAAAAAAAATTTATGTGTGGTGTGTGTGTGTGTGTATTCATACATACACATATAGATTGAGTGCTTAGAAAATTTTATTAAGATTCTTTTAATCTTATGCCAGTGACAGCATATTTTGGAAGTTTACAATCATTCATTTAAGAGAAAAAGTAACTTAAAGTGATTAAGATTCACAGCATGATGGGCAGTGCCTGTGGCTCAAAAAGGTAGGGCGCTGGCCCCATATGCTGAGTTCAAACCCAGCCCTGGCCAAAAAAAAAAAAAAAAAAATATATATATATATATTTGTGTATATATATATATATTTACAGTGTGACTATTAGGAGAAATATTCAAAGACATTATATAGATATATATTTGTTATATTTGTTATATATATATATTTGTTATATATATATTTGTGTATATATATATATATATTTACAGTGTGACTATTAGGAGAAATATTCAAAGACAATAAGAAGCGAAAAACATCCTTGAATAATAATTTATTTGTTTTTTTTCCCACAAATTGCCCTGCCCTCTCTGCACATCTTTGTGTAGATAATCTCTGTCTTGTACTAACTAGTAAAAGAGGTAGCCTCTTCAGTGGCATCTACTGTTAAGGGATTATTGAACAATTATTATTTTTAAATAAATGGCATCAAATTATGTGGTAATCTGTCTGCTTTATTTTATTGGATATTCATGCGAAGCCATTACCATTATTTGGATTAACTGCTTGATATAAGCACATACTTAAATCAGGTAAAATAGTGATGACACCCATTCTTTTTTTTTTTTTTTATTAAGTCATTTGTACATAGATCATAAATGCATTTATGCCATTACGGGATTCAATGTGTTGATTATTTGTACAAATTGGAGTGCTTACATCCTACTGATCAACATAGCCTTCACCTCATTTACCCAATTACAGCATTAAGACATTTGTGTTCTACACCTGATAGATCCAACTTGTACTTGCAATATGCTCCATAGCATGACACCAATTCTTTAACTAGTCCATCAGCCCTGCTTCCTCAGGAAAACCTTTAGAAACCATGTTGCATTTATCCCAAGATGGCATTATTTAGAAATAAGATCACTATTTTAAAGAATTATAAAATTTTCCAGTAAAAATACTACTTATACGAGTAGTATACTCATACTCATAGTATTGAGTATACTCAATACTACCTATATGAGCAATTATGAGACATTTAGTTTTTACACCTATAACTTTGTTAGAAAACGTATTTTTTTGTACAAATGGCAAAACATGTCATTTGAGAAGCAGTTATATGTGGCAGGGGGAAAAGACTGACACATTTGTCATCCTCCAACTGTCATCCTCTGTGTAGACTCATCATGGCCCACTATGACATACATTTATTGCTATATGTATTAAAATAGTTATAAGGCACAGAAATTGTTTTTATTTGCTATTTTTTAAAACTGATCTTCAGTGGCGTCTACTGTTAACTACTTATTTCTGTGTTTCACTTCTAAACTGAGGGCACAGCCAAGTCTTACATTACTATACACCTAGTGACTGATACAACTGGTTAAATGACATCCAAAAATGTTTAAGGCCCTTGGTCAAAAGGACTCCAACAATTCAGTTTTGGTCTTTTGGGGGAGAACAGCACAAGAATCATTGAGGGGGTCCTGGAAGACATGAGAATATCACTATACAAGCCATAATTTTGTGAAATATTACGGTTTTTAATTAGAGCTGATAATTCACAGGGCATACAAGGTGTCAGTAAAGATGGGATCAGGGAATGGAACTAAGGATACGACATTGCCAAGGGTTTTTCTCCTAAAGGAGCTAGCCAACCTAGAAGTCTTCCTCTGAAGAAAGCTATGTCTGAAACTCATACTGTTCCGAAACCAAGCCTTTCATTCAAACTAGCTTTACATTAACATATATAAAAATAGATGTTTGAAAATAGACTTATTTTAAAAGTTAACATATACAGTGAGAGGTATGTCTGTTGTCACTAGAAATGTCTTTATTAAAATGATCACTTCTTATCATTTATCCAGAAGGGGGAGAATATTCCTGCCTAGACTGATTAACCATGTTTTGAAATTTGAACTTGGCACCTAATGGTTTCTTAATAGAATGAATAATCCATAAAGCATATGAAAGAAGCAATCTGTTTCTCCTAAGTATTTAACATACAGGACCCTCACAGAGTTGTTTACTTTAAGTACTTAGTTAATTGCTTCATTTATTACTTCAGACATGACAAAGTGTCTTTTTTAAAATGTGAACAGCAGAGTAGATTTTCTCTCCAGTACTTAATAAACATTATGATTCCCAAAGTATATGTAACAAAAACTATTGGGAAAATAGGTCCCGATAATGTCAATGTTAGAGCATAACGTATTTTTTCTTTTATTTAAAGCAATTTGAGAAGTAAAATGCTATTGTTGAGTTTTTATTTCTTTTGCATTCTTGTGAGTTAGAATCCCAGATCACCACTAGAGGGCACCACCTTCCTCTATAATCTAAGTTTGAGACACTGGGAACTGAATTAGGAACAGATCACCAAGAGGGAAAATACTCATTTGTTAACTACTAAAGAACTAAGATTTTTGCAAATATAAAAATGCAAACCTATGCACATATGTTTTACAAAAGATAAATTCAAACAAAATAACGTAAATTTTAAAATGTTCAGAATAGAGTGCTAAAATTTTTTTTCTCAGTTATAACTACAAAATTATATTAGAGAAATATATGCATATGCCACCATTTAAAATGAACAGAAGATTAAAGGACAATATGTAATAAAATATGAAAAGAAACTTGTTGAATATATTACATTTAGATGATGAAATGATTCAAGGAATATTTATGACATGTGGAATTTAATATTTGTGATTTCAGGGACCACCTGGGAAGGATGGACTGCCAGGACACCCAGGGCAACGTGGGGAGACTGTAAGTTACCCAGTTAATCTTCCTGAAATTTTCCATCTCTAGCACCTCATTGGTTCACACAAAGCTACTTTACTATTCAGTTACCAGTTCAGGGCAATGGAGGAATTAATTGCATTGAAACTTTTAAAAATATATATATAATAAATACACAAATAGACCCACGTTTGTAGCTAAATGAATGTACTTGAAGAAATAGGATGTTAGTTGATACAATTGTCATTATTGTCAATAGCAGCCCATCAGGGATGGGCTGATGGAGAAGACACCATTATATTTTGGATGACTCTACAAGATCAGTTATCTTGGCCCTTTTGCTGAATTCTGTTTCTGGCCTGTTTCACTCAAACCCCTGACCCCTCCACTCTCTAAATGAAACAGGTTACAATAAGCCACATACACAACACATACAACAGTCTTCTGTCTGTAACTAAAGGATAAAATATTTGCTGATCTTGGAACCATAGGCAAATTGGTCTGGCACTTTTTCAAAAGCATCTTTTCATGTCAGGGAGGAAAATGTAAATAAGAAATGTAATTTAATTTCATTTACAAAATGTAGGGGCTATAACATTAAACGAATGGACTGAACAACGTATCATGTGTATAACAATTTGGGCAGAGGGGAAACAGGCAGCTCGGCGATGGCTTGAGGATCCTGGTGGACTTGTTTATTTACTTTGCTGCTGTTTGTTCCAAAAGCATGCATCTGGCTAGTCTGATGACTGGTTATTATAATCAGAAATCATCCTGGGCTGCCATATGGCCCTGGAACCAATTCTTGGTCCTCTCTGTTGATTAATTTTATCCAGATTTCTTAAGGAAACCACAACATAGACTACCTTTGACTATGTGGTTCAGAATCCTGGTAGAGAATTCAGAGAGACTGAAGACAAATTTGGAGTCGCATAGCAGAGCACGACAACAAATCTGAAAGCATTATGAGTTTTCTGCTATAACAATCCATCAGTAGCAAGAAAATAATTGGATTGTTGTCAGATGTTATCAAGAAACAGTTTGAGTTTAACAACTTCTTCATTTTAGCCCGATGGGAAACTTCGAATTCCTAGATTCAAAAACAAATTCAAGATATGACTGACAAAGACCGAATGAAAAATTGTTTGGATTTCCTCCTGGGAATGACGTCTATATAAGAAGCAAAAATAAACCCTCTACAGGAGAATCCATCCTCATATTTGCATTCTCATTCAAATTGTGCAGCCAATCATTTTTAACGTATCACTGTCTGAGAATTACTTTAAAATAGTTCCAAAATGTCACTTGAGGGAAAGCTACCTCAAGAATTGCAGTGATGAAATCTCTTGTATTTGATTTAATAAAGAACTTCTAACCAATATCATCATTTTACATGTAACAGTTAAATTTAGACCAAGAAGAAAATAGCAAATTAGCTAATGCTTCTGGAATTCTTGTACCCAGCTAGTAGTTTGTCATTGATAGAGGCTAGAAAAATGTGTGAAACATTTCTGAAAAACTGTATTCCTAATTTCACATTCACTTTTAAGAGAATAGTGAATTGCCCTGTAGTCTACAACTACAACCAGTCTTACCTGGTTCTGTGCTGAGTCAGATTCAAAGAATTACATGGGAAAAGATCAGATTCTAGAGCTGAGTATTCCTTACTATATGCCTATCATCTTATTTCAGTGAAGAAATTCTTTTATTATATTTGTTTCCAGAAATTCTTAAATTTTGAATTTTGAATGTATCTTTGAGGTTAATTCTGACTTTACACTGATTTTGGTTGTTTCAGTATAATAGAAACTACGTATTTCTAAGTTTGCTGATAGCCATTAAAAGTTTTAGAAATATGGGCAGCACCTGTGGCTCAAAGGAGTGGCGCACCAGCCCCATGTGCCAGAGGTGGTGGGTTCAAACCCAGCCCCGGCCAAAAACTGCAAAAAAAAGTTTTAGAAATAGTTTTTATTATATTGAAAATATCTAATTTGTCTAAGAAACATTCTCTATGGCTCTTAAAATTAGTTTAGTTCCTGAAATATAATCAGAATAAATTTTTTGTTGGGTCTTAAAGCAGATGTTTTGAACTACCAAGGAACATGTCAAATTAATTTGTTTTCAGTGACTTTAGAAAACATAAATTGATTACAGTTATTGTCAAATTAAATGGCAAATGTTATCTTACATGACAATATTGAACAATCACAAACCACTCTGAATGGTAAACGTCTCCCTGGGTGTAGTTTGTATGTCAGATCCCTAGAGTCAAATTGTTAGATACTTGCAAACACTCTGAATGTTCTGAATGAGCAGACCCATGGCCATACTCTCGCCAGCTTTTCCCAAATTTTTCACCCCCACAAATGGACTAGCAGCCAAGATTTCCTCTTTTCCCTTAAGATATAGGAGCGCAAGTCTGCGTTTCCTCAATTAAACATTGATTTGTAATCATGTAATCTTAATGATTAATTATTATTGTAATCATTTTTGTGTCTGCTATTCCTAGTCTCACATTTATTAAGACAAAAATCTTTATGGGTCATAATATTTTAAGTTCAGAATTGCATTCACACCTTCATGTTAAATTTAGTGATCAAAAATCGAGAGGAGGGTAATCCAGTCAGAGGAAAGTGGTCACGCAAATTTGTGATGTGTGGCTTTCCAGAGAAAAGTCAGAAGAGCACATGACTGGGATTTAGGACACATTTTCAAAGCAAAAGGTTACTAAAGGGCCAGACTGGGCCCAGATGCATAGACCTTTATCAGCGATCCTGCGTGGTGTATGTTAACAATACGTTGATTGGATTTGCTTTTGGGAGATGGTGATTGCTTCTGGCTGATGTGCTGTCCACACACAGCGAAACTGATTTTAAAATCTCTGCCACAGTGAAGGAAAGAGGTGATTATAGTTTGCATAATACAGACCACTTGGATAAAAGAGAAGATGCTACATTTGAGGGAGTTTCTCTGATGACATGTTAGACTTAAATTATCAATTACACCTGAGCGCTGAAGAACAGCCTGGGATCTGAAGCACTCCCTTCAGAAAGGAGAGAACACGGAAAGGAAAGCGAAAGAGAAGGTGCACTCAGCGAGCTCCGTGTTGAGAGTTGGAAGGAGAACAGGACAGACGACTGGAAATCCCCAGTAGGCACTTACTGAGATGAGTTCAGGGCTCAGCACACATCAGAGCTTTGAAACAGTTTGGAGGGTTCATCATGATAGTCACAGCAATTGTGGTCGTGGAGAGTGTTGAGATAAGTCCAGGGACACACATATGCATTACACATGTATGTATGTAGATGTATGTGTATATATGTGTGTGTCTGTAAATATGTAAATCTTATTACAGATTTCCAAGCTAACCGATTGCAGAAAACGTCAGATAATGCAAACGATTTGGTTTATAAAATGCTAAATAAATCATCGGATAGTTCTCCCAGAATTGATTGGTTTTGCTGTTGTAATTGTAGCTCAAGTAGACCCTGATGGTCTTAAGAACTAATGGATTTTTAAAATAGGATAAATCTTTTCTTTCTCTCTAACAGCACCTACAGTAATTACAAATACAAATTCTTTTCCTTTTATCTACTTTTTTTTTTTTATTATAACTAATTGTGTAATGTCTGGAAGGTTTTGATACAAATGTGAAACTACGAGTTCCTACCCTTTTCTTTCTAACTTTATGATTTCCAGTCTGATTAGATGTTTTAATCCAGTCTGATTAGTGACTAAAACTTCTGCAAATGACATTTGTTTTGATTCAGTTCTTTAGAAGATTTTTTTTAGTATTTTTTATATACTTCTCCAGCTGTTAAATGGAACATAACTCATATAAAGAAAAAATATGCCTATCATAATACAGTTATCAGAATGAATAACCACAGCCTAGAGAAACACAGACAGCAGAATATATGCACCACAACTTGGCTTAGTAAGTACATTTTGCTCACACAAGCCTAGAGAAATACGAATACCAGAATACATGCACCACAGCTTGAGTACATTTTGCTCACATCAACCAGATTAAATTTTAATGACTTGATAATCATGCAAAACATTCTAAGTATATTTTTATATCTCGTTTTCTTATGAGATTACAATTTAGTAGAGAAAAGTGCATTAATATCAGATATTGTGAATTTATCTCTATATGGAGAAGGAGTGGACCATTTCAAGGAATGTCTAAATCATCATTTACTTCATCCATAACAATGCTAGGTTCAAATTCTACCTGTTGTTTGACTCGGTGGAAAAGGACGTAGGCCACTTTTGCTCCAACTTTATCCTATTGTCTTATTTCTTTTAATTTTATTGAAAGTAATTATTATACCATAATCTGAAATAATGAAGATGGCAAATTTTGAATTTTAAAGAAAAATGGAATAGATTAACTCATTTTTAAGCATTTGAAAATAAAAGTATTTTTAGCCAAAAGATGATTTCCTTTTAGCTTTTCAAACATTTCATAGAACTTTAATTTATGCTTTGTGCTATATAAAGATTTTATAGATTACACTTTGCTTCCTCAGGGATTTCAAGGCAAGACGGGACCTCCTGGCCCAGGAGGAGTTGTTGGGCCCCAGGTATAGTCTTTTACTTTATTTTCCTAATAAGAATTTTTTTTTTGGTTTATATTTAATTAACCTAGTGTAAAATCTGCCAATCTTACTATGATTCAAATGATGTATTTTTTATTTCAAATAGCATTTAAATATATGCAGCTTGCCTATTGCAAATGAAATTCAGCAAACTATTACTTAGCCAAAACAACCTTTCAAATTGTCGGTATCAATAAAAGAGAACAATAAAATAATTAATGAAAAAAATCAAAAACTTCACACTGAATTTAACACCCAAACCTGACCATGGCACCACCAACAATTTTTTTAAAGAATGTTCTTTATAATAGATTGGTCATCACCATTTTGCAGAATTTTAAGGTACCGTATACAAACAACTTCAGTTTTTTTTAGTATACATTAGATTTACAAGTATAATATAGCAGAAATGCAAAGCTCTGAATATCAAAGCATTCTAAAAATTTGATATTTGAAACATGTTTCCTAAAATTTTTGTCTTAGTAGTCAATTTTATCAAAGATAAGATATTAGTTGGCTCTCTTTGAGTAGGTGTGAGAGAATGGAAAATATGTATTTCTTTCAAGATAGTTAGAAGAGCCTCAAAAGTTGTTGCAATACTCTGAATTATGGTATTAAATAATAAGAATCATTTACAGTAACAGAAAATAGTGCTTTCATTCTCTGGCAAAGCATAATGAATGAAAGGGGCACGTTTTGTCTCATCAACTGGAATTTTTCCCCACTACAATAAAAAATTTTAGCGAGAGCAGTTGAATAAGTGTTTTGACTATTTAACTGCTTTGAATAGTCTTTTCTCAGCCTATAAATAATTCTCAAAATAAATAGTATTTCTCTCTTTCTCTCTCACACACATTCAAGAAACAAACAACTGCATTTTAGCAATGTATGCAACAAGCAAAAATGAAGAATTCTTGGATTGGTCGATCATTTTGTTTCAGAGCTTAATGCTGCGTCAAGAGAAATATTCAATGTTTGTTCTTTGTCATGGAAACAGCATGTGCATAAGAACAAAAGCCTCCTTCCAACTGCTTATTAATTTTAATTTAAAAATTACATATATACTCCTTTAATAATTAGAAAGCTTCCTCCAAAAATACA
The DNA here is from genome assembly GCF_000181295.1 of Otolemur garnettii. NCBI lineage: Eukaryota > Metazoa > Chordata > Mammalia > Primates > Galagidae > Otolemur > Otolemur garnettii. The sequence continues at coordinate 7,156,330 of NW_003852405.1, forward strand.
TTTATTTTTCTATTTGCTTTTCTATTTCATAACTATCTTAATGGGAAGACTTATCCCTATTACATGGAATATCCATGAACAGAAATGGAGTTAGTGTCTACAACATAAACATCATGGGACTTCACTATTTCAGAAACTCATATCCTTTGAAAATGCTCCTTTGCCTAACGTGACATCCGAAACTTCTGAGACCTAGAAGTTTCTTCAAAAAAGAACCTTTTTTTTTTGCTCCTCTACTTTAATGTATGAAAGTTAGGTGTTTTACTGAATGTGCATCTTCGCTGAGTTAATTTTTTTATTGTCCTTTTTAAGAAAGAAAATCCAACCCCCGGTTTTAAATGTAACTGTGTTTCATATTAGGACAAAGGATTTAATGGGAACAGTGTTGACGGCAGAACTTGGTATTCACCCTTTTTTTGTGTGTAGTTATGGGGATGTCGGCTGACTTTTATCTCGGTGGTGATAGCTGTCCCCCAGTTAGGATTAATTTTATCGTCCTTTCTGTTGAAATTCTGATGTTCACGGGTTTCAGGGAAAAAAAATTTCTTTGTGGGAAAATGTTTGCACATTAGCGGTCAGGTAAGGATTTTCAGCAAAATGTCACTGAAGGAACTTAAATGTAGAAATGTATATCCCAAGTGGGGGAGATGTGTTCTTTCTCAGAGATTAAAAGGTAAGAATATGTTGCTCTTTTAGAAAAGTAACAGAGAATAATATTTCATAAGCAACTTTAGTCACACATTCCACTGTTTTATAACCTTAGCATCTGGGTATTTTTCTTTCATGTATCTTTGACTTAAATCCGTCATTTTGCTTTATTCTAAGTGCAGATAGAGAGTAACCGATCACCATTCTCTATTTATACTTGAAAGCTTCTTATACTCCGGCACCACAAAACGGCACCACTCAGGGGACACGTACATGACCTACCATTTTTCACTTTGGCATTTGCTGCAATTTAAACCAGCTGGTTATTTGTTATAGCCTTTGGCCAGGAGTGATTGCCAGCCCAGACTCACGCCTGCAGGTTCCCCTTGCCCTATTCCTTAGACTCTGTCAAATGAATATAGATGAGCAGTAGAGAGGTTTTGAGTCCCTGGAAATTCCAAGGAGAACCACTTTGGTTGTTTGGGTTCTCGGGGACCTAGGCTAATTTCCAAGCAGTTGATTCATTGAGTACCTACCAATGTGTCTCCTAGGACTCTTTACCCCCTAGTTTATTTGACACACCTGATATAAAAAGAAGGGATGGGATGAAACCATGGTTAAAAAACCCAGTTTTAACAGGACTTGGCCTGACCGTACTCCACAGTAATTCTGGTAGTACACATCAAAACTTCTCTTTGGACTTTACATATTTCCCTTGTATGCTCAGATTCTAACAAAGCTCACATGTAATCTCTTCGACTTCTTACCAGATAGGCCACCCTCAGTGCTTTATTTAAAGTGTTTTCTAGGGCATTAGGACAATAAATGAGAGTGACAAACTTTTGTGAAAGGGAGTCATATTTATTTTGAGTTCATTATGACCTAATGTGTTATCACTTATCTAATTTAGGGACCAACTGGTGAGACTGGCCCGATAGGTGAACGTGGGCACCCTGGCCCTCCTGGCCCTCCTGGGGAGCAAGGTCTTCCAGGTGCTGCCGGAAAAGAAGGTGCAAAGGTACAGTACAACATGCTCCAGAAGATTTGGGGGGTCAAGACTTCCATTTACTTCTTGCTATCCTTCTCACCACTGGTCCATAGATTCTCGGCATTTTTGGTATAATATTAAATGCATATTCAGAAAGATATTCCGGGATAGTATTTAGTATGAATTAATTGTCCTTGAGGACATTAAGAATAATAACATAAGAGTCATTAGGACCATTGGTCACAAAGCCATCAATTTCTATCTACTCTTTTTCTTTTTTTAAATCATAGCTGTGTGCAACAATGCAATTATGGGGTAGAGTGTGGCGTTCTGATGTACAATTTGAGATATTTTCATCAAACTGGTTAATATAGCCTTCATGTCATTTTCTTAGTTGTTATGTCAAGACATCTATATTCTACTTTTAGAAAGAGTCACTTGTACCCTGTAAGATAAACCATAGAGGTGATCCCTCCAATCACCCTCCTTCCACCCAGCCACCCCTCTCCCCTACCCTCTTCATCTCCCCTCCCCATATTCTTAGGCTATAATTAGGTACTCTTAAGTGTTGGTTGTGGTTAGCTCATTTTAACGTATATGGCATTCCGTAAACTATTCCCATCATTTACTTATAGAAGGTTAGAGATAATAGCAATTTTGTTTGTAGATATGACTCTTTATTGATGGAGGTTTATTATACTCTTTAGGGTGACCCAGGTCCTCAAGGTATCTCAGGGAAGGATGGACCGGCGGGACTACGTGGTTTCCCAGGTGAAAGAGGTCTTCCTGGAGCTCAGGTATGGTCAGTGCAGACGTGTGCACTTACGTACTCACATAGATAGCGTGTAAGCGAAATCGCTCATTAGAAGCCCTTTTCTCAGAGCGTAGCTAAAGAGGAATGAGAGGATATAAGTCAACCCATGCATTTCATTATCATTATATATGTATGTATGTATATTTATGCCTAAAACACTTCTAGACATTCTCATTTTATCAAACATCTCTTCCTACTGATTTATGTTTTGAATTCACACCAACACGCATTCTCTTTATCTTTTCACTTTTCCAGGGTGCACCTGGACTGAAAGGAGGGGAAGGTCCCCAGGGCCCACCAGGCCCAGTTGTAAGTATGATGATAATAAGCAGCCATGCCATCCAGGGTTGCAAATTACAGCTCTTCCTTCATTACTCTCACGCTGGGATCCCACAGTGTGTGGGGAAGAAAATAAACACGTGTCAATCAAGTCAGTCACTGCCTGGTTTCTACTAATTGCATGCACTAATGAGTGCGGAGATAGAAGGGCCTGGATGATTGGAAATATTTGCTTCTGCTGCTGTCAGGAGGTAAAAGGAGCTATAAATAAATCACAATTACGAGTAATAGAAACTCATGGTCATGGGCGGCCCGCAGAGGCTGTGGCTTGAAAATTTTACTTTATCCATCTCTTACTTTCATTTTAAAATTAGTCCTAAAAGAAGATTTGATTTCTTATTTAGTATAATCTATCATCATTTCTTATAAAATGTACTTAATTTGTTTGATTCTAAGTGCTCATGAGACTGGAATTCGTCAATGATATAAGAAAAATCCCGTAAGCCTAAAAGACATACATCCATTTTATGTGTTACCTAGATTGCTTTAGTCAATCAACATTATGAAATAATTGGTAAATGAGTAAATATGAGATTTTTACCTCACCTTTTCATGAGATAAATATCAATCCCTCAAAGAAATACAATCTTTATTTTTTCTATAAATTCCCTGGAAAGTTCACTGTAACAGCCCAACAGCTGTATTTGGTGGCCGCTCCCTGTCTTATTTCACCCACCTACAAAGCTTAAAGTTGCCTGAAAGTCCCTCTGCATTTCCTCCCACAAAATAACGTATGTTAATTCCACCTCCAAGTGTGTCACTAACTTGTCCTCGTCTCTTCGTTTCCACCACCATCACCTTTGTTCAGACTCTTCCTTTTCCTTTCTCTTATGACTAATGTCTAAACTTATCTCTTTGACTTCATGTTGTCACTGTTGACAGTTTAGCCTAGCTTACTGTAGTTGAATGAGCACTCTTAACTATGCCATTCTCCTGCTCATACACACTTTGTGTCTCCAAATTATCCTCAGAAACCGAACTTCTTTTACTGGCTGATAAGTCATCTTTGATCTCAATTCCTAGAGCCTGTCTTATATCCTTCATGCATCTCCTTTAATCCAACTGACTTTACAGCATTAAATTTCTTCTTGCTTCTCAAACCACCATGATATTTTCCATTTTGAAAAGCATATACTTTATATATTTTTTTCATTCTTCCAGGAAACTCCATTTTTTCTTTCTCTATTTGACAAAAATTGTATTTATCCATGGAGATATAGATACAATGTTAAATCTCCATGAAGTTACCTTTGGACAATTGGCCTTCATTTCATTTAATAGTAAACTTTCTCCTCCTCAGTGCTCATTTTGACTTCTATTTTAGAAAGGCCATTGGAATATAATTGGTTGTCTCTTTCATTAGGTTGTGAATGGTGGCAGGATTAGTAAGAACCACAGCTGAATAAGATAAAAGTTCTTAAGTGGGCATAGAATCTTCAGCAAATTCTGCACAATACAATCCATTTAACCAGACCTATGGACTCTAAAGACATCTTGTTTTAAGAATAAATTTCTTTTAAGTCCTATTTTACACAATGTAAAGCTAAATAAAAAATACAGTGTGTCCATAAAATGGCACACAAACTTTATGGACACCCTGTATAGCACATCCTGTGATTTCTGAAGCAGGGCAGATTGTAGTTATTTGATGATTTAAAGTTTATAGAACAAGTAGAGTAAAAAGATCAAGTTTAGGAAAAGAAATCCATCATTAGTGTATAATATATACCAGGGTCAGGAGAGAACAGATGGCTTTGAAAGTTCACGGGCCAATATCAGAATGTTAGGGTGAGCCAGTGACCAGGGCAGTAGGAAACTGAAGGACCGTGTGGATGTAACCAACACGGAGGAGGCAGGATGGGAGGATTTATTACTAAGACTGGATGTGGACAATGAGGAAAAATGAAAACTGAGTGATGACCTCCAGTCCACGTGCCTGAGGGAATGATGCCTTCCATGCCTAGACCATTTTTATCTTATCCAGAACAACAACCAATCCCATAAGCCATTCATGCACAAGAAAACTCAAAACCTGCCACAAGTGATTTTTTTAAAAAAGCTCTTATACTTTCCTAATACGAATGCTTACTGTGAGCCTTTTGGAATCAATACCTATTCTTATAATAAATTCATAGTTCAATATGCAAGTATCAACCAATTAAAATTATTCCTGAAGGTGGATGGAGAAGGGTCATTAGGAGGAAAGACTCCATCCGTGTGTATTAGTTCCTGAAATTGCTGCAAAATATAGAAAAGAGGGTCACGATGAAGGTCCAGTTTAGACAAAGCTAAATAAACTTCAAGTTACTCATTTCAAAACAATTACACACATGTGACATTTGATTTTGAAAATTTTTTATTTCAAATGACAAAAATTAAAACAAAAAATTGTTGGGTTTCTAGATGTAAATTTAGCTTACAAGGAAATTTATTCATGTTAATTCTTATTTTTTGAGGTTGAATCTTACCATACAGTTACCTCGTGATTTATTTATTTATTTAAGACAGAGTCTGAGTGCTGTGGTATCACAGCTCACAGCAACCTCCAACTCCTGGGCTTAGGTGATTCTCTTGTCTCAGCCTCCCAAGTAGCTGGGACTACAGGCGCCCACTACAACGCCTGGCTATTTTTTGGTTGTGATTGTCATTGTGGTTTAGCAGGCCCAGACTGGGTCTGAACCTGCCAGCCTTGGTGTATGTAGCTGGCACCATCACCACTGTGCTACGTGTGCTGAGCCTACCTTGTGTTTTATATTAAAAACAAGGAGGCTCCTTTGGTAAAAAAGATAAGAAGTTGATCAAAAGGTGCCAGTGAAATATCAAAAGGAACTATGTGGTCATTTGGTGAGAAATGATGACATTCTGTGTCCTAAGGAAGAAAAGCATAAAATATCCTATACAACCCCTTCATTTTACAATGGATACTTCTGAGTTTACATCAATACCATATTCGCTTTTATGACCTGTGGGCTATTAACCAAATAATGGCAAGTGAAAGACAGAAATTCACAGGAGAGGGATGGATATTTAGCAGTTATTCAAATTAAGGAAAATAAAAGACGGGGATGAGTTCCCTGAGGAAGAGAATGTGGATGGAGAACGTGAGAGCTGACGGTATGGACAAGGAAAGGGAACTAATACTCAGAGAGTTTATTCTTTCAACACTCATGCTAGGCACTTACCTTCATTATCTTGAGTCTTACAACTTGGTATGGTAGACATTAATATCATTCAGTTTTATCATTTCGTTTTTAAATCTGAGGCTTAGAGAAGGTAAACAATTTTCCCAAGTTACCTGAAGAAAAATTACTCAATACAATTTTATGTGAACTTATTTCCAGATATGTAGAACTAACTCCATAAATATCTGCTTAGCTGGCTCCTTTCTCTGCCCCTCTCTCTCTTTCTCTCTCTGTCTCCCCCTCCCAGTTTCATTTCCAAGTTCTCCTGACCCTCCTATACCCCTGTGAACCATTTTGTCAGGAGAGCTAATATTAGAGCTAACTAAGCTTTAGTTTTCCTAAAGATTCTATTGCTTGTTTTGAATGTACCAAATATTAATCTGCTTAAATTAATGTACAGGTTGAATTTTTTTTTTTTTTTGAGACAGGGTCTCACTGTATTGCCCTCAATAGAGTGCTGTAGCATCAAAGCTCACAGCAGTCTCCAACTCTTAAGCAATTCTCTTGCCTCAGCCTCCCAAGTACCTGAGACTACAGGCACCTGCCACAACACCTGGCTGATCTTTGGTTGTATTTGTCGTTTGGCAGGCCTGGGCTGGGTTCGAACCCACCAGCTCTGGTGTTTGTGGCTGGCGCCCTAGCTGCTGAGCCACAGGCACCAAGCCTACAGGTTGAATCTTTAATAACTATAGATGTTTTTCTGTATCCTGTAGAATCCTTAGTTTTTTTTTTTTCATAGAATACAATTTGTAGGAAATATAGTTATGCTGTGTATTTCTAGATTACTAGAGAAATATCTTCCCTCACTGCACAAAATACCAATGAACTAAAACTCAAAGCCCCGTGCAGAGCTTGAATCAGATAATAGTTAACTGCTTACTGTGAAACCGATAAAGTTTGTGTGTCTGTATAATCCATAAAAATAAAATATTTAGTACTCAGTATAACCATTCATGTGCCCATCTATTCAATTTAGATTTGCCATCTGTTCTCTTGATTCATATACTATTCAGTCAACAACCCAGCCCAGGGCACCTGTGACATCACTGTGACATCATGTGGAAGGGGATTTGCTGTGCTCTTTTAGATATGGGTGTGTGATGCCATGGACTTACGTCCAGAGGAACTATTATATATAAAACATATCAACTGAAAGTAGCTGTCTTAGAGATACGTGATATTACTTTATGCAAGTTCCACTTTCAGCACATCCTCAGAAGAAATCTCTTGCTCATTGCAGCTTTAGAAATATTTGTATGTTCTACTTTTCAAGTATGCTTCTTATAAACTTTTAAAAAATTACCTTTTGTGACTTCTTGAGCAATGAACTTTTGTTTGCTTTCGTTTGGTGAAATCATGGAGTCAAAACTGAGAGACAGTACAGAAGATACTTCTTTATGACTACTTTCATAACTTTCTGAACACAACTTACTACAAAAAAAGTACATATGATGTACTTTAATATAGTCAGTTATATTTTATTCTGGTCATTTTTTTAAGTACTGGACAATACCTATTAAACTAATTTCATAACCCACCAATGGATCATGACTTACTGTTAGAAAAACCTTGGTCTGTAGTATGCAGTGGGTTACTGATATTGGCTCATTTTATGCCAACAAAAATATTATTTGCTTACTTGCTTTCATTGCTTACTGATATTGTCTTATATTTTATGTATACTCTGTAAGATGCTATAAGTCTTTTCTTATGTAAAAACCATAAATAAGTAACTCTTTGGATATACTAAACAATCTATAAAAGTGAAGTTATATGGTTTCACAAACTGGAGTCCCTGCAAAGAGCTTTTGGTTTACTGAAGAAGACAGATCTGGCATAGATAAAATAAGATAGCAAATAATAAGAGATATGCTAAGATAGAATAGAGAACACAAAGATCAGAACAATGATTTTTGCCTAAGGAATTATATTGGAGTTGGAGCTACAAATAAAAATTAGTTTTCCCTATGAAAAGCTGGGTCTTTTTGCATGCCAAATTCAGTCTTGAAGCGCTCATCACTGTTTTCTCTTAGTAAAAACCTGGTATTTTAAGGCTATGGTTAGTAAAGGTTTTGCTCCTAGGACTGAATGTATCTTGAGTAACAGTTTGTAGTGCTACCACTTACAACAAAGAAAATTATACCAACAGATTGCGATGCCTTTCAGATTTCTGTAAATGCTCCCTGTACGCAGGACACTGTATCCAGGAGCCGGTAATAGATGCCCAGGAAAGCACAGGCTTGCCTTCTGACCCAGGGGATTCCCTCACTGAGCAGATGTCCTAAGAGACAGTGGTAGAGGGACTGACCATCAGCAGAGGAAGGCAGCACAGCAGTTTTCCACATGTCACACATAAACTGGAAAAGCATTCTGCACTGATGTGAGCCCACCGTGTACACACAGATATCATGCTATGAATCTCTGCTTTCACCTAAAAGCTATATGTTCAAAAAACACAATCAAAGCAGGTATCTTCCCTGAACGTCACTCCTCCAGATATTTTTTCTAATATAAAACCATCCCACTGCCAACAGTTATTTCTCTGAAAATGAGGAAATTAAAACAAACATAAGAGTGTGTTTAGTAAAAGCCTTCTATCTCTCCCGCCACAGTTGTATCCTCCCAGCCTGGGGTGGTGGGAGGTAATATTGGAGCGAGTATCGGGCTGTGTGAGACAGAGCCCTGCTGCTGGGGAAGGGCGGGATTTCGCAGCTGCTGCACAGCTCTCTGTGCTCCTTGCCTTCAGAATATGAATCACCCAGTGAAAGTCATTAGCAAAATATTTATGTAGGTGTTCTCTGCGTGAAGGGTTAGGGAAATATCTACTCTGCTTATTGGTCCAAGAATATAGTTTGTTGGGTGGTGCCTGTGGCTCAAAGGAGTAAGGCGCTGGCCCCATATGCCAGAGGTGGAGGGTTCAAACCCAGCCCTGGCCAAAAACTGCAAAAAAAAAAGAATATAGTTTGTTGCTACTGTTTCTTGTTTTATTACCATTATAAGGTTTAGGAGGAAGATATCAACGGGTGTCAGGGAAGGGTCACGGGAAGGGACAACACCGACATGAAGTGAAGGTAACTAAGTAGAAAAATGTAAATTCCTCCTTTTTAAAAGCATGTAAAATTTCACCTGTCAGTTGAAAACAAGAGAAAAAATATATGTTTCCTGTAACTGTTAATATTCAGTAAGAAAAGGAAACTTAGGATAGTATGATCATTATAGTTCATGTAATTCTGTACATATGTTGCCTTTGGGAAAATTTTAATTTACCATGTATACATGGTTATTTTAAAATCGCAAATTAAAAAAATAATATTTCTATAGTTTTGGCCCTTTGGACATCGAGTTCTTTCCAGCTAAGCACTTTTGATGTGGAAAATGTTCAATATTGCTGTAGAGAGACGAGTATACAAACAGTTTAAAATGGGATTAATGACACCATGTTATGTGGGAAAAGCCCTCCCCTTCTAATGGTCAGCACTGGATTTATCATATAACCTCCTGGATCTTAATTGACTATTTTTTAAAATTTTATTTGTATAATTGCTTGAGATTTTCATATCTACTTTTGAAATATGTGAATATTTGTATAGTTCTCTGTCATCTGTTGCGTTCAGACCTTAATAGGCGTTATTCAAAGACCTTTGGCTGCATCACATTAAACTTCACAAAACCCTGATGACAGACTGTTATTTATCCTTATTTTATGGCCAAGAAAAGTGAACCATAGAGAATTCGCTCAAGATCAGAAAGCTAGTGGTTCCAGTGCTGGAGGGGAAAAATTCTATGTTCAATTTATTTAGTACTTGTGACATGCCAGTAACTACCCCAAGTGCTGGGGATCGTATGAAAAAAAACAAGCAAAACCTCTAGCCTTGTGAAGTTGATCATTACTCATTTAATCTGTACCTAAACCTAAGCATTCATTTTAGATATACTTATTTACCTGACAATTATACAGCCCTCTTTTCTCTACTGTAGCCAGCTCCAGAGCAATGCAAAAATTGTTATCACTATAGATGCCTACTCTTTATGGGAAAAAAAGAAAAAGAAAAAAACATTTGCAATGTGAGTTTCCCAAGGGCTTGTTCATACCATAATACAGTTTGCATTCACAGTGTCACAGGAGAGTAGATCCTCACTATATTTTCATTGAATATGTGAATGGGACCTTCTTTTAATATTGGGTTGCAATTTTCATTGAAAAAACTAAAACTTCTGGCTCAGCGCCTGTAGTACAGTGGTTACAGTGTTGGCTTCTTTTTCATCTGTGCTGAACTGTGAAATGGTTTGTGTTAATTCTCATTTTTAAGAATACATTGTCCCAGGGCAGCGCCTGTGGCTCAAGGAGTAAGAGCATTGGCCCCATACACCGAGGCTGGAGGGTTTGAACCCAGCCTGGGCCACCTAAACAACAATAATAGCCTGGCATTGCAGTGGGGCAAGAGAATCACTTAAGCTCAAGAGTTGGAGGTTGCTGTGAGCTGTGGCACTCTACCAAGGGTGACATAGTGAGACTCTGACTCAGAAGAAACAAGCAAACAAACAAAACTAAAACTTCTAGTCCTGGCGTGGTGGCTCATGCCTGTAATTCTAGCACTCTGGGAGGCTGAGGTGGGAGGATTGCTTGAGCTCAGGAGTTGAAGACCAGCCTGAGCACAAGTGAGACTAATTATCTACTAAAAGTAGAAAAATTAACCAGATGTGATGGAATGCTCCTTTAGACTCAGGAACTCTGAGGCCAAGGCTGAGGTTGGAGCATTGCTTGAGGCAAGGGATTTGAGGTTACAGTGAGCTGTGATGATGCCACTGCATGCTACCTGAGGAGAGAAAGCGAGGAAAAAAAAAAAAAAGACATCTCTAATGATTTAATGAAGAGTTTATAGGCTTATTCGTATAAAATTGGCCTGAGAATGTTTAAGTGAGACTTTCAAGTTTGCTGTATCATTTGCTTAATCAGTATGTCCCATCAGAGATTTTCACTTTTCATTTATAGATATATAAAATAAAATCACTTGAAAGCATGCTATTATTACAAATCTCTAGGCTTATAGATGTTTGACATAACTAATAGAAAATGAAATTGAAACTGCACGTTAGGACAGAAATATACATCGGAAAGTATCTCCTGTTGTTTCAAGCATTGTTTCAAAGTTTATGAGCTGTGACAAATCATGAGTAATATTTTTTAACTACAGAAAAGTAATATATTCTTGTTATTAATTTTAATACAGATTCCACAAGCAATTTTAATACAGGTGCTAGTCTGAAATTTAATCTTTGGAAAACTCCCAATGGAGAAATTTAAAAAGTTAAGCTTGTAACGAAAAGTAGTGTGTAATAGCTATAAACTATACACATTGTCGTAGAATCACAGAGCATGCACTCTTTACATGAGATACAATAATTATTTGAATTTGATATCATTTTAAAGTAATTTTAATAACAATGTTTTACCATAAATTTAACAGGCATTCTTCACTTAAGTCAATGTCACGAGTTATTTTCATGTAACATTTCAATCATACTGTGTTAATTTAACATATATTTCTTTTAACTTTGATACTGCATTTTCTAGGGGAAGACAATGTTCAATGGATGTTGCTGTTTTTCTGCAAATTTGGAAAATTTTATTGACGACATTGAGAGTCCAAATTTTTTTCTCAGTATGTTCGTATACTTAAAAACAGACAAAGGAATTCTAGTTATCTAATACATATAGTACATATGCTCTGTTATTGGGTAGTGTGGATGAAGAGAATGTGGAGACACTTGCCACACAAAACTCAGTGCCAAGTTCTATATTAATTGATTCAGAAACTAATTGCAGAGAACCTAGAGTACTATGACAGACTCCACGGAAAAAACTTTGAAAGGCATCTCATGCTTCTAATTTTCAGAGAAATACCATTTTTTGGCATGACGATTTTTACCTGGGCCTGAAAAAAATGGCTGGAATATTAATAGTACAGGAAAAGATCAAAAGCTTCCCCAGTCAGAAGATAAGTATGACCAAATATTTGGAGGTAAAAATGTGCATAGAAGGACAGTTAGAAGGTATTTTTGGAGAAAATAATTTTCTTTCTCTACTGAGAATGTGTGTGTAAGTATTTTTCTGGGATTATTTAGGGGCAATATACTCTTTTTCTTTTCTTTCTTTCTTTCTTTCTTTTTTTTTTTTTATTTTGCAGTTTTTGGCCATGGCCAGAAGATAAGTATGACCAAATATTTGGAGGTAAAAATGTGTTAGAAGGACAGTTAGAAGGTATTTTTGGAGAAAATAATTTTCTTTCTCTACTGAGAATGTGTGTGTGAGTATTTTTCTGGGATTATTTAGGGGCAATATACTCTTTTTATTTTCTTTCTTTCTTTCTTTTTTTTTTTTTTTTTTTTTTTTGCAGTTTTGGTTGAGGCTGGGCTCAAACCCACCATCCCCGGTATATGGGGCCAATGCTCTTACTCCTTGAGCCACAGGCGCTGCCCTGGGACAATGTATTCTTAAAAATGAGAATTAACACAAACCATTTCACAGTTCAGCACAGATGAAAAAGAAGCATTTTCCTTTAAAATTGAGAGTGCAACAAGATGAAAAGTTCTGTAATATCTCAGGGGTAGAATGGTTATCAAAACTGCAAACAGATCTTTGATGTTGTGAAAATTACAAATATATAAGTAATAGTAACAAGGAAAAGAGATTTCAAATGAACTGTTAATGTGTTTTAAGGCATATATGTTTCAAAGTTTACTCTGAAAAATGTAAACATCAAAAATTTTAAACACACACAAAGATGAACTGAGTACTAAGTTCCAATGCACTAAACGGATGATAGCGAGTGACTCCTTGGATAAAGAAGATAAGGACTTTCATGAATTCTTTTAAATTTGCTCATTTTAGAGAGAGGTTAGCCCAAATAAACGTGTAAATAAATGGTTACATTTCTTCTGCTTATTAAAATTCAATACAATTATATGAATTTTATGGTTACAATGAGTCAGGGTTTTTTTTTTTTTTTTTTTTTTCACCATTTATAAACTAGTAAGCATTGTAGGAATAACGTTGTAGTGAATCAGGGCACACAGCCTTACGGCTTTTACCTGAAAAAGGTACAGAGTATTCAGCAATTACATATGCAAACTACTTAGCAGTAACTGGAAAATAACAAATTCTTTTAATATAAGCTTCTGCTTCTTCGTGATTCTCCCCTTGTGTCATTCTGGTCATAGCTGTCAATTTCTACACATCTAGTGTGACATCTTCCTCAGGTCTTATTTGAACAGTACGACTTAATCAGGAAAGGAAAAAGAAAAAATTCATGGCCAGACAAATCAAAATTGCATCGTTTTTGTATAGCCATTAACAAATAAAATACCTCGGCATTTAAATTGGATGCTTATTTTAGATTAAAAAAATTGGGCAGTAATCCTTTTCTGAGATTTACAAGTAAAGTATTCAAACAAAAAATGTAATTCAGTCACCTTGTATGTACATTGATACTGGATAAATCCATCAGCTTTTGGATACGTGGAGATTTATCTTCGGGCGTTTTAATTTTAACCTGAACAAAACAGAAGAGCCTAGGTTCATTATGTTGTGTTGTATTGATATTTTTATGTTTCAAAAAAGAAGTAAGTGAGTTAAGAAATACATTTGCACTTTTAGTGAGTTAAGAGATACATTTGCACTGTGCTCTGAATTCAGAGACCTTGATCTTGCTCTTCTTGGTGTTGCCCTTCTTATCCCCTTTCTGTTCTTCCTTCCTATCCTCATGACTCACTTTCTTCAATGATTAGCACAGTTTCTTTTTTCTGTTGTTGTTGTTCTTTTCACTTCTAGACCCGATTTCTTGAATGTATAGGTTGGTGCAAAAGTAATTGCAGTTTTTGCGTTGTTGAAATTTGCCGTCTGATCCTAGAATACATACTTAAATAACTGTGTTATGTTATGTATCATTTTAATGCACATTTCTTGCTTTATGTTTTTTTATTGCCAGTTACTTATAACTTGCTGTTTATATTATATTTATTTTGGACTAGAAAAATGGTGTTAGCCAGAAAACGAATTCAAGTCATTTTCTTATTTGAGTTCCAAATGGGTTGTAAAGCAGCAGAGATAACTCACAACGTCAAGAACACATTTGGCACAGGTACGACTAACAAGCAAAGGTCCAATCGTACAATGCAGTGGTGGCTCAAGAAGTTTTGCGAAGGAGATTAGAACCTTGATGAGGAGGAGCGTGGTGAGCGGCCATAGGAGGTTGACAAAGCCCACCAAGAGCAACAATCGAAGCTGCTCGTGAGAAGTACAGGAGAAGTTGCCGAAGAACTCAATGTCAGCCACTCCATGGCTGTTCATTGTTTGAAACAAATTGGAAAGATGAAAAAGCTCAGCAAGTGGGTGCTCATGAACCAAATGGAAATCAGAGCAGTCATCCTTCTCAAGCGTCTTCTTCTCTTACTCTACGCAACAATGAACCATTTCTCCTTCAGATTGTGTCTTGTGAAGAAAAGTGGATTTTATACCACAAATGGCGAAACCAACTCAGTGGTTGGACTGAGAGGAACCCCCAAAGCACTTCCCAAAGCCAAACTTGCACCAAAGAAAAGGTCATGGTTATTGTTTGTGGTCTGCTGCCGGTCTGACCGTCTACAGTTTTCTTAATCCCAGTGAAACTGTTACATTTGAGAATTATGCTCAGAGAATGGATGAGATGCACTAAAAATTGCAACACTTGCAGCTAATATTGGTCAATGGAAAGGTCTCAATTCTTCATGACAACATCCGACCATGCATCACACAGTCAATGCTTCAACAGTTGAATGAACTGGGCTGTGAAGTTTTGCCTCATCCTCTGTATTCACTTGACCTCTCGCCAACCCACTCCCACTTCTTCAAGTGCGGCTCACGTGGGAGTGCTTCAGGGAAGAGTCATATCTTGATGTATTTGCTTTGCTAGTAAGAATGATTTAATAAGCTTAAAACCAATATTGAAGTATTAGTTATAAGTAGGTTAGGAATTGAATTAAGGAAATTATTGTAGAATATGGGCAAAGGAAAACAGAAACAGGAGAGAAGTGGATGCCAGAGATTCAGCACAACAGGCGCTGTTGGAGGTCTGGCGCCTTTAAAACTCAAGAAGCCTCTTGCGGAAATCAGGACTCTCCAGCCAGAGAGGTCTCTAAGCAGACTGACCCAGGTGGGCGGGGCTGCTCGCTCTAAGAGGGAGTGCTTTTGAGAAGTTAGGGTATGTAGAATGTTTAAACCTTGTTAAAGACAGCAAGATTTGCTCTGGACCAGAAAAAGGTGATAAAATATCTCTTTTCTTTTGTCACCTTGGTATGACCAGAATAGTCTGTCAAGAAACAAGGCTCTGAGTTTTAATCGCCACTCCTGTGATATGTGTGCGTGGCCTAATTGGGGTCTTCTGTGACATCCTGCGTCCCATGTTCTGTTTGAAATTAAGATCATAATCTCAACCTTTGGGTCGTGACCCCTTTTTAACAATGAAAACACATTGCAGCATTAGGAAGGTTGAGAACCACTGCCTTAGAGCAATAAAAGTAAATCCAGCCAATTAACGTAGTTAGTTAAAGAAACAGTTTAGTTAGAAAATGCAAGCACAGCTAGAACCATAATGCAATTGTTTGCCTTTCCCTCGGGAGATTTGTGGTTTAAACAATGGTGTATGAAATAAAAATGGAGCTGGCCTGGAGCAAGACGCTGCATGCCGTGTTGAACCCTATGAAGAAGGCACACTGCCTCCTGGCCTGGCTACTTCTTAAACTTTCTCCTTGTTTCTTGTTTTTTCATTGTTCTTTGTCCTCTTGTTTCCGCCAAGCCACTGGGAGGGAACTGTGGCATAGTTGGGGCTGGTACCCGACATTTAAGCATGACAACTTTTTGCGGGGGAAAAAGCTTTCACAACCAGCAGGATGCCAAAACTGCTTTCCCAGAGTTCCTTGAATCTTGAAGCATGAATTTTTATGCTATAGGAAGAAACAAACATACTTCTCATTGGCAACTGTGTGTTTTATTGATTAATAAAGATTTGTTTGAGCCTCGTTATGATTTAAAATTTATGGTTCAAAGCCACAATTACTTTTGCACCAACTTAAATACTATACTTAGAAAATGCTACAGTAATTTTTCTCTTCTGTAGTATCCCAATGTCCTCCAGCTGGTGAAATTATATATGTGTAGTTGTTTTTTTAATAAAAATATTTCTATATTATTAAATTGAATACATACATTGACAGAAGAGTAGATGTTTATTTCCTGAAAAATACAACTGTGACTGTACCCTCCTCTTTAGTATTTGGAATACTTGATTGATAAAAATGTAATTTTTGCACAACTCTTAATTAATCACACATAATAAAGAACATTTCCTGTTTGATTTTAAATATCCACTTCATTACAGGTGAAAATGCTACCTTTGTTTATGTTAAGATCAAATTTTACAATTTCTTTTAACTATATTTTTGGCAAAGTTTCTCTACATTTGGAGAAGTAATTTTTATCTTATCAATATTTTCCAGCTTCAACATCTGTGATTAATATTGGGGCTGAAAATTAATATCCAAAATGATGGGTACAGCTGTTCTGCTTTGAGATCTCAAAGTTGTCTAAAAGTTACTTTTACATAATTTACTAGATTATGAGGCTCTGTTGTTAAATACATGATTCTTAAGCCAGTAACAATTCATCATTAATCACAAATTATTTTTTTTCCTCTGTGCTAGGGCTCTCCAGGAGAGCGTGGATCTGCAGGCACAGCTGGCCCGATTGGTTTGCCAGGGCGCCCTGGACCCCAGGGCCCTCCCGGTCCTGCTGGAGAGAAAGGTGCTCCTGTAAGTAATGTCGAGGAGAAAATTCATTATTATACTGTTACTGTGCACAAGTGTGACTTTTTATTCAAGGATATTAGCTTTTCATATCCCACTGCATTCTCCCTGCCTATGTGCCTGGCATATGAACACAACTCCTTTTATATTTATAATGGGGAAAATTTCAAATTCAATTAAATGAGATGACTTTTTTCCCGCAGTTTATGAAACCCTAATAGCTGTGAGGGAGTTGGATATTATGAATGTAAAAAGCTTCTCATTTTGCTCCTTTAAAAAAATAAAATTGGGAGTTTTGATTAAAACTATACCTTGGTGCTTTATAGTAGGAATATGTGAACTTTTCATACCTCTTGTAATATAAATTCAATTCAAGCATTTCCATAGTCCGTAAATGAAACCCACAGAAAGTGGCAGCCCTTCTCCTATAATTTGAACTTGGATCTCCAGTGAGTGATATGGAAAACCTCTGACCAATTATTTCATCTTATATTTATTGGATTTTAACGTTTTTATATTTAAATGATTTTGGACTCCAGGCAGTTTACGTCGTTTTGGTTAAGATTTGTCCCTGATTTTTTATTTAATCATATTGATTTTTTTTAATTCTCTCATCTTGCAATATTAAAACACAAACTGATTCAGTAAATGTGGATAAAAAGTATAGGCTATGATACACAAAAGTATTATGTTTAATGCTTTTCAATTCTGTTAAGTCTTGACATATATAATTCAGTATAGGATTATAGTTCCAAATGCTTTTTCAGGTTAGCAAGTTAATTGCTTTCATTATCCATGCATTTTTTTTCTCATTATTCAATGCTATTATTCAGATGTTTCTGTCTTAGCTCATTTTGTGTGGCTATAACACTATACCACAGACTTCTGTAATGAGTAGAAATGTATTGACACACAGTTTTGGAGTCTGGAGAGTCCAAAATGGAGGAGCTACATCTGGCAAGGGCTTTCTGGCCACGTTATTTGATGGTGGGAGAGCAAAGAAAGAGTGAGAGAGAGAGAATAAAAGGGAAACAAACTCCTTTTTATAATGACCCCACTCTTGCAATCACGGCATAATTCATTCATCCACTCAGCCCTCATGGTCTCATCGCCTCTCCTTAGACCTCACTTCTCAACGTTGTTACATTGGGGATTACATTTCCAACACATATTTTTGGGTGACACCACAAAAGCAATTTCCAAATAAAAAATTTTAATAATAAATTACCTTTAGAAACATTTTAAAGAAAATGTAAGAATGGGGCTATACCCCCTGTGGGTGGAATTTTTATGTGACAGAAAAAGCACTTTTAATATGCTGAGAATTTTTCCTAAGGCAATATATATTTATATTGTGCTATGTACTGGGTGAAAATGGAAAGGAAATGGATTCAAATGCATTGATATATGTTCGTTTAACAATCCAAAACATATGCATCTAAGCACAATTCTATATGCATATAGAGAAAAGCAATATAGAAATTGAGAATATGCTATTTAGAGAAGTCAAGACTTCTGTGAAGATGAAATAGTGAATGGTGAGTTTTAAAGTGAAAATGACCTTGGTTTTATTAAGAAGAAAAATAATGAAACAAAGAGAAGACCATGAAAAAGCACTGAGAATCATAACAAGAAATCAACTTGGTGAGACAGATGAGAAGTTATTGACACGGCCCTTGTGAGATCGAGGATTTGGACCTGAGTTTTGTTGGTAGTTGAGGATGTCATGACTAGGGGAGGCAGAGAAGGATTCCTCATCTATCCTTACTCAGCCATTCCCACCACCTCCAACTGCAGTGTTCATTCCGTTTTCTTTTATTCAACAAATAGTTATTTAGAATAAGTGCTGGCCACTGTGTTAGGTAGTACTTCTGAAGGAGGTGTCTACTTAGGGATAGTAACATAAAGTGGATATAAGACTCCTGGGTAAAACTGCCCCTGGATATCCCCGAAAGGTCTAGTAATAACCGGCGGAGATGACAAAATGTTAATTGTTAACTATAGCCTTTTACTTCCTTCTCATCCCAAATATAAATTTTTGGTCTTACTTCCTCTAAGCAGCTTTTTAAATAAAAATATTATGCAGTTATCGGCAGGTTTATGCTTCCAAATAAAAGACAGACAAGGGGCCTGTGGAAGGCAAGTTCTTGGTCCACATACCGTTCAACTCTACGTCTTAGAAGGGAGAATCAGGAAAACAAGCGTCAGGAGTATTTATTGACATATTTATAGCAAATCTATGGCTTAATCAGGATCCCAAATTAATAGGTCAGATTAGAAACTCTTAGAGGTGGGGCTGGAGAGCAGGTAAGAAGAAAGGAGCTAATAACCTCTTTCAGATTAATTGCATTGATACAGTATTTTGATAGGGAAATGATTCCGAAAGAAACCTATTAACTGTGTTGGAGAAGTAATGAATGCAAGGATTACAAATAGGAATCTGTGTTACTTAAGTGTCTATTTGGGGGATAGTTGTAGAAATGACGGTTGGGGAAAGGCAAGGAAATCCAAAATACAGTGAAGTCACTGCAGTAATACAAATAAATTAGACAACGGTAGTTGGAAAATTAGGCTCCAAATATTCACTTATAATTTCAAACATATATTTGCAGAGAGAATGATCAGTGGCAGGATTGTAAATCTGTCAATCGATTAGAATTAAAGTGGTGTTTTGAACCATGAGGGAGGAGAATGGAAATCTGGACTCTTTTTTTTTTTTTTGCGGGGGGTGGGGGGACACAATCTCCTTTTGTCATTAGGAGACATCATCACAGCTCACTGCAAACTTAAACTCCTGGGCACAAGTGATCCTCCTGCCTCAGCCCCCTAAGTAGCTGGGACTACCAGCAGGCACCACCATTCCCAGCTAGTTTTTGTAATTTTTAATTTTGCCTTCAATTGGCTTTTCAATCTTTTTAAAGTTTTTTTTAAATTTTATTTTGCTTGCTTTCTTTAGTTCTGTCTTTTTTATGGAGATAGAGTCTCATTTTGTGGCCCCCAGTAGAGTACTGTGGAATCATAGCTCATAGCAACCTCCACCAACCCTTGGGTTTAAGTGATTCTCTAGCCTCGGCCTCCTAAGTAGCTGGGACTACAGGCACCTGCCAGAGTGCCCGGCTATTTTTTGGTAGAGATGGGATCTCACCCTGGCTCATGCTGATCTCGAACCTCTGAACTCAGGGTAATCCACCCTCGGCCTCCCAGGGTGCTAGGATTACAAGCCTGAGCCACCATGCCCAGCCTACTTTTTGTACTTTTTTCAGAGATGAGGGTCTGCCTCTTGCTCAGACCAGTCCTGAACTCCTGCCCTCAAAGGATTCTCCCATCCTGGCCTCCTAGAGTGCCAGGATTACAGGTGTGAGCTGCCCTGCCTGTCCCAGAATTCATTCCTTATGGAAAATAATAATGGGTATGAGTATTGAAAGGATCCACTAAGAGAGAAAAAGAGTCCATGATTATAGATGATACAGATAGATAAAATCTCCAGAGGCAGACCATCAAATAGGCCAAGAGAGAAAAGAGTGCTCTTTTGTTAGATGTTGTAAAAGATTGTGAATACTGGAAGCAAAAAGAGACGTTGAGATTTGACTTGCAGACATACATGATTTTAGGATGCTTATAATAAGACTCAAAAAGAAAGTGAACAATGAGGAAGTGGAGTGCAGCAGGTGAATGTGGGGCAGGGAGCCAGAGGAAGAATGAGCAGCAGGTGGAGGTGGTGGAGGATGGAACGCATGCCTCTCCTTACTGTACTGTACACGTATTTATCTGCTTTACCAATAATAAGAAAAGAATCAGCAAAAAGTGAGGGAATTAAGGAAGTCAGACGAAGGCTGCCTACTTGGAACCAGAATTGTCTTGGGAACTAGCTCTATCATTTGTTTAGTTCGTGATTTGGGTTATTTAACATCAAAACTTCTCTTTTTTCATCTTTGAAAGGAAGATAATCAGTATTTTGTGAGGAGGAGGTAAAAATTATGACTCTACACCACTTTGCAGAATTGTGATAAATGTTTGGAATCAGCAGCAGCAGCATGTGAACCAGAGTTGCCATCAAGAAGGATGAAGTAATAAAGCAAAAACAAACAGATGAATGAGCTTTTCAGTAAGGAGGGATGGCTTTGGGAATTGTAGTAACAGTTGAGGGTATGAGTAGAGGTTAAATGTAAGACCATGCCACATCAAACAAGGATATGGCAATGTGTGGCTCTCTATCAATTTTTAAGGTAAGGTCTAGTTATTAATGTACATGGAGGGTCAAAGTGGTGAAATAAAGACTGACTGCTTAAGGCAAGATGGATGTTTCCAGTAGTTGCTTACGTTGTGGGCCAACAGATACATAATGTAGGGAGAGTTACGTCACCTTGAAGCGTTACAAATGGCAAATCTAAATTTAGAGCCCTGTAGGTCAGCTGAAGGATTTCTTCTGACTCCACACAGCCCCAGGATCAGAAGTAATAAATGGTAAGTGATTCCTGCCTGGAGATTATATGTGCTATAATGAAGGCAGATGAGAATCTATTGGTCTTATTTACAGACATTCTTATAAAAAAGAATTGACTTTTGGAGTTAAGAGTAGCAGGAAAATTCAAATTAAGAGGAAATATGGAAACAGCTGTTGTGTATAAATCAGCAAAGTTTACTGTGAACAGCCCAGCACATCTTAGGAGTATAGATAAGTATCATATTTGACATAAGAAAATAACTCCAGAGTGACATCAGGGTATACTTTACATGATAATTACAGTGTATTTTAGAAAAAAACAAGAGAATATGAAACTGGGCAAATGATAAATCAGGATAAACAAGCTTTTTTTATAGATATTTTGTTATTTTTGTTTTCATTAATTAACTAACTCAACAAATGCTCCCTAAGTGGCGACTTTGAACCACAGGCTAAGGTTGTATAATGGAATGTGAAAACAGACACATTTCCTGCCCTGACACTGCATATTGTTTGGTGGGAAATTAGATAATAAAGAATTGCTAAATTATTTAATGTACTTAATATATAATTACAAACTTGGGTTATTGATCTGAAGGATATGCAGTGCTCTATGTCAGTTTATAGCAGAGACCAGAGTTAGAATTGGGGTCTTTCCTTAGATAGACTTTTAAGGCAACATGTAAAGGATGAGGCGGACTTAACTACGTGAAGGGGTCTCACGGGAGCACACTCAGGCCATGTGACAGGAGGGAGTGACATCAGATTTAAGGGACTGAAAAAAAAGATCTAGATGGGTTGAAATGCAGAGAGCAAGGGTTGCCTGGCCATGTGCCGTTGGGCAGGTAGGCGAAGCCAGATCAGTGGTAAGCCACGCTGACCTTGGCCTTTATTTTAGGAACAGAACAAGTAAATTGACCCCAAAAATGTAGGTAATGTCTCTGGTTGGCTCTCTGAATAAATGTGGGGAAAGATAGGAGTTATATTTGGATCTTAGAGCAAGGATACGAGTATCTTGGAATAAGGTGTCAGTGATGGAGATGAAGTGAATATATTCAAGAAATAATTAGGAGATAAAATATGTGAAACCCAGTCATTGTAAAAGAGCAGGAGAGGAGGGGGGAAAGTGGGAGAAAGGAAGGTATCGCAAAGGCAGGGCATAATGAGTTGTAGGCCACCCTCTTGCATAACAAGAACAAGCAGAACCACTGAATGTGATCTAGAATACCGTCTTAAGCCGAACGGGTGAATGTTAGGCCTGTTAGAAAATAATTTATCTTAAACTTTGAAGGGTTGTTTTAATCTACACAGGTTGTCTTCATTATCAAGGCATTCTTTTTTTTTTTTTTATTACACATATAGGTACATTTAACAACAGGAAAATGATACCATTGTCTAAAACTAAACAAAAACAAAAAGTTAACAGCCTTGTCAGGTAGCATCAGTAAAAGCAACAGTAATTGAAAATATCAAAATCTAGAAAAATCATGAAACATCTGTGGAAAAATAGGAAAGAGTTACACAGAAAAGACAACTCATCAAGTTGGACGTACGAGCAAATGCATTGTGTGATTTTAAAGCCTGGGATCCATTACCCAGGGATGTCAGTGGCACTAATGAAAAGGAGGAGACGTTCAGCAAGTTCTTGCAAGCAGCAGGCATCTAATTTGTCCATACATAATACTTGCTTACAAACTACATGGTTGAAAGAAAAATTCAAAGCTGAGTCCTAATTATGTTTGTGGCCCATAGCCTGAGATTCAACAGATCATTAAAAAAAGACACTTTTCTCAGTTGCTAATGAATGTGGAGATCTTTGGTGCTGTCATTTGTTACTTGAAAATTTTTTATTAAAAACATTAAGCAATTACCTTGTCAAATTCAGAAGGGAGCTTATGGCTGTGATAGCTACGCTTCAAAATTAGAATCAAACAGCTAATTTTTAGATTTCTTACATCAAATTAATGATATGTTGGCTTTCTGGTACAGGGAGAAAAAGGTCCCCAAGGCCCTGCAGGGAGAGATGGAGTGCAAGGTCCTGTGGGTCTCCCAGGCCCTGCTGGCCCTGCCGGCTCCCCGGGAGAAGACGGGGACAAGGTCAGTATTCTTCATTTATGTTACTAAATCTTGTGCGAAAGTATGAGGTTTTTTTTTTTTTTTAAGAATGATGGAATTAATCTTTTTAAGATGAGATGCCAGATGAAAAGTTAGCTTTTTCAAAGTTTCACAAATTTTCCATCAAAGTTTTGTTCAAAAAGTTGACAATTAGTATATAGCCCATAAAACACTATGTGGTTTATCAACAGGAAATTGAATAAAAGAATGGCAGTGAAAAATATAGTCAATGCCAACATTTGTTTATTTTTACAAATGTCCTTATGAAATTAATATAAAAATAATTTTGTGTATATATGAACTCTTATGTTTTTGATAGTAGTGTACACAGCGGACATTTAACAATGAATGACATAATTACTTGATAATTGCGTTATCTTTTACCAGCATAGAACAAAAACTCTAATCTCTTGATTCCAAATATATAGCTGAGTTGTCACGTTTGAACCTAATATATTTTAGTATTTTTTAATAAAATAATATGAAAAACTTATAAACCAGCACTCTGATAATGTGCATCATTTTAGCCTTTGGAAAACTAGGAGAAAAGAAAAGTAAGTTTTGGTTAATGTGTGATTATAGTTTCTATGAATCAATGTACTTTCATTATCAGCTTATAATAGTTATATTTGAGACAAAATTGATATTTTAGTTATAAATCCAGGTGTAGTATTCCTTGACATTAAGTTGACTTTTGTGTATATATTATTCAAAACTAGAAAGCTAGAAGCAGAAGGAAACCAGAATTTTATTTTTTTTCTTAATTTTTATTAAATCACAACTGTATACATTAATGGGGTACAATGTGATGATTTGATATACAATGTGGAAACGCTTAAATCAAACCAACATAACCGTCACCTCACTTATGTATTTTTGTGGTAAGACATTGAGAATACACTCTTAGCTTCGAAATGTACCCTTGCATAGTGTGCAATAAGTGAGACCCCTCCAGAATTTTGTATTTTCTTCTTCTTTTTTTTTTTTTGCAGTTTTTTTTGGGGGGGGCGGGCCGGGTTTGAACCCGCCACCTCCAGTAGATGGGGCCGGCACCCTACTCCTTGAGCCACAGGCAGCACCCCAGAATTTTATATCTTCAACATTGACGTTAAACAGTGGCATGTGATTATATTAAAGGTGAAATTTACCAATTTGAGCATAACAGAGACAAGGCAGTGTCAGGTGTGACATATTAGAGACAATTTTTAACTGAAATCTTCCAAATACAGGGTGAAATTGGTGAACCTGGCCAGAAAGGCAGCAAGGGTGACAAAGGAGAAAATGTGAGTTTCCTGCTTCTTCCTGAGAGAACATTATTTGTTAACGGCTTTTGTTTGGGATGTTTCTATGTAGTCCTACTTACTGAACTAGCCAAAGCTTCTAATGTCCATACTGTATGTTTTCTGTGGGTATATAATCCTGTACAATGCTGTGAGATTTTCAATTATGTAATGAAGTAAATTGTGATGATTATAGACCAACATTTACAAATCTGTGATTGCAAATGAAGGAATAATATAATAAAATAGTCTTTCTTTTTTTCCATATGATCATGAGAAATAATATATATATATCAAAATTAATGCCACTGCTATATTCTATCATACGTGCACACCAATTGAAAAATCCGTTCTCATATACCATAAATACTTGTTTTAGAGTTTTTCTCTAAAATCATAAAACTATCAAAGCAATTTTGATTTCTCACACAAATGATGTGTTCACTCTTGCCTCTATAAATGTTTTCTTTAGTCTTTTTTACTTTACATCGTCTTTAAATAAATATTTAAAAACTGTCATCCCTTTCATCCTGATGGATGATAATAGTCTCATATACTTCACCTCAGCACTTTCTTACTAAAGGACATAAACTCTTTAAAGAACATCTGCGGACATTTAGTTTTTTAAGTTCTTTGTTTGAATTTTTTCTTTCTTTAAGTGTTCAAGTTTGTTCTCCAATAGAAATGTGCAGCATACCGAGATATGTCCTAAAGTTATTTATTTTTTATCGGTAGAGAACTTCATACATCGTTTCTAGAAATTTAATTCTAATAGATTATTATAGTTCTATCCTAGGATACATCTATCATTCAGATGCTTTTAGCATTGGAATTCCTGCATACTTTAACACATAACTTTGAAAAGAAGTTTTATTAGAATTGATTGGAGTTTCAAATTGAATAGTTACCAAAGTCCTCAAAGAGATGAATATTTAAAACTAAAATGATAACCCTAAAATCAGAATAGGAAGAACTTAAGGGAATTGCAGTATCTAATGCACAATAGGCTCTTGAGTGATTTTTTTTATCCAGTGTAACAAAACCTTAGAACAACACTGATAGTCTGGATACATGCTATAAAATTATAACGAGCTATTGTGTACAGAAAACTAGCTGGATAAGTTTGATGCAACTGGTATTGACTATAAATTTACAAACTCTAGTATCGGCCTTAGTCTGTTTGTGTTGCTGTAAAGAAATATCTAAGGCGGGGTAAATTATAGAGAAAAGAGGTTTATTTAGCTCATGGTCTTTGGACTGTACAAGAAGCATGGTGCTGGCGTCAGCATCAGGGAGGGTTTTCCTAAGGGCTTTTGTGCTGCATGAAAATATGGCAAAGGCTATCAAAGTGTGTGCAGGCGGGCGCAAAGCGGGGCCCAATTCTATCTGCATTGTGCCGTTATGACAACCCACTCTGAGTGTGGCAGGAGGACCTAATATGTTTCCCTGGGAAACAATCCAGTCTCCACAGAAGGAGGACTGACTACAGGGAGTCTTCTATGAGGGATTCACCTCCTGACCCAAACACCCGTTCGTAGGCCTCACCTTCCTACTGGGAATCAAATTACAGCATGAGGTTTCCTGGGGACAAATTAAAATACTACAGCAGTAAATGACTTTCTTTAGATTTCATTTAGATTTCTTAAAAATAAGTAAATACTTCTACATTAGATAAAAGGTATATTTGAAGTTGTTTGTATGTCAACAACATGATTAAACATAACCGAGCGACTATTATTTAAGCCAGAAGTTCTCACACATTTTTGCCTCGGAACACATTTATACGCCGAATATTTTTGAAGAGCCAAAAGCTTTCCCCAGGTGGGTTACTATGATATAAATTAAAATTGTGATACCTTAATACTTATGTATGGAAAAATTGAAAATTAAGAATAATAAGTCCAAGGCACTTTTAATAAGAGATTGCTATATTTTTCTCAAACCAAAAATACAGTGTGACTAGCATTTTAGACATTTTTGTGTCTGGCTTAGTAGAAAAAACTTTATTCTCATACATTTATCTACTTCCAGCTATAGTGATATGTTCTTTTGTTTGAAAGTATGAAGAAGATTCAAGATCATCAAATTATGTAGTTATAAAAGGAAGGAGCACTTTGAATATATTTTCAGGTCAATTTGGATACATTCTGATTCTGCATCAAAATTTGATAAGTGTCAGTTGCAATATAGAATCTGAAATAAAAACATTCAGTTTTTTTGCTATGACATAAACATCCCTTAGCTCTCTCTGGCACTTGGACTAACTTTTTCATACATAGTTTTGCAATATCTTTTCACTAGACACTTGGAAAATATCAGATGACTGGTAAGATCTTCAAATTATTGACATATTTTAAATAGAATATCAATATCTTTAAAACAAATTGGAAATTGGGGATGCCCACAATGGAAGATGTAAGATTTCCAAAATTCTACCTTTTGCCTGGAAGTTTAAATTTTATCATTGACAGTCAATACCATCAGATGTTTCCATCAAAGTCTCAGGATTCCTTTTTCTTCAACAGCATATCTGCCAAATTCCCAAGTTTAGATGATCATAGTGTTTTTTTTGGTCAGCTGCTGTTTCAAGTAAAACATGTTTTGCACGTAAAAGGTGATATTGCAGGTAAAAGTTCAGCTTGCGATTCAGCTGGAGTCTCAGGGCTTTTTGAGTCAGGCATTGAATCTCCCCAGGAAGCAACAGTACGTCGAAGTGTTTTTCCACTTTGTCACATGCCAGTCAAAAAACATGGACTCCAAGTCAGTACTTTATAAAATTAGGAACTTTCAGGCTTCATGAAGAAGATGAAGTGAACAGCTATTTCTGGATTGATCTTAAGGACATTGTTATGAAAATGTAATGAAGGCTGTTACAGAAGGTAGCGACAGATGTGATTGGTGCTAATCACCAGCCATTTTATCCACCTGTGTTTTGCAGCGCTAGCACAAATGTCTACACTAAAGACAAATTTGGCAGTTATGATAAGAAATAATACAGTCTAAGGGCTTTAATTCATACAGTCCAAGGACTTCTTAATCTTTTATAATGCCTGACGAGTTATTAATATTTTTAATGTGTCTTGACATCTAATGTTCAAAATAAGGGGTCCTGTTAAACTTAATATATAATACTGAGTTTACATGTATGTGCATACATGAAAATTACAGTCATACATCACTGCTTTCCGTCTGTGCAGAATCATCAGACTCTTATTCATTTGGAAGATAGTTTACACATTTTTCATGTTATCCTTCCCATTCATTTGTATCCCAGCAGAGAAGTCTGTTATTTTGAATGTTTTCAAGTGGGAATCTTCAACTTGATTTATGTTGTCAGAAAAGATATTTTGAAATATCTGCATGTTGCGGACAAAGTGCTTTCAATAAACATTTGTAATTAATTTCAAATACGAAAGTCTTCGTCTCAAGGAGTAAAATAGGAATGCTTGGCTGCTCTAAATGCAAAAGTCATCTAAGCGATGTTTCTTCTTTTCCTAAGAATGTAAAGTTGGTTGATAGATTTCAAACAGCCAAATAGTCTGCTTTGTATAGCCAAGGCTCTTCTGGCGTAAATTGCAAAATTACTGGTTTTTATCTCACTGCAGGGTCCACCGGGTCCCCCAGGTCTTCAAGGACCAGTTGGTGCTCCTGGAATTGCTGTAAGTAATCTGTTCAGCACATCTAAATCCTTGCAGCTTCCTGATTAAAGTTACGAACTGTCCTATTCAGTCGATTTTGTGAGGTAGTAAGTTTTGTTTGTATCCTTAACATCGAATCCGATTTAAATCATCTAATATAGCTAAACAAGCTGATTCTTTAAAACACATCATGAGTTCGTTTGAAACTAGGTAACACCCAGTTGAGATGTAATAATACATAATACATCTTGAACATTATTTTTCCTTATTAGACATATTTTACTTCACTGATCAAATCAAACTCATTCGTACTCTAGAAGCAAAGGAAGCACATGAAACAAATCATGGTGTATTTGTAGCAGCGGGTGGGAACTTAGTCCATTTTTAACATAGTTATTCTCCAATTGGTCTCCTTGGATTCAGTTAGAAACGGCCACATTTTTATAACCATATCATATTGATTTTTCTAGGTTGTGATAATTTTTCTTTTTTTCTTTTCTCTAGGGAGGTGATGGTGAACCAGGTCCTAGAGGACAGCAGGGGATGTTTGGACAAAAAGGTGATGAGGGTGCCAGAGGTTTCCCGGGCCCTCCCGGTCCCATAGGTCTGCAGGTAAGATGCTGTTGGTGTTGTTGACTTCATCACTGTCTGCTTTTCACACCAGGTATTTGGGTGCATGTAACACACAGCATCTTTCTTTTGTTCTCTATAAGAACTTTGGTACAACATAACCTATATAAGAACTTGGTTATAATTTAACCTATATAAGAACTTTGGTACAATTTAACCATAAACATTGCTTTACTCAAAGGTATATCTGAACTTCAACTGCTCTTTATTGAGATTTATTAATTTTTCTGAAGAAGATATATCTGCCCTGGTTCTTATTTTTGGAGTATGTCTAGTCCGTATGAGGTGTTCAACCTCCTTTCCTCTCTTCCGTTTGGTTTGAAAACAGAGACTACTATCCTACTTAAGTCTGATACTTAAAAGTAAGTCATTACAAGAATTCTTTCTAGGTCTCACAGCTAGAAAAGTTAGCAATTTGTATCCCAGCAATTTGGGTAACAAAAATTACAAGCAATTTAAGAAAAAGTGTCCTGCTAGTAGCATCTTCCAACAGCAAGGTCTGAACAATAATAGATTTTATAAAATAAGCAAATTAGCTGTAAATTGATCATTTAAAATAGCTTGTTATTATAAATTACAATGGTCATTTTATTAACCATATTCAGGAAATAAAATATTAAATTATAAAACATTATAGGTGAAAATCTTTTGCTCATATGTGTCTTATAACAAGACTTAAAGCAAAATATTATGGAACAGACATCTATTCTGGGTTGTTTTCTACCTTCTGTTTGATGTTTGCTACTTCCTATTAACTTTGGAGACATCTAGCTTTCTTCTTTGAAAAGATTATAAAATTTCGTTCAAATAATATTTAGGTACCCTATGGGTGTAACTTAAGCTGAATTAGCTAGCAGCTTTTGAAAAGATAGACTAAGTCATCTAGTTCACTAAACCCCCAAATCTGTGAACTTGTAAAAAAATATATGAAAGTGGAACTTAGATAAGCTTAATATTTATCTTTATTTTCATAAATAAAATCACAAAAGTGTTGTGTCTTGTATTTTTAGTAGGTTATTAGGTATGTAATGGTATATAAACACCATATAATGAATAATGTAATTAAAATACTCAATGGATATTTAATCAGTGAACATAATATTCTAATTGTCTGCTTTTATTTGATTTTTGCTTTTAAGGCCCAAATAATTTCTTTTAAACTTGGAAAGTAAAAACTGCCCTGTCAGATTTGTTGTGTTTAAGTTGGCTATAGGCAATGATAACTAAGCAGTCGTCAGTGTCACGTCCCAGTGCGCGTGAGAAGCACACGTATTTGAGAACAGCGACAGGACATTCAAATTGGATTGCCAATGGATACATTCGTATTCATTTTCTGTTTTTCCATTTAACCGATCACTGCAAATCCTATAAGGCTGTAATTTAGAAACTTGGTTCTCTTGATTAAAGAAGGTACCTTGTAGCTTATATTTATAAAATATTCAATAAAAAAAATTATCTTCATTTCCACAAAGTGAGACATGTGCTCTTTGATGAGGGTTCCTCAAGAAATCAGTTCATTAAAAAAAATTGATTACATTTTCCCACAGCTACCTCTTTAAATCAGGAAACCGAAAAGATGCTAATGTAATTAACGCGTTCACAATCGCATCTGCATGCTTTAATTGAGTCTTCACTACAGAATAGATATTAGCAATTACAGTAGATATAAATAATAATAATCTAATATTAAGGTTAAATGAGTTGATTTTTCAGCTTGCTACATGCTATTCATCCACACGTGAAGTAGATATCTATGTGTGTGTGTGTGTGTGCATTTATGTGTATATATATATATATTATATGTATATAAGATGCATAATGAAGTTTCTTGGCCTAAACTCATTTTTGATGCATCATTTAAGTGACATTATTTTAAATGGAGAGACCTCAAACCAGAATCTGTCCGTGCATAAATTTCTCCCTTGGAGAAAGTTAGGACTTATGAAAACTGATTAACACTGGACTGCCAATCAGCATGTTTAGTTTCCTGCAAAAAGAGAATTTGACTTGTTACATCTCTATTAATTTTAATAGTATGAACATTCTGTCTTAGCCAACCGAATCTATCATCAAACTTAATTAAGAGGAAATAAGTATTTTCATTTGTTCTATTGTTAGATTCCTATGGAACTAATTATATGTGTAAAGAAAGATGACAGTGAAGATTATGCTTGTAATAAAAAGAAAACTGTGAGGGCCGGTGCAGGGGCTCACGCCTGACATCCTAGGGACTTCGTTTTTAATTCTATTAACTACCATCAGATGATGTTAACAGTTTGGGAAGTGCATAAGAGGATAGCAGTTTCTTTTCTGAGAGAAGTTTTTTCTTTCCTAAGAAAAGAAAAGAAACTGTCAATTGAGAAAAAGAGGAAACACAATTTATTGTCCTTTATAAGTTAGTAATTAATATTTTCTCATAAAGAAGAGTATGACACATTTTAAAAGTTTGTAATTGTGCTCAGCAAAGTGTTCTCTTTCTCTACTGGGAGTTAAGTGGATTTACTGGGTCATACAGTTTAGGGGGTTTATTACCTACATTTAAAAAATGAAATGGAGCAGAGTAAAGTACAAAGGTGGAGAATAAAAATACCAATGACTTGCATTTAGGCAAAAGGGTAGGTAGGTATTGCTTTTTGAAACTCAAGTTTCACTTATTTTGCATGCATATGGTTTGGAGGATTAAGTAAATGTATTTTTTTATAGTGGTCATGGTCAAATAATTTTCAGCAACTGCATCCAGTATCAAGTAGTCAATAATATCATTTAAGTACTGGCAGTTATCTAGAGCTTTGTCATTGCTTGTATTTTATTCTAAATAGATTGCATCTGAAGCTCGGCGCCTATGGCTCAAGGGGCTAAGGCACCAGCCGCATACACCTAAGGTGGCGGGTTTGAATCCAGCCCGGCCTGCCAAACAACAATGACAGTTGCAACCAAAAATAGCTGGGCATTGTGGCCGGCGCCTGTGGCCCCAGCTACTTGGGAGGCGGAGGCAGGAGACTCACTTGAGCCCAGGAGTTGGAGGTTGCTGTGAACTATGCCACGACACTCTACCCAGGGGGACAGCTTAAGGCTCTGTCTCAAAAAAAAAAAAAAAATAGATCGCATCTGAAATACTGTTGTACATTAAAAATGAATTGTATAGGAACTGCAAAATGTATATAAATAATTACAACTCTAAAAACATAGAAATGTAAATAATCTATACTTCTGTACTATTAAAAATGATTAGCAAGTTTACTATTACTTCCAATGATTATCATGCCTACTTTGTATACTTGTCTTGCTGTTAAATTGATAAAATGCATTTGTGTCTGCTTTTTATTACTTGACACACATGATAGTGTTGTTTAGATAATAAGTATCACAGTGGAGACCTGTAATATTTCATTAGTTAGTATAACAAAATTTGCTTAGCTCTTTTTTCTAAGATTAGACATTTGTAATAATTGAAACTTTTCCCTATTATAGGTAGTAGTGCAAAAAACATTTTAGCAATTGTAGCTATTTCTGTTGGTTGATTTCTTAAGACTCTTTCATTTATTATTCATTCAACAAGTATTTCACTGACAGTCTACTTTGTGTGTGACCCTCTGCTAGTTACTAGAAGTAAAAATTGACACTTAAAAGATGACTGCCCCCAAGTAGCTCAGGATTATAAATATGTGAAGAAGTGACATGAGCATATTTTATGCACATAAGCATAAAATAAGTGACATAGACATATTTTATGTACTAAGCCTTGTTGTGACATGCAAGGGAAATCTAAACAATTTTTCATGGGACAATTAGAAAGATCAAATAATGAATCATGAGGAAGTAAAATAATTTTCTCATAGACATGGCAAGGTGAAATTTGAGTGCTTCCTCTCTGTCTGGGTTTATACTATTCACAGGGCCTCTCCTTAATAGCAGCTGCAGTGCAGTTGAAGATAATCAACATGGATTTGAGAGAATAAAAGAAGTATGATGTATTGGCAGTACCTGTGGCTCAAAGGAGTAGGGTGCTGGCTCCATATGCCGGAGGTGGCGGGATCAAACCCAGCCCCATCCAAAAACTGCAAAAAAAAAAGAAGTATGATATAACAGAGTTCATGGCTTTGTGGAATTTTAAGATCCAGAAATGGAATTAGCAGGTCAAAAATTCAGAAGATATTTATAATCCTGGAATCGTATTGGAATATTTATTTTCTAAAGAGTTTCACCAAATGGGATGGATCCTAACTATAAAACCCTCACCTGAATAGAGTATTTTAAAATAATTTGAACCCAGATTTTTCAGAGCTCTGAACCATAACAGGAGAACAAATAGTTAGGTCTTCCTAAAGTCCCAGATCAAATTATGTATTTAGTTACTACAAAAACAAAAGTATCATGTAAAGCACAAATTTTATTTGTAAATACATGTTTAAGATTGTATCATGTGCTCAACCTGTGCATTATATGTATTTTAACAAAGATTAGTTTTTGAATTTTAATTTTCGTGTACTTGACTTTATGTTTAATTTTCATTTTATATTGGAAACTTATCAACCACTTTTCAAAATACACGAGTGATTTTTTTTATTTTTCTTTTTTAATGTTTTTAGGGTCTTCCAGGCCCCCCTGGAGAAAAAGGTGAAAATGGGGATGTTGGCCCCATGGTAAGTTTGAAGGATGTTGTGCCGCTGTATTCCAATGCCTCTTCTACGTCGACCTCTCCCCTTTCTCCCATACAACCTCCATGTGCGACCACTGAATATTAATATTACTCTGAATATCTTTCTCTTTCTCACATTGGAGTAATGTTATTTACATATATGGCATTCATGGGTTTGCAAGTTGTTTCATATTATTTCTAAGTACATATTATTGAGTATTGAGGTGTATATGATCAACTGCCACATTTCACTTATTTCTTAGTCTTTGCCTCTGGATTTTAATCTGGAGCAGGAAAAGAAGAGATAATAGTCCCATGGGACTTGTGTAATTGGTCAATACAGAACTCAAGATGAGTTGTACTTTGACACAAATTCATAATTTAACAAAGAATTAATTGTAATTAGAATGCTATGAGTTATAATGATTTGCATTTATTGAGTCTGGCTTTCTACTTTAAAACCTCAACTGAAAATTTCCAATACCTGTAATTCTTTATGGACCGCTACCTTAAGTAAGGAAATACTTAGTCAAGGTAATTACAGTTTTTATAATGAAATATGATAGATGAATGTCTGAATTTCTCCTTCCCTTTTATTTCCCAAAATTTTACTTCTTTCAGAATATATATTTTGAATTTTAACTCATGTTAGATTTTATTTTCTTTAGGGATGATTGCCTAGTTCAATAATATTCTTTGAAGTGATTATTAATAAAACAAAATATAAGAAATGCCTAATAAACACTGGTAATTCAAATAACTGATTAATACTTCCAAGCAGTATCAACTACACAGCAAGCTCCATTCTAAATATGGTCATTGTGGCTCTCGGAATCATTGATGCATTCCCCCTGGTCATATGGTCATGGGTAACCGTAGCAAATCTTTTCAACTGCGGCTTAAGAATAAACTGAGACTTAAAAAGAAAATGGCATTCACTATAGACTGTTTTAATCACAAACAGGTAGGTAGAGAATTCTAGTCATCAGAAGTTTATAAAATGTACCCCAAATTGATTTTAGTTGCTATTATTTCCAATCCTGCCATGTAGACCATAAGAGTTCATACACAGAAAAGCAAAACTACATACTAACAAAGATAAAAACACTTTCCTTGAGTTAATGAATTCTAATCTACTCAAGCACCATTTCCTGTTTAAACTTTGTGTTGCCTTTTTAATCTAGCTAAAATAGTTGTAGTTGCATTATGAATAAATTGTACCAGATTGTAGCAATCTATATTCTTGCCCATTTTCTAATCAAACTATTTCCCTCAAGTCCTAATTTCTTCCGTAGTTGTGTGTAAAGGGCCCTTTGAGTGACACACTGTTACACCCTCACGAGGGACCTGTGACATTGACATAGTTTACTGACTCTGATTTCTTTAATTTTCTTAATCACAAAATGAAAATGTTACCAACGCACCTTAATTTCCTCCTCATCAACCTTCATATTCATCTTTTACAGGGCCCCCCTGGTCCTCCAGGCCCAAGAGGTCCTCAAGGTCCCAATGGAGCTGATGTAAGAGCTGTGAAACATGTTAATTATTTTGAAGCTAGATAGATATTGGTATTATTTCACGGAAGATGCTTTCTGAGATACAATGTAGATAATCACACTGTTTTTCATGTTAGATGTGGATGGGACGTCATCTGCTCAGTCCATTTTATTATGCAGGAATAGAAACAGGTTTTACAAGGAACAAGTCACCACCATTATAAAATAGGTGCACTGTTCACATTCCGTCTGGATTTACTGAGGAGTGAGACATGTCAGTGGTGGTATTTGTATTATTATAAGCCACAGTGTTCAAACTAACATCCTTAGACTTGTGTATGACTTGTGTATGCCTTGTGTATGATCGCTGTTCAATAAAGAGTTGCTAAATTCTTTTAAATTTAACCTTTATCTCTGACAATGACATGAGGAGACAGTTTTTAAATGACTTTGCTTGCACTAATCTAGGTCTGTACTCCAAATATCCTTTGTATATATATTTGTTACCAATCAGAGGCTTTTATCTAAAAGCTCTGCATTTCAGTTTATAAAGTATGTTACGGCCATATGTGCCCAAGTGCACCTCTTATCATGTAAAATGTTTTTTTTCTCAATTGTATAAAGAAGATAATTCCCTAAGCTTAAAAATTGTTCTAATATGGAAAGATTTTGATATGTGATGCCGTATCCTTTAATACCATTGGTGGATATACAACCTTTGATGCTAATCGCTTCTTCTGACTTCCCCTGTTCAGAATGAAGATGTCCTTGCTTTCCTCATTCTCCTGACTGATCTATTTTGCCCTTTCCTACCTGTTGTTAATTTCGGCAGGCCAGAACTTAGTAAAATAGACAAGGGGGAAGACAAATTAAAAGAACTTTTAGATTTCAGTTCCCCTTAACTGATTTATAGACTAAACAATGGTTTCTAAGAGGTCTGTTTTTTCTGTGGATTATGTAATTCTTAACCAGAGTCCCAATTTTGATCCACTATAAACTCATCCTCTAAAACGGACCTGTTTGGGAGAATAGAGACTGAAACTATATCCTGAGTATCAGTTGCTATAATACAGCTGACAAAGCCCTGCTTTATCCCTGAAATTCTCGTGAATTTGAAAATCAATGTAATATATTCAATTATTTTCTATCTAGTAAAATTGATGACTCATAAAAAGCATCATTTTGTCCCTTCTTTCAAATTCTAAAGAATACTTCTGGCATGTATTTCTCTATTTCAGAACAAGTATGAGTTCATGAACTTACATATTATTTCTTACAAGACTATGGATAATTGTATTCCTTTTCTGCACTTCAGGGACCACAAGGACCCACAGGATCTGTTGGTTCAGTTGGTGGTGTTGGAGAAAAGGTAAAAATCTTGGTCATATGAATTTGAAATAACTTTTTTGAGGCAAAGTCTCACTTTGTTTCCCCCAGGAGAGTGCTGTGACGTCATAGCTCCCGGTAACCTCAGACTCTAGGACTTGAGCAATTCTCTTGCCTCAGCCTCCAGCCTCCCAAGTAGCTGGGACTACAGGCGCCCGCCACAACGCCTGGCTTTTTTAGAGACAAGGGTCTCACTCTGGCTCAGGCTGATCTTGAATTTGTGAGCTATGATGACGATCTGCCCACCTTGGCCTCCTAGAGTGCTGGGATTATAGGTGTGAGCCACCGTGCCCAGCCTTGAAATGGCATTTCGAAAGACAATAAGTAAGGCTTAAAATAATTTTGAGTATGTAATATTTTAACATTATGCTGATTATATTTTAACTAATGCTGATAACATTGGTGTGCTTCTAAGCACTTTACGTGTAGTTATGTGATTTGTATCTCCTCCAGTTAAAATCATTTTTAAATGTTATGTCGTCGACTGCCAGGAAGTTTTCTGAATGGTGTTCATTGATTATTTCTTTTAGTCACAGCCAGAATGTCATGCTGCTGATATTATCCACAGTACTTAGCTGAGAAAGCTGAGGCTTGGAGGTTTTCAGTAATTTCATCAAGGTTTTTCATTTTAAGTAAATCAGGATTCACTTCAATTGGTGAATTTTTTAATAATACTCAATAGCAAAAATAGAAGCGATTGGTTCATGTAACTGATTTATAGGGAAAAAGGAATTCTTCAAAATGCAAGAGAACCAATCATTCATTTTGTTATATCTCATTGGTAAGATGCTGACCTATCTTTGGTACTTTTTAAAACAGTTGGCATGTGCCATAACACTGGGCTTAGAGTAGCTTTCCCTTTCTGTGAGCATGGTTTCGTTTTGAAAATCTCTTCCTTTTGTGAACATGTCAAAATGATTCATTGGTTTCTTATTTAGGTATTCATGCTCGCTTCTTAATAAAATTTTCAAGAAAATCATCATTGATATTTTCTTGATTTAAAAAATAAATTATTTTATAAGTTTGGGGAAAAGAATTCAATTTTATACCATAATGCATTATGCAATGAAAACATGTAAAAATTTCCCTAATTTTCTAGTTATGAGAGAATTTCAGTGGTATAGATTTTTCCTAATCTAAAAAATGAAAAGAAAAAAAAAGTAAAAATAAAAAATGACTCTGGTCTTTAATTCAAGTCTTTCTGATATAATTTATCTTGTACTTAAATTTATTTATTTTAATTAAAGCATTTAACACCAGAAGAAAGAACTGTGATAAGATTAGAACATGATGCTGGGTGCTGTGGCTCATTCTGTAATCATGGCACTCCAGGAGTCCAAGATGGAAGTATAACTTCAGGGCAGGATTTCAAGAATAGCCTGGGCAACATGGCCACAGCCTATGTCTACAAAAAGAATTTTAAAATTCGCCAGGCCTGTATTCCTGGGTGCTCAGAAGGTTGAGTTGTGTAGGATTGCTTGATCTCAGGAGTTCAGGGCTACAGTGAGCTACGATCATGCCACTGCACTCCAACCTGAGTGACAGAGCAAGACTCTCTATAAAAAATAAAAATATATATATTAGAATATTTTATTTGGTGTTTAATTCTGCTGAACACTTACCTGCTAGTATTTTGATTATAATAAATTCTGTATGATTAGCTCTTCAGAATAGTTTACTAATTCCTTAAAAAACTTATCAAGTTGTTATCTAATTCTTACTGCATACACAAGTCTAGTTTTCTGGATTGACTATCTTTTATTTTTTACATTCTTTTTTTTAAAAAAAATTTTTATTAAATCATAGCTCTGTACATTAATGCAATCATGGGGTACAATGTTCTGGTTTTATATACAATTTGAAATATTTTCATCAAACTTGTTAACATAGTCTTCACGGCATTTTCTTAGCTATTGTGTTAAGACATTTATATTCTACATCTAGTAAATTTCACATGTACCCTTGTAAGATGCACCATAGATGTGGTCCCACCAATTACCCTCCCTTCACTCATCCTTCCCCATCCCCTCCCTTTCTTCTTGGGATATAATTGAAAGAAAGATGGAGACTTTACCTCTCACATGTTTACATGGATGGAGCTGGAACATAGTCTTCTTAGCAAAGTGTCTCAAGAATGGAAGAAAAGTATCCAATGTACTCAGCCCTACTATGAAACCAATTTATAGCTTTTGTATGAAAGCTATTTTTTATATTCTTAAATTGTAACTACTGTGTTGAAGTTATTTGGGCAGTTGGAGGTGGAATTAAGAAAAAATTTATTTAGTGCAATTGTCCTAGGAACAATAGTATAAGAAAGCATGAATCCCCGAGGAGGATGTTACTGTGTGAGACGGTGTATCTGCCTCGCAGGCTTTCCTGGTGTCTTTGCATCAGCTCTGCTGGCTCCAATACTGACTGAATTGAGGAAGTCTCTAGGTTGACTCTCCTCATCAGCTTATCTTACCTACTACCTAAATACAGGTCTTTCAGATGCAGAGGAATGGCTTTAGGTATTTCAGTTGCTTCTTTTATGCTTTTAATCTCTTGTGTGACTCTTGAAAATAGATGTAGAAGTCAGATGTCTGGGGTTCTGGGGAGCTCCCTTCCACGTAGCTTCCATGTTGTTCAAAGTCTGTCTGGGAACACTGCTAACTTTGACTCTTACAAAAATGACCCAGTAAGAGTGGTTATTTGATGCGTTCATTTAAAACGTTCTTACTTCAAAATCAAGATAAAAAACACAAGAGTTTTCATTTTGATAAAAAATATCTTGTAAAAAACATAAGAGTTTTAATTTTGCTCTTTCTAAAAAAAAACATTTCTATGAGAAAGCACAGGATAAAAATAAAACTTTAATCTTTATTTTTTCTTTAGAATTTGGGCTGTTAGAATTTGTTATAGCTTACAGATTTCTGACATCAGCTTTGAGTCTGGCTGAATTCATCCTAATTGCTATTTTGGAAAATTTATTCCCACTTTCTAACAATGAACAACAAAATAAAAGCCATTATCCTTTAGTGGAGATGCACTTTGTTTAAATACATTTCTCCTGTTGTTTATGTAATGTCCATTTGCTCTCATTGGCTTTTTCACTTCAGTAATTTTCTCAACATAAGGAAATATATCACGATTTAATACATATTTTATAACTTTGGGCAGAATCTCCAAAAGTTTAACTGTGTAGTTGATAAGAATGAAAAGGGAAAAATAAAACACAGAGTAACTGAAAATATTGTGGCTGTTTCTCCTGTACTTCTAACTTTCGGTAAGACTACCGTGCGTTAATATGACATATAAGAGAAAAATTGGGGCATGCTCAATAGATTTCTGATATTTCTACATAAACATTGTATTTAATTTTATATGAAGTATTTAATATGGATATTTTATAGTTGATTTGACCCTAGTTGTTTCACTTTAAAAATATAATAGCTCATAAAATTACCACTAATCTATCATTCTCTCAGACTGAGATGGCTGAATGATTCCTCTCTTTATAAACAATGTGAATGCAGTATTTTATTTCTAAGGCTTATTCAAAAGTACTGGAAATATTTTTTGTTGATCTTACAGAAGGAAATGATGTACACGCAATTCTACTCTTAATGAATTCATGGAAAGTTTCTGATGTCTTTCACCATTATGAAAATGAGTTATTAAAGACTGAGAAACTACATACCATAATAGTCTGTGCCCCAGAATTATGTTTATATTTAATTCAACACATTTCAAACTAACTTAGAAGCACTGTGTTTGTGTCAGGAATATTGGAAATATAAAGGTTAAAAATTAAAGGGAACTTACACTTCACAGTTTTCTTTCAATTTACAAGAACAATTTCTACCTTGGAATCCCTAAGACCAGTGATTTCAAAGTTGTCAGTATGGAGGAGATAGCATACATAAGTGTACTGTATCACTTTGCTTAGATGATTACTTGAATAAGATGTTATATTTTTGTACCTTTTGAAGTATGATTAATTAGCAAGAATCTTTCACAGCTACCACCTCCTAGACTAAGAGATTTATTTATTAAGTTTTCTGAGCTAGAAAATAGCCATCCCTATCTAACCAAGAAGATAATAATGACTATCAAATTTATAACATGAATGTACTCAAATGGTTTTGAGTTTTAGTTATTGTTTAAGCCCCTCCACATGTCTCATAATATAATCTTTCCTCTATGTTATTTCCATCTTCATGATGCACATTCTCTGGGAATATCAACATATATACCACCAAACTGTTCACTTGTAAAGTGAAGTGAATTCATACTTCAGGAAAAAACAACTGGAAAGTATGTAATCAGTAAACTTGCCTATAATATAAATATTTGTATGATAAAAATGCATAATTTGTGCAGAAACACATTCAGCAGTCTGTCATGATAGCTTGGTGATAACCTGGGTGATATGCTGGCCATTAAGTGACGATTAAGAATTTAGCATTGAGCCCATTCAATTCTGTCAGGAATATAAAAAATGCCTTCCTTTCGTTAAAGTTTTCCATGCTTTATAAACAATTGACGGGCTAATCTATAATGGCGTATGGAAAGCAGTTTGGCAAATGTAAGACACCATCTCACACTTGATCTTTTCTTTACAGGGTGAACCTGGAGAAGCAGGGAACCCAGGGCCTCCTGGGGAAGCCGGCCCGGGAGTAAGTGCTGGCTCACTGTCGGTCTATAGTGTTATCAGTTTAGGGATTTCTTTTAGAACATTTTAAAACATGTAACTTAACTCCTAGCTTCAGGGTTTTGCTCTTCCTTTCCAACCCAGAGTGAATAATCCTGAATGCAGAGCCTTCTTATTTAATAACTTCATATATTCTCTGCACATTTACATATATACAAGTTGGATAAAGATGGTATTTGTATAAACAAGAACATTAACTCTCTCAGCAGTTTATTGCATACATTCCCTTTGGTGGCATCCATAAAAGGAAAAACAACAAGAAACACACACTATGCCCCTAAGAAACATGTACAGATTGTATCAAGACTATATGATTCTAGCATAGCTTAGTTTAAACTGGGTGTGAATTTGACCCCAGGAAACATTTGCCAGTGTCTGGTGACATCTCTGTCTGTGAAACTTGGAGGGGCGGTAGCTGCTGGCATCTCATTAGTAAAGACCAGAAGTAGATACTCTTAGGGACCCCGCCATGTACAGGGCTGCCTCCCACAGCAAAGAATTTTTCTGGCCCCATATGCCAATCTTAAGACACTCTGATTCAAACTTGAAAAATAACTGCTGTTTTTCTGATGTTGTGTAGGGTCCCAAAGGAGAAAGAGGAGAAAAAGGTGAAGCTGGCCCACCTGGAGCTGCTGGACCTCCTGGTGCTAAGGGACCACCAGGTGACGATGGCCCTAAGGGTAACCCGGTGAGTTAGTTCGGTTTCCTTTAAAGTGACATATATGGGGCCAGCGCTCTACTCCTTTGAGCCACAGGCGCTGCCCAGTTGATACCACGTTTTGTAAATTTTCTGTCAGGAGAAAAGAAATGCTCTCAACCAGGTTTTGCCAATGATTTTTACCTCTTAAACTTCAGAGTATCATAGCTTTATAAAAATTTATTTCTTTTTCTTTAAAAACATCGTTCTAGGGTCCTGTTGGTTTTCCTGGAGATCCTGGCCCTCCTGGGGAACCTGGCCCTTCAGTAAGTACCATGGAAAACTAAACAAATTATTTTGTTATGAATATTCCCAATGTCTCTGTTGTTAATAGAGAAAATTTTTAATTATATGAATGGATTCCCAAAACCAGAAAGGAAAAAAAAAAAAGAAACATGCAGAGTAATCACAACTACAAGAAAATTGACACAGCTGGAGACCAGCAGGCCCACGTTCCCAGATTATGTTCTTCGGTAGACGTAGTTTTCTGGACTCTGTTGGCTCACATAAACAGATTAGTTAAATAGCAGCATTGTTATCATTCAGAGTTATTTCAGTCTTTTCTATAAGGCAACCCCTATTTCAAACTGTACCAAATTCGTAAATGGTAAAAGGAGGTATTGCCCTCAGACATTTTTCTACTAACCTGACTTGGTAGCAATTTCACAAATTTTGTTTATGGATAGATTAAGAAGTTTCGAAATCTTAAAAAAAATAATTAAAAAAAAGTCCGTTTTTCTATCTTATATTAATTTACTCAAAAAATAGTTCACATACCTTTCTTCTGTGATCCAAATAATTCACAGTGAGATATAGCTGGTTTCATTTTCTGTTACCTATAATAGGGTCAAGATGGTGTCAGTGGTGACAAGGGTGAAGATGGAGATACTGGTCAACCAGTAAGTAAACCTATTTTTCAAACCTACACATAGTCTGAAAGCATTTTAGAGAAGTCATTAGAAATTTCCAGCCTTTCTAAGGGCCTGGTGTGTGTGTATACCTTTTTCTGAAAAACTTACGAAAAATATTTGAATTCCAGTTATCACTGTTACCTCCAGTATTTGCTCTCATGATATAAATTAAGGTATAAGGAATGATAAAAAATGTAGTCCTATCACACTAATGATTTATCATACTACATCAAATTTAGTTATCTGTCCATTTGTATTCATTAACAAAAAATTGCTTTAA
The DNA here is from genome assembly GCF_000181295.1 of Otolemur garnettii. Lineage (NCBI taxonomy): Eukaryota > Metazoa > Chordata > Mammalia > Primates > Galagidae > Otolemur > Otolemur garnettii. Next base: position 7,199,349 of record NW_003852405.1, read on the forward strand.
AATCAAGTAATTCCACCAGGATTACAGCCAAGTTATTGCCGATCTTTAGCATGAATTATACTTTCAAACTTAATGAACTTGGCATAGTCTAGGCTTACTTGGTTAACATTTGGAAATGACCAAGAATGTGTTTTGGCCACATGGGGTTGTATTTAGGGAAGAAGTAAGGAAGGCCACTAAATTAAGAAAGAACCAAGATAATTGGCTCCCAACATAATTTTGCCTCTGGGGCCATTCCCAATGGCTACTTGCTGTTAGAGATATAAGTTTGTTCTGTGTAGATAAGATTTTGGATTGTATCCCAGCAAGTTATAAACACCTAGGCATAAAAACACTACCATTGAATGAGAGGAAATTTAAAGGTAACTGAATACAGTGAATACAGTGTTTTCAAAAATGTATGCACTGTGAGTAGAATCATTAACCATATGATATTAATTAGCATGCCTGTTGGATGCTTACAAGATATAAATTAGCACTTTTTAAAAGGACAGTTTTTCATAGAGGGCATTTGATTGATTTCCTCCCAGTTATGAAGCAATTTACCATATAAATTTATCATTTCTAATTATAGAAATGATAAATATGTAGAGGAAGTTTAGAGATCCGTCATAGGGCTGAGATTTTCCAGGAAAGACAGATGTGTGGAAATGAAGAAAGTTGGTTTCCGTCTAGATCTTGAATAACTATGTGGGCCATGAAATAATACCCCGTTCCTTAAAAGATGTTTTTCACATTTTATAGGGTCCTCCTGGTCCATCTGGTGAGGCTGGCCCACCAGGTCCTCCTGGAAAAAGAGTAAGCTTCTTGAATTCTTTACTTGAAACATCTACTCATCTTTCATGCTGTGTATAAATTTATATAATATATGTAATCTGTAGGCAGCCTGTTACAAGAAGCTGAAAATATCTTAAGTAATAGAGCATAATTTCTTAAACATGTCCAAGTAGTTACTAAATACTAAAATAGAAAAATTTTTAACCATTTCACTGTCACAATAAAAATTAACACAAAACACAAAACAAAAAACCAAACACTTATGGTGCTGGAATATTAACCCCTGACGTGGTACTTGGGATTGAGATGTCAATAGCTCACATTAATCTAAACCTCTGCAAAAGCCTGAGTGAAGCACCAGGAGAGAGAGCTGAAGAATCAGGAGATGATATCAGTGATGTCAGTTTGCTTTGCTCTGTTAGACTTCTGTGACTTGGAAACAACTTTTTAATGAAGGGTGATCCCAAAATACAAATGAGTAGTTACTTTCAAAACATTGCCCGCAGGAGACCCCAGGAGATTTCCTGTACTGACCTTTCCTCACTGTGGTACCATTTTCATCAGAAAACAGTCTCTGTAGACCTGCCTCTTGCAGCTCTATTATTTTCCAGTGTCTTCCTGTATCTCCTTTGGTTATTCCCCACTTATCCTTGAGGAAAATATGTGCTAAACATCAAGACCTATGTCTTTGGCAGATTCACTCTTCAGCAATCCAAAGTCCCAGAACAACAATTAGAGACACTTCTGTTTTCTCATGGAAGGAATTTAAGGGAATTTTTCACACTGATTATCCTCAGATTGAACATAGAGTGTGAAAGGCTTTTCCTTTTGTCTCTCAGCAACACAAATTTGGATCCCCGTTTACACGCACACATCCCTCTATGGCACAAATGAATGTTATGTAATATTGTCCATTAATACAACTTACTCGTCTTTGACCAAATACCCTTTTTCCTTACCTATTATTTTGTCTATAACCCCAAAGCATGGCCTTAGTAGAAATAAATACATCCCCAAACAACTATTGGGCTGTGTTTCTTAGAAGGTAATTACAAAGTGTAATGTGAATTTTGAAATCTGCAGCCCCTTTCGGCTTGCAGTCTGACAGCCCGTAACACTGCCTAGCAACATAAGTATCTGTTCCAATGGCAGACCTTCTGAAAGAATACTGATATTAAATACTGATATTAAGTGACTTTGAGAATGAGTTGAAATCCTTCTTGAGAAAACATGATTTTTTTCCTTCTAGAATCAAATGGTAGGATACCACGTAATACAGTGGGTACAGGATGATGTAGTTACACCAATCAACTTTAGTAATCCAGTATTTCTCGGGGTTTCTACCAGCTAGGGTCGGGCTGAATGTAACACAGCTCATAGAGTACAAAGATAATAAATATTCTCATGAAAACTTTTAGTGTTTTAGCTCTTTGTTATAAATTAGTTATGGAGATAAGGATGATCATCACATAAGTATACAGTATGATCTTTCGATATCATGGTAATTAAACCTTACTTCAAAGTGTGGTAGCCACTAAAAAAGAAATGACTAAATCAAAATTGATTTTTTTTTTTTTTGAGACAGAGTCTTACTTACTATGTCACCCTCAGTAGAGTGCTATAGCATCACAGCTCACAGCAACCTCAAACTCTTGGGCTTAAGCGATTCTCTTGCCTCAGCCTCCCAAGTAGCTGGGATTACAGGTGTCCACCACAATGCCTGGCTGTTTTTTCCTGCAGTTGTCATTATTGTTTAGTTAGCCTGGGCTGGGTGCGAACCTGCCATCCGTAATCACTGTGCTACCTGCACCCAGCCTCAAAATCGATTTTAAATATTTTATTATGTATATTGGCAGCTTCTCAGCTCATTCTATTAATCAAAGCAAACTCTCAGCAAGTGCTATCCAGTTTAGTTTCATTTTAAAATAGGCCAAACAAATTACTCATTTATAATTTTTGTTAAATTTAGCTAATTACCCTTTGATTTCTGGCATGAGTTCTCCACATGGTGACAGAATTTTGGAATGAATTCATTTCTTTAGTTATACAGCAGGGAGTCGTGTGAATTACTCATTTCTAAAACAACTGAATATGGTACTTTTGAAATTTTTAAAGAGTAAATGAATAAAAACAATTTATTATAAAGTACGAATAGAAATATGAAAAAGAGGAGATACATAGGTGTGAACCAGTATATCGTATGCCCTTTTTGGATCACTCATATGATTATTATTGAAAACTGATACAAAAATACCATATTTTAAGTTATTTAAAAACATTAAGCTAGTATTTGTGGCAGTATAGGTAATGTTGACACTATCAGTGCTGTTGTAAACTTTAAAGTATTTCCATTCATACTAATTTTTAAATATTGCTAGTATAATGTTACAAACTTTTATCTTTACCGTAACAGATTTTTGAATATTTGTGTTTACTACCTTGGAATGGGTAATTATCAACATTTATAATTTTAATGGATGACTCAGACTTCTAGAAAGACTACTACTCAATTCTAGGAAAGAGAAATTGCCACAGAAAATTCAGGGAATAGATTGTGCCTTTGCTCTGCGTCATGGAGGCATGGTCATCTGTGGGAGGCCCATCTATTTGCATTCTTATTCAGACCTAAGTTAGATCTCTCTATTTACTTGTGAAATGAGATGTATCTAAGAACATTAGTTAGTCCCTGACTTTTAGTTCTTTCCTCTTTAGAATGAGAATATGGATGGATTTTTATATAGAAATACTTAGTTAATATATAATAAATATATAATAATATATTAATGAAATACAGTATACATCCCAATATTTAGTTATTTGCGGCTTTAATAACATGAAACACAAACAATGATTTTTTTTTAATTAAAAAAATTAAAGAGTACCTGATATTGATAAATTGCAAGCAATTGGTGAATTTCTTTTTAGATTTAAATATGAGATACAAATGGAAAGTGGAAAAATTATGTTGCACCCTTTTCTGCCAATAGTTCTAACTAAGCAATCTGATAAACTCTTCTAATTAAAAGTTATTAAAAAAAAACTTGAGAAAATGAAATATATATTTAAGTGCATCAGTGAGATGGGTAGAAAAATATGTTTAAGCACATAAAGGAGACGGGAAGGATTTAAGATAATGTATTTACAAAATTTTAATTGGTCTTAAAGATACATAGGTAATGGTCTCATTGAAGAGAGAGTTTAGAAAAGATCTACGAATATTTGTTAACCTCATGGGTGACATTACATATCAAACAAAAATAGATGAGACTGTTGTATAGATTATGCTGGGAAATGTAATTTTTTATATAAAAAACATAAGATGGACCTTACCAATTTCCATCTATAAAACTCAGTTTCAATTGTATTATGATCATAACATTTGAAAGGCAAATGTTAGAGTATATTAGCAAAAATTATTGAAGAATAAATTTTTGACTTCTAGTCATAAATTCTACTCACATAGGTGTACTCAGAAAGAATACATTGATATATCAAATGAATTACTGTTTAAAAATCTTCTGTTTATCCAAAAATAATAAAATTAATATTAACATTAATAAAGGATCCAATTCTGAGAAAATAGCTAACATAGAAAAAACTTGAACAGAATCATTTTCCAGAATACCTAAGTAGTTTTTACAAATTAAGAAGAAGGAAATAAAAAACAGAAAAAATAATGACATGAGAAGGTATTTGACCCAAATGCTTCACAAATACATGAAAGATGTTTGTAGACATAAATGAAGTGGCCACTAAAAATTACATTGAGATACCATGTCATATCCACCACTTCACAAAAATTTACTCTGACACACTAAATATTACAAAGAATATTTTCAAAATGGTGGATATTATCATATATACCTATTGTGAGTTAGGTGGTACAACAATTTTAGGAAAATAGTTCTATGTCATCTAGTAGAATATAATGTGAATTCTTTGTAACAGCTGATAATTCCATTTCTAAGGGCATATGTAGGTGATATATTGCACATGGTCACCAAAAGATGCTTATACAGGCCTGGCACAGTAGCTAACACCTATAATCCTAGCCCTCTGGGAAGCTGAGGTGGGAGTATCTCTTGAGGTCAGGAGTTTGAGACCAGCCTGAGCAAGACCCAGATTCTGCAAAAAAAAAGAGAAAAATTATCCAGGCATGGTGGTGAGCGCTTGTAGTCCCAGCTACTTGGGAGCCCACAACAGGAGGACCACTTGAGCCAAGGAGTTAGAGGTTGCTCTGAGCTAGGCTGATGCGATTGCACTCTAGCCTTGGAGACAGAATAAGACTCTGTCTTAGAAAACAAAAAAAAATGCATTGATTATCCTTGTTCATAACAAAACTCTAGAAAAGATAAATGCATTAGGATAGTGATAAACTAAAATATTTTATGGCAGTAAAAATGAATGCATCACAGATGCATGGATCAGCAGATGACTCAAAAAACTAATAATAAGTCGAATATGTAAATACCCATATATAGTGTGTGTATATATATATATATATATAGAATGTTGAACTGAAAAATATATGATTTCATTTATATGCTGTGCAGAAATACTTGAAAGTACATGTTTAGCATTCAAACATGAGTTGTAACAATGATACAGAAAAATTAGGCAGTGATTAACAAAAATTTAAGATGGTAGATAATCTCCTTAAGAAACTGGATTGTGGTATTTGCAGGTGGCATGTAGGAAGTTTCCAAGTCACTGATACTGCACTATATTATGTAATACATTGTTATATTGAGAGCCTAAGATAATGAAATACTTAACTGAGTCATTCTTATTTCATGTTTTTCTTTAGTATTATTAAGAAGTACTTTAGTGTAGATCACTCTTTGATTTTTGAAGAATCATTTTAAAATAACCTCATAAAAATTTTAGCAATGTTCTATCTTCTTTTTTAAATAACAATTTTTGCAGATATGATGAGCTATTTTTAATCTATTCTAGTCACTTTGTAAACAAAATTAGAAGCCTCTGTATCCATGAATTATTAATGTCATGAGAACTGTGATGACTCTGCATTGCTTACAAAGCTGTTCATATCCATTTTGATATAGCAAAAAAAAAAAAAAAAAATCAACCTAGGTCAGCCTGACTGGGAAATAATATGCAGGTTTTTCTCTTTTAAATTTGGCATCATTAAATTGAATCTGAAAGCTATAATATTTAACACAATGTGTTAAATTGTTGCCTATACTAGGTTTGGATAACCTGGCATCCTTAATTGAGTTCATCTGTTCTACACAATAATCTATTTTCTTCATTACAGTAAAACACATTTTAGGGGTGTGAAAAATTAATGTCAATAATCTTATTACTAAAACTGTGATTTTTTTTCTGGTTTGACACTAACAATTCTTGTCCTCTCGTAGCCAACCAAACTTCAGGAGGTCTCAAAAGTCACCTCTAAAGTTCCCATACATTGAGAAAATGAGATTTTTGCAGCTAAATGCACCTTTATTTACAAAATATTTATTACAAAACTTTACAAAATATTTACAAAATAGTCCATATGTGTTGGCCACCTCCATGTAAAATTTTGTTGCATAATAACTAATTCTCAATGCTGAAATGAGGAATAATATAAGTTAATAAAATGTCTATTTAAAACACCAATTTATCAGGAGCTCAAACACTGGATAGTATTGTTAAGCAAAATATATGCTATTAAATCAAAATATATATAATATATGTAAAATATTAACTATGTTTTCAAATAACAGTATTTTGTAATACTATTGAAATCTGTACTTACTCATCTTATTTATTCCTCAGTGCAAATTCATGTAACACATGTTTTGTGTGTAATATTACACTCTTTTATATAATATTAAACTGTTTTAAATTGCACACAAACTTTATGGTCATCCTGTATAGTAAAGGAATCTCCTTTGAGAACTATTGCCTAAAAGGGATGCGTTTAAATTCATGATAACTGCATATATTTTTTTAATAAAATGGATTTGCCAAACAAGAGATGTTTAGGACCAGTGTGAGAAATAATAATGTGATGAAACTGAGAGTTAATTTAGAAGAACGTATTTGATAACTTCAAAGTACTGACGTAAGTGAGATCAGTCTGTTTATACATATGTGAGGTAGCTTTGTTTACACACATTAGTTATAACAGCATCTAACTGTAGAGGTAGTGCAGAGTGAATTCTATGTTCTGAAACAATATTGCGAATTCTGTCGCTACAAATCTTTGGGTTCGGTCAGCAGACTGCAGGTCCTGATGTAGTAGTCAATTTAATTACTTTTGAGCAAATAGCAAGAGGGATCACCTCTATGGTTTATTTTACAAGGGTACAAGTGAATCTTTCTAAAAATAGAATATAGATGTCTTGACAAACCAACTAAGAAAATGACATGAAGGCTATGTTGACCAGTTTGATGAAAATAGCTCAAAGTGTATATCAAAACACCACTCTATACCCCATGATTGCATTGTTGCACACAGCTATGATTTAATAATAATAATAATAATAATAATAATGAAGAGTATATTCCTATCAACAAAGTAATGTGATCTACAGGCTGATAATTTGATTGAATACAGAATTGCCTTGCAACTTATTTTTCTTTAGTCCATCTAGAACTTGTGATGTTATGTTAGATTTGCATATATTTTGTAGAAATTTACATTTCTCCTATCCTTACTTTCCCCCCCTGGAGGCAACTGAAGTGTAACAATTTTGCTATAACATCTCATAGCAGAAATAGGGATGACTAGAAATGTTCAAAGAATTACCACTTTTTTCTGTGAGTGAATCTTACAAGTGAATGATCATAAAACCTCCTAATAGAATATTGATCACGATGTGGTGAGTGGCAGTGATACTGAGAAAGTACATTCTAATGGTTATTGAACAAGGCGGAGAATTAAGTTATCATTTTTAGTACATGCATTTTCTTTCATGCATTTGTAATACTTGAGATTAAATGTATATTTCCTTAAGGCACTAGAAGATTTCCACAGCTTCTATCAGTAGTCCGTGGTATTTGAATACTTGCGTTATTATTTTAGCTCGTCCCATGCCCTTTCATTTAAAAACAAAAAGTTTAGAGTTGACTAAAATAGTTTAAACATTATAACCCAGAAAATGTACATATTAATGGCTCATATTGCCAAAGAAAAGTTTACAATGAAAAATTAAAACAATAACTGATATTAATAATTGATTATGAAGATAAATGAAGCTTTAACCTTATACTTACACACACACATGTACACACATATGCCATGTATAACTCACAGCTTACATATATATTTATATATCCTACATATGCCTAGTGTACATGTATGTATTTATACACACGTATATTTATATAACATTAAAGAGATACACGCTGTTAGTTAAAATTACAAATTCTGACTCGGCTTTCACCAGGTTCTTGAAAAATTCTTATATAAACGTATAGGTAGAAAATACATCATCATAATAAAGTAAATTCTAAAATTTCTTAAATTCTGTTTGTTAGAACTCTATGCCACTTAAGAAAAGTCATTATGAAAAACAGGGTCTACATTGAAGTTGAAAACCACTACAGATTATACACCAATCTTGGAGATTCATTGTTCAGCAGATACTAAAGGTTCTGAAAAATCCTGAATTAGATTTATTTCACTTTATTTTTGAAATATTCTAAATACTAGTGGGTTTTAATATTGTCTGGAAAAAGCTGTTCTAATTCTTTAAATATGAAAAGTGAGAACACTTGTCCATTAATATATTTGAAAATGTTTACCCAAATATTTAGCTTTATACTAAATTTGCAGTTTATTTTGCTAATATTTAGTTAACATTCTCCTTCATGTTTCTGTCTTTTGCTGATTTTCCTTTTTCCCCACACAAGTCTCAAGCCGCCACATAATCATGCTCCCTAATAATTCTGTCTCAGTGCACCAACACAAATGGACAGGCACCTCCTGGCTAACATCCTGACTGAACTATTACAAGTTCTCTAAAGATTATTATGGGGCGGCACCTGTGGTGCAGTGGGCAGGGCACTGGCCCCATATACCGAGGGTGGCGGGTTCAAACACAGCCCCAGCCAAACTGCAACTAGAAGATAGCTGGGCATTGTAGGGGGATGCCTGTAGTCCCAGCTACTTAGGAGGCTGAGGCAAGGGAACTACCTAAGCCCAGGAGTTGGAGGTTGCTGTGAGCTGTGTAATGCCATGGCTCTCTACCGAGGGTGATAGAGTGAGACTGTCTCTATCAAAAAAAAAAAAGATTATTATGTACTTTCAATCCTTATGTGTGATCAGAAGGTAAAGTCTTAGAAGGAAACACCTGTCCCCCACCTACCTATACCGTAAAATTCAGATCAGAGGTTAGTGTTTCAGGAATACCTCTCCTACTCCCAAACTGGATCATGGCACCTGTTTTGCACCTATCACATCTTTATATTTTACGATGTGTTGCACTTGTTAATTTTTATATCTATCTTTGTAACCAAATTTCATGAACTCCTTGGGGTTTAATTTTGTTTTTTTATTTGTATTCTACATACATAGCACATTTTTGGAAAATGAGGAATATTTAAATGTTTGCAACATGAGTGGGGGAATGAATGAATTCTAGAGAACCATTGAAAAAGTTGAAGTGGAAAGATTATATTGGTATTTTATATGAAGAATATTTTTCATGGATAGGAAAATCTGTTACTATAGTGACTACTGGATCTTCAAACTTGGTTGTCTTTTCTCTTTTGGAATAAAGGTGTTTTTTTTTTTTTAATATTTAGACAGTGGGTAACTTGCTTTTGTTAAAGCTAAGTATAGATCAATACTCTCTACTATATAATTCATGTGTATAAATTAACTCTTTCAGGTTAAGACTGCGTAACTTTATGCCACTAGATTAAGGAAAAAAACCTTCATCAATGAAGGAAAAGCTATTATTTGTTGAATTTAATTATTCCTATTTACGAAATAAGAGCAATTATGGTCTGTTTATCTACTTTGCATAAGTTAGTATTTCAAAAATTACACAAGGATAATTTATGGTTCAACATTTTGACACTGGGAAAAATTTGAAGCTTATGATTCCCTACAGAATTCCTCCTGCATAAATAGTATGAAATTAAAAAGTTTTGCTTTGAGGTTTTCTATATTCAACGTATTGCTGCCTCCTTAAATGACTGCATATAAAATGTATGTGTTTCTTTGGGTTGAGGTACATTGAATGTCTATTAATAGATGAAGTTACAGGGATGATAGTCAGAAAAAATTACTAAAGATGTCTTTGAGTCTCTCAGAGATGAAGTTTGTTCATGGAATTGTCTTGAGTTTGATGACGTCCTTGATTCTCACTTTAAAAGTGGATTTACAAGACCCTATAGGAAAGGCTGGCATGTATTCACCGATGGAATATTAACAGCATCTGGAAAAGAGAAGGTCGTCCTCTTGGCTTGCTTTATTCTCACCAATTAACGCCAACCTTCAGCCCCAATCTCAGCTAATGGTTTCGAGCACAATTTACTGTGAAAATTGAAGTAAATAAATGGAAAACAAGAGAGTCTGAGGAAAATATAAAAAGCAATTTCTTGGACATAATTAAGTTTCTTTTTTTAATCTGTCTGTGCTTATGCTTCTGAATGACAACTTCAGTGTAAAGATGGTTTTTCTATTTTTCTTCAATACCAGGTTTTAAAAAAGTGATACCAATATTATTGCCACTGATTTATATGAGTTATATAAATCCAGTAAATGAAAATATTGCATCTGTCGACCATTGTGATTTAAAACGTTTCTTTATTTGGCTCATGATGCTCTAAGAACACATGAACATCTGGATGGTCTAAGATTAAGTTCGAAGCCACTCTGAAAACACAATAGGGATGAAAGTGAAATCTGATAAATTCGGTTCGTCTCACTAATAAATGATATCTGAGTGTTTAACACACAAAGGGTGACTTTTAATCCATCGGTGTTTCTTTGGAAACATAATTTTTACTATTTCCTTACATTGATGTGAAGGGATTATCTGTTGTCTACCCAAATGTGTGAAGTTGATACGTAACAAAAATTTGGGTTTTGCTCCTGTGTTTTAAAAGAAATAGCAACAGAATTTTTTTTTTTTTTTTTGGTTTGTCACTAATTAAATTGGGGTATTTTCAGATAAGTCCGGAGTTTTATTACTTTCACTTGTGATGTATTTTAAATGTGATTTTATGCTTACAGGGTCCTCCTGGAGCTGCAGGTGCAGAGGGTCGACAGGGCGAGAAAGGAGCTAAGGTAAAATGCGCACGTATATTTATACCTGTGATGTGACCAGGTATGGCGTTCAGAGTCTCACGCATACACTGGGCAGTACTTATACCCGAAGTACACTTAATGAAATAATATCAATACTTTCTCTTTATTAATAAGTTCACCTGTCTTCCTTCCTAACAGGGAGAAGCAGGTGCTGAAGGTCCTTCTGGAAAAACGGGCCCAGTCGGTCCCCAGGGACCTGCGGGAAAGCCTGGTCCGGAAGGTCTTCGGGGCATTCCTGGGCCTGTGGTGAGCCTCTCTGATAACAGATGCTATTCTGAAAATAGCTATTGTTTCTAAGAAAGTTATTAATGAACAGTGGTTTGCATTCGTTTGTAAGTTACCGTGTGGATGTTTCTAAGGTGAATTCAGTAAATGTCATATGTAAAATCAGATGCTCTTAAAATATTTCAGTATATCATATATTTAATAATAAGTTCATGGTGAAATGCTAACTTGTAAAGGATGAACAGAAAACTAAACCTTAAGTGCACAATGACATAAGGTTTTTGTTTATCCACCTATGTACACACAGGTGTATATATGCTCGTGTATGTGTATATGGAGGTCTACACACAGTAAAAAGGCACACAACTGCTTACAGCCCTCCCAGATGTTCTCCATGTGGTGGAATTCATAGGTCATGCCTCCTTTTTTCCTTTTTGTATTTTTAACATTTAAAAAAGTCATTTCTCTTTTCTGTAGGGAGAACAAGGCCTTCCTGGAGCTGCAGGCCAAGACGGACCCCCGGGTCCCCTGGTGAGCTGGATCTTTTTCATCACTTAAAAAGAGACAATTTCTGAAAGAAAATTGTTTATAAGCTAGAATTTTAAAAATCTTAACTATTAATTTTTTTTTACAATATACAGCCTTTAAGAAAATATGTTACTGAGACTAAAAAGAATATAAATATTACTGATAGATGTGTGGAAAATATGCTACTTGGTCAGAAGTTCTTCCTTTTTTATATGCTTTGATTTAAAAAAAAAAGTATTCCACTCTGAATTAAATGCTGCTAATGACCCAGCCAGTCCTTTTCCTGGTATGGACAGTTTCCCCAAATGCCTGCAATTACGCTTGGTTTCCTGGCACTACATTTAAAAGAGCAAGGCCGGCACAGGCATGCAGTAATTTCTTGACCAAATAAATTGTTCTTTTTGTGAGTCATACAGGCTGAAATATAAAACAATAAACCCCATTAGAGTAAGAAAGATGATTCACAATCCTGAAGCTTGGTGGCAGCCATAAACTCTGTGTACAAACAGCATGCTTGAGAAATGCAATACAGCATTTTGTGGCCCAGCATACAATTTATTGGTAGGGCTTATTACAGGATCCAAGGCTATCCTTGCTCTAAAATTTGAGCAGAAAGTGGAAACGAAAGACGGGTTCTTTAAAATCATTGCCAACTCGGTGACTTGTTTGCTTTATAAACAGATTCTATTTCATGGTAGAGAAAATTGACCTTCATTATCAGAAGTAGGTATGTGTGTAAGTGATTCATCAAAATAGCAAACAGTGCACTTAGCTCACGGTGCTGGGGAATGCGTGTTAGTTTAAATGGTCCAATCCCTCCGCAGAGTAACTGGAACTCTGTGAACCTTCCCGGATTATCTCAGAGACGCGTGTATGGATGTACTCAGGAAGCCATCGAATCTGAATTCAGTCTTAATTATTCAGGAAGAATTATGGCCATTTCTTTCATGAAAGATGCATGACAATTTCCTGTTGAATATCTCAAAAGTGTGAAGGAGATTTTTTTTTTTAACTTTCACTGACCAAGTTAAAGAAAACCTGTTTGGTAACCAGATACAGTTGTCAGATGCTGGCTGCCATCAAGCTGGAGGTCGGCAGCTCCGTGCACCGTCTCATCAGCACCAGAGCAGGGCTCGGGTGGAAGCAGGATGGGCCCCACATCTGTGCAGCAACTTAGAAACAGTCTCCTCGGCTTTGCTAAACTGCAAACTGCACAGAGGCGCAGGCTGGAAGATAAATTACTTTGCCTTAATGTCACCCTAAAATTTTCCAAAGGGTTTTTTTTTTTTTTTTGTTCCTTGTTATTTCAGATTTTCCAATAACTATTCTGACCTTTCTGCAGATGAAATCAAAAGCATCGGGCCGAAGGTTTCCTTCAGCCGATATTGAAAATAAAACGATCAGACATACCAGCTGATTCCAGCGTGCAGAAGTTTGTATTTCTGACTCTTGAGTAAACAGGAGTTTTCGGTGCAGGAGGGCAGAGTAACTCAAACCTTTTTGGCAGAGTGAAGTTTTGAGCATCAGCAGTGGCGGCCTGGCTGCGTTCCATTTTATAACTGCTTGTTTTATTGAAAAGTACTTACAACGTATTTAGCTTCTTCTTAGCTTCAGTTACTCTTTTTTTATTTTTTTGCAGTTTTTGGCCAGGGCTGGGTTTGAACCCTCCACCTCTCACTTATGGGGCCAGCGCCCAACTCCTCTGAGCCACAGGTGCCACTCTAACTTCAGTTAGTCTTAATGGCAATATCTAATCTCAATGAAAATGCTACTCAGTCTTCACAAGGTGAGGCTGGACAGACGAATCATCTTTAGAACGCCATTTTTGGCAATTTGATGAGCTTTTTGACTCAACTAAGAGCGATTTATTTTGGCAGGTAGATTTTTAATCAGAAGGAGAAATAGCTTATTATGTTACTGGTTCAGGTCACAGACTCTCGAGCCATACTCCCTGGTTCAAAACATGTCCTATCATTTATCTGCTGCATGACTTTTGGGAAGTTACTAATTTTTTAAACCAGTGATTGGTATTGGTAGCATAAAATGAATAACTATTAAATAAATATAATGATGGTAAATATTTTGGAAATAATAAATTTGATATTCTTAATGAAAAGTGACTAAATTTCTCCAAATTTGAGCATCTGTATCATCAGCAAACCTGTTTGCAAGTTGTTGGCTATTAAATCCAGTGGAGGAGATCAACAAGTACAATTAACACAGCAGTTAGAACATAATGTAGTGAGTCCTGTTATAGAATTACATAGATAATGCCAGGGAAGTAGGAGCATTGAAATGCCATTTTCTTTAAGACTCATTCACTGCTTAGAAATATAAGATTATTAAAGAAGGAAAAGACAGAGTTAATTGTGGATAAGATGTAAGTGGTGAGACTAACAGAGATTGGAAAACATAAATGCTTGCCTTACTCTCCCAAATTAATCCATGTGAAAACTATAAAAAAACACGTTAGCATGATGTATTTTTACTCATTATAATTACAAATATATTCACGCCCACGCCCAAGTCCACACATGCAGGCTTCCTCTTGCCCATCACTGGACTTCCCCAAGTACCTACTGGGTCTCTTTTCCCTTCTAGAAGATGCCTGTAACTTCCCACTGTATTGCTCCACTGGTCAAAGCTACCAAGACATTCCCCTTTTCCCCACCTTTTAAATACTACTTAGCTATTCAGTAAATACAACTTATCTACTCACATCTTTCCAGATTGGCAGCTACCTAATTAGACAATTGAACCCTGTCTGAGTGAGCACCCATTACACAGAGAGATAACAAAGGAAAAATTCTATAGGAGAAATTCTTTACAGTAGAGTAAAACAAAGATTTTAAAACTCTCAGAATGATTTCTGCAGAATATCTGCCTCCTGTACGTTATTAGCTCTACTAAAGCTGAGATAGGAAACAGTACTTATTTTTTATTTTAAATGCTAAATATTTCACATGGTAAAACTTCATTTACATGTATGAATTCAACATATAGTACTCATGCACAAATGCTTAAATATCCATGTGGAACAGAGGGGCTTTCCCTGAGCTCCACCACGTGGTAGAGAATGATAAGCCTGCGTGGAGAATTCTATTAGCATTCTTTTAATTGAATCCCTGTAAGAGTTGTTATAGTTTTCTGAAGCTTTTTAAACATTTTAATTAGCATTTTCTTTGAATGTTCAACAAACACTAAATGAGAATAAGATTGAGCTTTTTAAAGGCTGATGGTGCATAATTCTGTCCTTTGCTACAAAGTCAAAATTAACATGATTTAGTAATTGAATAACCTAATAATGGCTTTTGGAGGCAGAATTAACATTCATTTTAATTTTAAGTTTTTATTTTGTTTTGCTTCATATTCTTTTAAAATCCTATTTGTTCTAATGCACTTGAAAAATTATTTCATGTTTATCTTTGGATAAATTTGCTTTAGTATTACCACCTGTTCCTTTCTTTCACAAATGATGAATAAAATATCTGATAGCATTATTCTCAAACTATAAAAACCTGAATGAAAGGTAGGCTAAGATACTGAGTTACAGTTTGATTTTTTTCTTAATGCTACATTTAAGCTATCTGTAAACAGATTTGAGATGGTAGCCTTCTACCATGATTAAAATAACAAAGCATTTGCCTTTTACCTAATTAAACACTGTTTGCAATTTTTATCTTCTAAATAAAGTGTAGGGTCTGCAGTTTCTTTAAAGTTGAATGCCCTAGAGTTTTGAGATATAGATCAAAGTAAATATTCCACAGAGCATAATAATACGGCTGAGAAAATGTTGGCTGTGTATTCCAAACATTTAAGAATCTCTTGTCTCTGTTTTCCTTTTCACCTCACAACTTATGAATTATGTATTTCCCTAGGGGTTTTCAATTTACAATATCCTAAAGAGAAAGCAGAAAATAAGTGTACTTGGGATGACATTTTTATATGCAGCATCCATGTTTCTTTTCTGCTTTAAGATCAAAGGGTATTTATAACTGCTCTCAACATCATAAGGTTACCAATCTTAATTTTCTAGCTGGTGAAAAATAAAAAGCTGACTTTGTTTGACAAATTCACAGTTAGGTGGAGTAATTTCACGACAGATTGTTAGCTGAGATGAATTCATACTCATTACCTCAAATTCCTTCATAAATAATATTTATAGAAAATATTTAAAGTGCATTAAAAACACAGTAATCCCTAGGATGTTTCTCACTAAGCATAAACGATTAGAATTAGTGGCAGTTCTTCTTGTTTGCCTTTTAGTTTGTAGTATTAGCATGGGATGAGAAAGTTGGTAGCTATTCATCTGTAGTATATTTAAAACTAATAAACTAAAGGATAATTAACATTCGTAACATGTTTCACTTTTTAGACACTCCATACTGTAGAGAGTGAAACTGCAGAGAAGGAAAGACGACTGTCTATTTGGAAGTGAATTTGATAATTGCCTTAATTATCGTCTTTTGGTGTGAGGTATAGCTACACCTAAAACTGCACATACGTCCCATGAAAATAGTTTTAGTCTATTGTAAGTGCAACAATGTAAGAATGTTGTCCACTTTGAGGTGAATACATAGGGAATTTCAAATTCATTCATGAATTAAAACAAAGAGAAATGTATCAAATCATGGCCCCAAATACCATTTTTGCACAAAGACTTACTTGCGTTAACACTATTCTTACTCTCTCCTGATATTCAGAATTCCAGTTAGAGGACTAGGCTTCAGAAACTATGAAAAGGAAAGGGCCTAGCTGCTCCTTCTAACAGCAGCCTGATGAGATAGAAATTATAATCCCCACTTTGCAGATGAGAAAACCTACACTCTCTGTGTTTAGCTAATTTAAATTGCTAAGAATCTGACTTCTAGGCCAGGCCTTTTCTACTCTGGACCCATACAGAGTGTATCTCACTGCTTGGACCACATCTATAGCTCTTAATACTTTAAATTCACAAAAAATATGGACTGGGATAGAGTGTGCTCTTTCACACTGACAAATTGAAATATCTCTAGAGATGGGGGAAAATTATTCACGGTAGCCTGGTAGAAGATACAATAGTAATGACTCAGGATGTAGCTGGGTAAAAATTAAAACAATTTGCTTGGGTTAATAATCCAGATAACTCAGTTCAATCGAAATAATTCAGACTCGCAGAGAAATCATATGAACAGTTTGCCTTTGCTGCTTGGTGCATTAGCTGTAGGAGGTAGAGTGACCTATTTAAATTATCTTGGCCCTAATTTCAGGAGTCACCTAAGTACAAATCAACAGTTAATACTTCTGCCCGCGTCTGTTGCCTACATTGTTCAATGTGTAGCTTCAGAACAAAATTTATTTTCAGTTTCCATCAAAGTTGGAGTACACCAATTTGTAGGTTAGAAAGTTTGTTCAGGCTTGGTGCTCATAGCACAGTGGTTACTGTGCCAGCCACGT
This sequence comes from Otolemur garnettii, assembly GCF_000181295.1. NCBI lineage: Eukaryota > Metazoa > Chordata > Mammalia > Primates > Galagidae > Otolemur > Otolemur garnettii. The sequence goes on from NW_003852405.1 coordinate 7,216,588, forward strand.
ACACCGAGGCTGGCATGTTCAAACCCAGCCTGGGCCAGCTAAGCAATAATGACAACTGCAACAGAAAAATAGTGGGGCATTGTGGTAGGCACCTGTAGTCCCAGCTACTTGGGAGGCTGAGGCAAGGGAATCACTTAAACCCAAGAGTTTGAGGTTGCTGTGAGCTGTGACACTACGGTACTCTACCGAGGGTGACAAAGTGGGACTCTGTCTCAAAAGAAAAAAAAGTTGTTCAAAAGTCACCCATATGAAAATTTTCTTGGATAGCGAGGCAGAAGTAAGAGTTAGATGCTAAACTCATGCCATACTTTTCATGCAAATATAAGTTAACAAAGGATAAGGGTCATAACCTGAGACTATAAAAAAGCTAATTTAATGAAATAATGGCATATTAGTATGACAAGTAAATCTCTTTATTATTAATTTTATAAATCATTTAAATGGGAGATTCAATTTAGAATATACCGCTAAAAGTACCATCTGGGGAGTGTAATTTGGAAAAGGCTAGTTCTCCCAACAAGAATTTTAAAAACTGAAAACATTTTGTGTAAAACCCCATTGAGTAGCCTGGAGTGAACTCTAATGAACTGATCAGAAAAAAAAGAAGCCCTGGCCTTTTGATGTGTCTATTTGTAATGTGATGACAGAAGAAAATAATGCTTTTCATGGAAAGAACATTGGGTCCGGTCATGAGGCTTGGGGTCAGGTCTTTGTTTCTTCCATTGGCAAACTTTGTGATTCACAAAATTAATAAGTTTCTGTTTGTCTGTTTCTTTGTGAAATAAAAGGAATAGTGTCACTTGTCAATTCCTAAAATCCCATGAGAATGAAGAGTGGGGATGCCTTACACCCATTCTCCAGTATCTTCAACCCAGAAACCTAATCTGCAGGGTAGTCCTGTGATCTTTGGGTGTTCTTGATTTTCAAGTGTTCTGACGGCGGCAAAGTATTAAGAAAGAAAATGGTCAAATACCGTATGATCTGAAATAGTTATATAATGACAATTCAATTCCACTCATATTATAATTTGCTAATGCATTTCTGGCTCAATAGTTGGGATTTTCAGTTCAGGATTCAAGAAATTATGACATTTCTTTTTCTTCCCAAATCTCTCTCAGCCAAGTCGTTCAATAAACGTCATCTCTCAATCTCCTATCTTCCACTAGAAGCCCTTCCCTCTAAAAACTTTGGAGTCTAAATCAGTCTACTTTCTGAGAGACATATCATTTTTGGTAGTTTGCTACATTGCTTTACTACTCTCTTGGAATATCCTTTGTCTTACCGACTAGCATCTTCTCCTTGCCTATGACTATCGCTTTTAAGAATAGTCCAATATCATTTGCCTAAAGAATTTTGGACTTGGAACCAGATTACTAAATTTGAACTCTAGTCTTGATAAAAGGAAGTTAAATGACCAGTTTCTTGGAAGTAAAAAAAACACAAAGAGCTACTTCATCAGGATTGTTGTAAACACTGAAGATGTATTTATTAAGGGAGTTTTGTACACTGTGTGGTACCTTATAGATGCATGAGGTGACTGTGATTATTAGATAGTCTTAGTATATATCTCTCTATCTACTACTCATAGTAAAAGATGTCTATTTATAAGATAATAAGGAATAAGAATCAAAATCAGAATTCAGAAAATTGACTGTTGCTCAGCAGAAGTATAGAACTCCATTTTTAAGGCACTATATATAGATATTATCTTCTTATTCTGTACAATATCAGGGAATTGTTTTGAGAATTGCAAATATAGTTCTTACTGAAATAAACACAGAACAGTGTGTTGAAACATTTGTCAAAAACTTTTCTGTGGTTATCAAATATCAACTGACTGTCGAAAGCTTATTGGATTTTTAAAAAAAATTTACTAAATTGTGTTAACCCTTAACATTTGTTTGGTATAGAAATATTTGATTGATTAGATAGATAATTTGGAACTCCCTTCTCAAATAAGTGCATTTAAAGTGTACATTTGCCCTCAACTGAAAAGCTATGTAAACTGTGTCTTATTTTTAGCTTCAGTTTATTTGATCAAAATTACAAATATTATGGGTTAATGTGACATTTACAAATTAAACTGTAATATTTTAATTACATTTACTTAGATTCTTGTAAAATAAATTAACACTCATCATTATTTTTGAACTTCATGTTACCCAAACCAAAGTAGCTCTGTGATGAGTAATGTGATTCTCTTATTCCTATTTATGCTATTTTTGTTTGTCTTTTTTTTTAAATTATTATTTAGGGACCTCCTGGTTTACCAGGTCTTAAAGGTGACCCTGGCTCCAAGGGTGAAAAGGTAAGAATAAAAGAGTATATTTCAAAATTGTTGTATTTACAGTAGAAGCAATTAACTTTGCAGGCTAAAACCATTGAAAAGGAAATTAAAAACAATATCATTACCATTTTAACCATGGAAAAAGCTTTGAATCCTTGGCATCTCAGAAATATTTAGAGAAGAGAAAATATCCAAATAGTAAAAAAAAAAGTACCAGAATTCAGTGTTATATCTTCTCAGTGTTTCTTTTCAGGAACCATATGGAGAAAGCATATGGTTATACTAAAATAACTATTCAGAAAATAAACAAATGAAATAACAAAATACCCATTCTTATGTTTTTAACCATGAAAATAAAACTAAACGTATCTTTTAAAAAGTAATATGATCCTTGAGAATTTATGCTGAGTTGCACCAGTTAGAAAAAAAAATAAGCCTTTTAAATAATGACATTAATATTGTTTGTATTTAAAATTTCTGATTACATTTAAAAGACACACAGAATTTCTGAAGAATAGATCACTCCTATTCAATTCAAATTAGAATTAGGAGTTTGGGGTTGTTTATTTCCCCAATATTATATATAGTCATTATTGGTCTTTTTTTTTTAAACTTATTTATTTATTTATTTATTTTGAGACAGAGTCTCACTTTATTGCCCTGGGAAGAGTGCTGTGGCATTACTGCTCACAGCAACCTCAAAGTCTTGGGCTTAAGTGATTCACTTGCCTCAGCCTTCTAAGGAGCTGGAATTACAGGTGCCTGCCACAACACCCGGCTATTTTTGGTTGTAGTTGTCATTGTTGTTTGGCAGGTCAGGGTTGGATTGGAATCCACCATCTCCAGAGTATGTGGCTGGTGCCCTAGCCACTCAGCTACAGGCACTGAGCCCATTATTGGTCTTTTTTTTTTTTTTAAGAGACAAAGTCTCACTTTGTCACCCTCAGTAGAGTGCCATAGTTTCATAGACCACAGCAACCACTAGCTCTTGGGCTTAGGCAATTCTCTTGCCTCAGCCTCTCTAACAGCTGGGACTACAGGCATCCACCACAATGCCCAGCTATTTTTTGTTGCAGTTTGGCAGGGGCCGGATTTGAACCCCCACCCTTGGGATATGGGGCTGGCACTCTACTCACTGAGCCACAGGCGCCACCCCATTATTGGTCTTTTAACTGAGGGAATTCCTCAACTGCGGTGAAGATGATATTTTTAGAAAACATTTGTTCCGTAATACTTTCAACCTTTACTAAATCCCCACTTCCTGTAAGCAGTAAGTGATCCAGTTAGGTGACAGAAGGGAGATCCTTCCTTGTCTTCTACACAGAAGGGTGATTCTCTGTGTTTTATGTGCATTTTAAATTTTTATTTTCATGTTCCATGAATCTAATATCCAAATTTTTATGACTAGAATTTAATAATGGTTGTAACTTAATTATTATTAAAATTTCTTTTCTCTGCCTTCCAAAGGGACATCCTGGCTTAATTGGCCTGATTGGTCCTCCAGGAGAACAAGGGGAAAAGGGGGACAGAGGACTCCCTGGAACTCAAGGGTCTCCAGGAGCAAAGGGAGATGGGGTAAGTAAAATTATGGACAATTTCTTCCCGTTCCTTTTGAATAATACACTCACATGCGCTTTCCTTTAAATATGATCAAACAAGGAATTTAAAGTATCTCTCCTTAAGTCTGTACTACTTTCTAAAACCTTAGGACAAATAAATTAAAAGTATGATTTAAGAAATCATAAAAATGTATAGTTTAGTAGTAACTAAAAATGCATGGATTAAATCTCATTACATGTAAATATTTATTTATTTATTTATTTATTAGACACAGTTTCACTCCATTTTTTTGCCCTGGAGAGAGGGCTGTGATGTCATTATAGCTCACAGCAACCTCAAACTCTTGTGTTCAAGAGATCCTGTTGCCTCCTGCTCCAGAGTAGTTGGAATAACAGGCGCCCCCCCTTCCTCCACAATGCCCAGCTAGTTTTCTATTTTTAGTAGCGATGAGGTCTTGTTCTTGCTGGGCCTGGTGTGATACTCCTGAGCTCAAGCAATCCACCTACCTCAGCTTCTCAGAGTGCTAGGCCTACTGGCGTGTGACCCTTTATAGGCCTACACACACACACACACACACACACACACACACATGCCCCCCACATGTGTGTATTTAAAACAAAAAAACTACAGACATTACATTAAAATAGGAAAAAAATTCGCATGATTTTGCAAGTTATTTCCTAGATTTACAGTGAAAAAATGATAAGTTATTTTACTTTTTAGTCCTTTACATTTTTGAAGGTGTGCAGTTATGCGAATCATGACAATGGAATACTGAGGAAGCTTTTTAAATTGGATGATTCTCTCTCTAGGGAATTCCCGGTCCTGCCGGTCCCATAGGTCCACCTGGTCCTCCAGGCTTACCAGTAAGTACGAAACAGCAGAGTCGTGGAAGGTAGAGTAAAGTTACAAATATGCCAAACATAAACAAATGCTTCAGATTTTTATCTGTGCTTTTTCCTTTGCATTTTGTAGGGTCCTCAAGGCCCAAAGGGTAACAAAGGCTCTTCTGTAAGTACTTTTTTCTTCGGCATTTTTATTTTTCAGTGATCCTGGTTAATTCCCTGTTCCCCATTTATTTCCTCTCCCTTTCTCTTTCTAACAGGGACCTGCTGGACAGAAAGGTGACAGTGGTCTTCCCGGGCCCCCTGGGCCTCCAGTAAGTGCACGTTAACAAAAACATGTTCTGGTAATTTGCATGTGGAGACTGCCAATGATTCCTCTGAATTAATAAGATGGACAAAAAAAGTACATTCTGTCCAAAGTGCTGATTTATAGGAAATGGTGACTACATCAGTTAAGGAATCCTATCTGCCTGTCCAGCCTTTTCATTGATTTCACTCTTTAAATAGAGAGATACCTTAATGATGTGTTATAACAACCTTGTTTTTATTAGTTTTCAAAACAACCACATGTTTTTTTATGCTACAATTTAATGAAACCAACTGATGCCACATGGATATATTTATACGTGACTCTGGGAATAAAGATAGAAGTTCACTTGTTTGGCATTTTCTTTTCCTAGTGCATATGTCATAGTAATAACAAAAACACAATAATAAAAGCTAACATTTATTAGTACTGACATTTTCCAGGCTTCACACAGTTCTTAAGGAGTAGAATTAAAATATAAATCCATGCAAAAAACTGTTTAGTCTTCTTTCTTGAACTAAAATGTCTCCAACAATATGTCTATTAGTTTGCTAGAGCTACAGTAATAAAGTAGCAGAGAATAGAACTTGTGGCTTAAACAAAAGGAATGTATCTTCTCACAATTCTGTAGGTTGGAAGTCCTAGTTCAAAGTGTCAGCAGGGCTGGCTTCTTCTGAGGTCTGTGGGGAAAGGAGCTTGTCCTTGCCTCTCTCCTTGGCTTGTAGAAGGCTGCCATCTCCCTGTGTCTCCTCACATCATCTTCCCTCTATGTGTGTCTCTGTGTTCAAACTTACCCTTTGTTTAAGACTATTAGTCACACTGGATTAAGGCCCACTCTAATGACCTTATCATAACCAATTTTATCTTCAGGCACCCTATTTCCAAATAAGATCACGTTCTGAGCTATTGGGAGTTAGGACTTTTGCGTATCAGTTTTTGTGAGATGCGATTCAACCCCGAATGATGTGGATTAACTATCTGGGGTAGCTTGCTATTAATGTAAATTCAAATCTGGTTGCATTTGTTTTAAGTTTTCTAATTCATAAAGAGTCAAGGTATGCATATTTGTGCATATTTTAAAAGTTTGATGTTTCATAATACAAATTATTATCAAGCATAACAGACAGTTCATTAGATAGTATAGGAGCATTGAAATTCAGATTTCAATGCTAAAGTTCTAAAGTTCTAAAACTTGGAGTCTTTAGAATCTGAGGGTGGAGATGGGGCATATAAATGAGGAAAAATTAAGAAATGAGAAAATAATATATAACATAGATCTATACAGATCTTTGCTACATTAAGATATACATATGGCCAGAAACATCTGATTTGTATAACTACTGCAGTATCTCTGCAAGGTTAGTTTGAAAAATAACTTACAAAATTTACATGCATATATAAATATTTATATAAACATTATATATCACTTTGTAGCTATGGAACAACTAAACTAACTGTTGTTTCTTAGAACGAAACATAACCTATAGTAACCAATGTCTGCATAATATTTTACTTTATGGAACAATCACATGCACAATCTCCTTTGCAGGGTCCTCCGGGTGAAGTCATTCAGCCTTTACCAATCTTGTCACCCAAAAAAACCAGAAGGCATACTGAAAGCATGCAAGCTGATGCAGAAGATAATATTGTTGATTACTGGGATGGAATGGAGGAAATATTTGGTTCTCTCAACTCACTGAAACAAGACATTGAGCATATGAAGTTTCCAATGGGTACCCAAACCAATCCAGCCCGAACTTGCAAAGACTTGCAACTCAGCCATCCAGACTTCCCAGATGGTAGGTTGATAATACATGTCAAGGCAAATGTGCCAAGCCTCTGAGTTATGGAGGGTCATTGTCAGCTCTTAATTCAGTTAAAAGTTTAATACATTCTCTAAATAAAACCAAACAATTGTTCATTTTAGTCTTATAGATGGAAAAAGTCATTTACACAGTGTAATTCAATATTTGCTTTGAAAAAATCCCTTGTCTGTTAACTAAGGTTTCATTAAATTATGACCAAATCATGTTTGGATGATCATAGCTGATACAAATATATTTTGCTTCATAGTAACTATCACAGAATGGATCTTCTGTGTTAACAAATATGAGCCTATTGCTATATATTTTTATTACCTTAAATTATATTATTAGGATGACTGCACTAATGTAATTAATCCATATTAACACATTAAAATAGTGATTTACATTAATATGAATAATATGGTTATGACTAAGTTGCATAACTGAAGAATATTTAGCCTTTCAGTTTATCAATGCTTTAGTAAAAGAATAAGAATAGGGATAGCTTGGGGCAAAGAAATATCTTTTCTTGATCCACAAATAAACAGAAAACTATGAATTGTTTACTTATCAGTAAAAATCGGGATAATTTATTATACATACTCTTTGACAAAACCTTTAACATAAATACTGACCTGAGAAGGGAAGCATTTTAAGTCTTAGTTGACCAAATTTGTAGAATTACTAAACTAGCAAAGGTCAAATCTTTATCTGATTTTACATCTCCCATTTTATCTGGAAGTACTTTGCCTCCTCTTTTACTCCCAAGAAAATATTGTTGGGCACTATCATTCACGTCATGAATGTTACAACTGTGATCTAAATAACTCAGTGCATAGAAAAATTTTATGTAATTCAGAAACAGCCACCATAAAGAAAGATGTCATAAAATCTTGTATTAATCAAGCACAGCCTGTTTAAACTAAAACATGGGTGGTTACTACAGTTCCTACACAAACTGGTAACCAAGATCTTCAAATTTATAACGTATTTATTTGAAAAGATATGTTTAGTTCAGCAATTTATAAGAAGACTTACTTTTAAATGGCATTATTTAAGCAAAAGACTGAGATGAATTAGTTTGAGTGTATTCAGAAAATTTTCTCTTCTTCTCCTGAAACTACACGTACTTGACCTATTAGAAAATTTCTATTGAGTTGATATGTCATTTAAACAAGAATACAGGGAATACGATATGACAATATGATATGATTCTTACACTTCTCATTCAAATCAAAAAGGTATTCAATCATGCATAATTGAAAATCAAGTGTATGAGATGTCAGCTTATATTGAGTTATAAAGCAAAATGTCATTAATTAGCACTGAGCAGTAAAGGAAAAGTGTTGTAAATTTGGGGATAAGTTTATTGTTGATTATTGTTCCCAGTTTCTTCTACACAATTGGCTTATTAATTCTTGAATGTACTAATTAATTAATTGATATATTTATTGACTGATTGAGCAAAGACAGACATTCATCAGAAATTCATAGATTAACAAAAAGTATAATGCCCTCAAGCTTCTTTTTTTAAAATTTTTTTTATTGTTTTTGCCCTCAAGCTTCTTATTATCTAAAAATGGAGCACACCCCTCAAAAAAATTAATTATAGCATATCATGACAGGTAGTATGAAAAAGAAGTATGTATTTAGATAATTAAGGGGTGATTCCAGTCTGGTTAGATAGTGTTGGGGTCCCACCCCAGAAGCACAGTCCACTAAGACCTGTGGAAACTGGCAGCGACCAGCTGAAGAAATATAGAGTTAAAAAAAATGGTAAAGAAAGAGACATGAGACATAGAGTAGATTTAAAAATGGGAGCTCAGGAGTCCCTTGCCCGTTTATGGGATTCCGGCAATGGCACCAAAAGTTTGCTCCGCTCTGCTTTTATTGAGGTCTATTTACCCAGAGGGACGAGAGAGGGAACAAAACATCAGTAGTTTCTCTGAGCATATCAGCTCCTACTGTTCTATTAACCTTAAGGGTGGCCTTGAGAAATCTGAAATCTGGGCCTTGTATTGGGAGAGCCTCCCTCTTAGGAACACACACAGATTTCTAGGGAGGTGTTAAAATCTGCTAGTTCCCTGTGGAGTAAAATGCCAGCCACTGTTGTTAGTCTCCTCTGAGGAATTGGTGGGAGGGAGGAATTTTCCTCCCATCCCCACCACAGAGGATCTTCCTCTGCCATCAGAGATATAAGCTCTTCTGCCCATATCTCAGGACTCCAGCCTGCTTGGTCTCTGCCCCAGGCAAATGCAGATCTCCACAGTGGGTATCTGCTTTGCCTGTTTACTAGGCAGGAAATGACCCAGTTAATGTATCTTTCTAGGTCTTTGCCGCACCCTCTTCTATGACGTTTGTCCTCAGAGTGCTCATAGACACAGCAGGAGTGGCTGTAAGCTAGATCCCCAACAGGCTAGAATTTCAGAAAAGGCAGGGAGCTTGCTAGCAATGGCTAGCTTAAATGTTAACTAGCTGATTTTTCTTTGTTCCAACTCACTCAGCTTACGTTTTAATTTTCCTCTTTTTCTGGGGGTGCTTTCCCTTGCCAAGAATGGGATCTCCAGTCCCCATTCTCCTAGCAGATAGGATATTAATATGTGAGGAGTTTCTTTAAATTGAAACCTTAAAGAGATAGCCGTACTCAGAATCCAAGGGGTATTCCAAGCAGAGGGTATGACATTTGTAAAGCTTTGAAGAAGGTAGGGTCTTAGTGTTTTCAAAGAACTCAAAAAAGCTTACTGTGGCTAAACAATAGAGAGCACTCCGGGAAATTACCTGAAAAAATTTAGAAGGAAGCAAAATGGAATAAAAGGGAGATGGCTAAGAAGCTTTCTGACTAATTTAGTCAGGAGATGATGGTGCCCTGATCTAAGAATATGGCAGGAGAAACGGGAAAGGAATAAATGTGAGATAAATTGAACATAGTATCCATGGGATACTGAACCATTTTATTGAATGAAAGTATCAGTAATTCACTAATTAATCTGATGTGAAAGAACATTTAATGATAATGTTAATGAATAAAACAAGATGAAATGATGATTCTCATTTCTATATCATACAAAATTATATACTCATTAGAACCATGTAAGAAATATCAGAGATATTGGTTATTTCTGGTTAGTAAAATCTTGGATGATTTTTATTTTCTGGGAATTCTACCTTGTTTCACACATGAATATCTGTGGGTATAATCAGAACAAGTATAAATGTTTTTTTAAAATATGATATTCAAGTTATCTGACAAACAGAGGTTGTTTATATACAGGTGGTCGTAGAAGATAAAACAAGCCGAACTTGGATTTTCAGATTTCTAGTACTAAGCTAAGCAATTTGAGCTTTGTAAATGTTAAATTTCGCAACTAGAAAGGCTAGTATAATTCAAATTAATATTTGAAATGAAGTGTCAACAAGAACAATAGTAGGAAGTATAGGGGGGGAGAGGATGTTGATCCCTTTCTTCCCCGTCATAAAGGTCACAGCTGACACCGTCTAACAAACAGCAGGCTAATAAGAGAAAAGCCTAACACTTGTATTTGATCATAGCTTTACACGGCACAGGCACCCTCAGAAGGAGTTCCCAAAGATCCGGGTGATGCCATCTAATTAAACGCTTAGGTTCAATGAAGCAGGGACAGCTGTGTAGAAGTGTCATTGGGCATAAAAAGAGTATGAGCTAATGGTTAACAGTTTGAACGGCAGGTCTGTTCAGATTCTTCTTGGCCTTTCTGATGTAACATGCATGTTGTCACAGGTATGGGGCAGGACCACTCTGCAATGAAATCTTCATGTCTTTATGGCTGGCAGTTAACACGTAGAAAGGTGGGGGAAGGTTAGAGTGATAGTTGTAGGTTTTATGGCTGTCTTTGTGGGAAAAAGGGTCTTGTATCTATGACCCACCTTAGGAAATAGGATTCTAGTTTCTCTGACTTGTCTCAAAAGAGGATGAGGGATGAGAACTAGGAGGGTAGAAGAAGGTGAGAGAGAAACTCTGCTTCTGAGGCCTTCCATTTTGTGGGGGTCTTTTTATGAGTTCCAACAGAATGAAGCAAAGTAATGGTTACATGTAGATCAATTTTGCCTCGCAGTAACTTTTGTTAACACAAACCTTATTGTCACTTATATAGAGAAGAACTTTGTTTAATGTTATTCCCACTGTCTGCCATCTTGACTCACATCAAGAGTTACGGTTATCCACATAAAATGTGCTCTGCAACACTCAATAATGGTAGCAGTAGCAGACTGCTTTTAATTGTATAAAGTATGCTTTTTTCTTAGGACCTCATCCAAAGAGAAAATACATTTACAAGAAGAAGCTTTTGCTATAAAGTAAGGCAGGGTATGATCCCTGAGGCTTAGCAGATACTATCATATCCATTGTTGCACCTGCACAAACCAGAAGAAAATATATTGATTATTACCATCAAATTAACTTAAGTAGTAAATAATACTTAAGAGATTTGGGGCCAACTGTATTTGATTCCATTATGCACGGAGTTTATTCCACATGGATAAACAGAATGGTAATATCTTAAGAGATGACATTTAGGCCGAAATCTAAAAATCGTGGGCCAGGTGAGCACAAATGAAAAGTGTTCCAAGTAGAATCTCTGTGGCATTTGCAAAACGTTGAGGCAGGCAAGGCCCTGATACGACCAGAAACATAAAAAGGAAATGATCCCTGGTTTCTTACACAATTTAATATCTAATGCATTTGATTTGGATATCAATGAATTCGTATCTGTTTTCTGCTGCCTTTCAGGTGAATATTGGATTGATCCTAACCAGGGTTGTACAGGAGATTCCTTCAAAGTTTACTGTAATTTCACATCTGGTGGTGAGACTTGTATTTATCCAGAGAAGAAATCTGAGGGAGTAAGTACCAATCTGTTTTGGTGGTGAATGTTGACAGTTCCTGCCATGTTTTTGCAATATTGAACTAAACAGGAAAATTACACTGTCATATTTTCATTTATCTGCTTTTCTTATGGGGTAATTAGAGCTTTTCATTTGCATAAACATGAATAAAGCACCACAGTGATGTGCAGAGTTAACAAATCCTTCTCTCCTTTATTTCGTACCCAGATGTATTCTTCATGCACCTGCTTTCTCTCTAAAATTCCATGGCTGTCCATAATACAGCACAGCTGAAGCTCAAATTTCAGTGCAACGTATTTAGTATTCTCTGCCCAATCGTCACGTGGTAGAACTCACAACTGCATACTGTGCCCAAAATATCTAATTTTATAAGGAACTGATCTTTTAAAATAAGGGTATTTCCTGTACTTACATTTTTTTTTGAGTATTTAGTCCCTTTAAACAGATTCCTTGATTTTTGCCTAATACTGTCAATATACTTGAATCTTGTAAGCTAAATATAGGAAAGGTTTTTCACTAGTATAATATTATTATTCAAAGATTTATGTGAAGTATTTTGCTTTTATCCGTACTTGTGTAATAAATTCCATTCTTTTTATGAAGTGGAATGGGCATGAGAGGCACAGAAGCTCCTTAAGGCAAAGCAGTAGCTTTATGTGTGGCTAATGTTTTTAGGAGAAAAGTTACGTTTGTGAGTAAGGAGTGATATTGGGGGAGGGGAAACACCTTCCATTCTCCAGGCTCCTGGGGCAAAGCATAGTAAAGCTCCTCTAGCCCCCAGAGAGAGGTGGGAAATGGAAAATGCTTCCCCTTACCCTGATGACTCCAATTCCCTGCGGTGAGGATTTACGTACCTTTATATTTTGCAGATCTGTACAAAGCAAAACAATAAAGGCAAGTCTATAAAAGATTCTAAATATTCTTCCTAGCAGGGAATGATGAGGCTGGCTCCCTGCCAGTGACTTTCTAAAGTATCCTTGCCCACTTAGTTACTGGCTAAATATTTCCAAATAACTCCTTTGGCTGGGAAATGGAGATGGCTCCTCCCGCCTCGCTGGCTAATGCTGACTGGCATTTTGAGGATTTTCTTTGCAAGGGATGATTAGGTGATTGCTAACCTTGCGCTTTACCCTAAGAAAGTTCATGGAAAAAATAGCAGACAAAAGATTAATAGAAGCAATGACACTGAAATTTATTAGCATCCATGGAGGGGAATCACAAACTGATTGCCAAATATCCCAACAGAGTATAGAAACTTATATACCTTACTTCTTAAGGGAAAGGGAGATAGGGAAATGTGACTGATTTTAGGAGTTGGTAAATGATTTTCAGATGGGGGGGGATTCAATGTGTTTGAAGAATATACACCGGCCCAACCCGTCGGTTGGAGCCTGTATAGTAAACAATGGCTCGTGACAAAAATCTCTTCCTGTGTGTTGAAAAACTTCAGTATTTCCTCCTGCAATCTGAATTCAGTTAATGAAAGCTGAGGGAAGTGACCAGCGGCCATTGCTTTCTTCTTTGGTGGATCTGAACTTTAGGCAAGTAAAGGAATTGCTGAGACCATCTTAGTCCTGTGCTTTAGGAGACACTGATGATTCAGAAGTAAGATGAAGAAGAGGAACAACAATTGTTCCCCCTGGGGGTCCCTCAGATCTTCAGTAGACAGGAGAGAAGTCTCTTCCAGTGTATGTTCATCTCTAAGGACCCTCAATTCAAAATGCCCATAATGTCAGGGAGCCGTGTTTGGAGTGAAGTTCCCTGCACTCCCTCGCCCCACCAGCAGGGGCCTCTCCAGCTCAGGCCTTTTCCAGGTTCTTTCCTCCCCTTTTCTTTCTGAGACAGTAGGGAGAACAGGGAGGAAATGACTCAGTCTTCCCTCCATGGAGTTCGTAGGTGCTGTCTCAGATTTTGCTCTTTACCTCATTTTGTATAACCGTTTGGTTATACAAAACTCTTTTTGTGTAGGTTTGTGGAATCATTTTAGATAATCTCATTTTTTATAGGGTTAACATTAATTTAAAGCTTTTCAGCTTTTACTCTCTCTGAAAATGACTGATAATGTGCAGAAACCATACCATTCATGGTAATCACCTCCTTTCTAATTTTCTGTTCCTCTGTAACAGGTAAGGATTTCATCATGGCCAAAGGAGAGACCAGGAAGCTGGTATAGTGAATTTAAGAGAGGAAAAATGGTATGTCCTGACCTCAACACGAAACCATTTATCTCAAACTTCCGAAGTAAAGCTCAAATCAGGCATCTTTACACCCTGACCGTGAAAGTCGAAATTATACAGAGTAGGATTTGATGTGATGTCTAATTTTCTGCCCCTAACATCTTTTGGACCACTGTGATATCTTAAAGCTGTCTAAAATGTCTGTTTCAAAGTAAACATAAATAAACTAAATTTACTGAGAAAAATATGATCAAATAACATACACGGTTTATTAAGTACCTGACATAAATATCCTAGGAACAGATTATGTCGATAATATAAGAGATAAAGAATACGATATCCAGTCGGTATCTCTGGCTCCCACTATTTTGTTTTCTATCTGTTTTGTTCTCCATTTTGCTATTTGTTTTCCATTTCAATAGGAACTTTAGGGAAGTACAATATTTTCCTCTGATTGTTATGTTTGGAAAGACAGTGCACTTATCCTTTTTGTATAATGGCACAAACTTACATAAAGGTTTCCGTATATTTAGCAATTCATTTTAATAGTTTTCAAAACATATTTTAAAATTAGATGCTAACTATAATAAACTAATGTATAAAAACTATTTAAAATGTACATGTGTGTAAAATGTTTTAATTAGGATTTATTCACATTAGAGTATTTCCCATTTATTTCGATAATTATTCAATTATGTAATGTTTTAAAAAAACTGTTACATTGATGACTGTTTATATGCTTATTATTTTTGTAACAAGCAAACATATATAATTATAATTAATGCCTTACAGTGACGTTTCCCACTTGTATGCACTAGTATAGTCCTTGAGTTACACGTTAAATATTCATGATATATTTTTAGTTGGATATGAACTTAAAAAATCATACACAGTTAAAAATGTGTGTGTGTGTGTGTTGTTGTTCTGTTTTCCTTAGATTGAATTTTCCTAGTAGTTTTTTTTCTTTAACCTCACAAGAATCTTCATCATCTGACCTGCTATTCAGTATAACTATATGAAATCAATTATAAGAAAGTCACAGTTAATTGCCTTTACATTGATTTAATCTATCATCTGGGTGAATTTCTTAACTTTGTTTCTTAATTTAAGTTTATGTGTTTCAGCTGAGTCCAGATATTTCAATTCTATCAAATAAAATAATTTATGAAGGTGTTATGAGATATTTTTAATAATTTATAGCTAAGACTGTTTTCCTGCTTTATATACAGAATAAATATTGACTCAACAAATATTTACTTATATTATCTTGGGCAATATGCTTGGGGCTGACAATACAATTATGAATATACATATTCTCTAATAATGGACAGACACGACTGTACTGAAAATTAGAAGACCAGAATACCTTAGAGGTTGATAGCCCCAAAGTCAAAAGTGAAGGAATATATATATATATACACTTTTTTTTTTTTGCCAGTTTTTGGCCAGGGCTGGCACCCTATTCCTTTGAGCCACAGGCACCTGCTGGAACATATTTAAAGATCTAGGCAAAGTAGATACATTACGAAATTTTTGAAAGGAGTAGGCAAAATCAAACTGCTACACAAAAACCATTTCACCTTCTACATCTGTCCCAGATTCCTCAGGTTTCATTGTCTTGCTACTTTGCCGTCTTACTTTTTCAAAAGATTCATAAATATAATGAAACCACTTTTGGAAACGAAGGCATTTGGGGGGGGGCAATGTTTACTGTTTAGGAGAGGATAGAGGTAAAGTGATTATTTCAGAGATAAGCAGTTAAGGATATATTCCTGATTTCATAAAATTCTGTCTCTGGGTGTCTGGACCATCAATTCACACCTTCTTCATTAAGTTATAATCTGTTGCTTCATCTGCATGCTTCTGACGTTACTGTTCACAGCTGAGGTTGACAGTGATTTTATTCTTTACAGAATAAAGGAAGAAACGAATTTTTATGTACTTTTTAATTATTCTATTTCCAGCTTTCATATTTAGATGTTGAAGGCAATTCCATTAATATGGTGCAAATGACGTTCCTGAAACTTCTAACTGCCTCTGCTCGGCAGAATTTCACCTACAACTGTCATCAGTCCGCAGCCTGGTATGACGTATCATCAGGCAGTTACGACAAAGCACTTCGGTTCTTGGGGTCAAATGATGAGGAGATGTCCCATGACAATAACCCTTTTATCAAAGCACTATATGATGGCTGTGCGGTGAGTAGAATCCCTGCACCTTCCCAAATGAGAGGCCGCCTGTGACAATGTTCGTTTGGTCCTAGTCTAGATTTCTCTCGTGAAATGGATGTCAGTTGTTATAAAGATTTCATATTAATCCTGACGTGTTACACTGTGGTGTATTAGAAACTGCTAAAGTTCACACACACACACACACACACATTCTGAAACATACATACACATTTTTAAAATCCATAGGAAAAAGTAATCTTCAGTCCTATGTTATCATTCCTGACATCTGATTCGTGTCACAGCTAGTTATTCTTGAAATGAAAAAGAAAACCAGAAATCTTTCTCATTTGCCTCCTTCGCTAGCGATTCTGAAATTACAGATAAAGGAATCGCCATTATACCATTTGTACCCTAGATAACGTCTACCTCTGTCTTTTGTTTATAAAGAGCTTGTTATCTGGTACTATAGTACAATAGCTGGGGGTCTACTGTATTTTTGTTACATTTCAACCTCTAGAACTAATTTTTTTTAAATAGATGGGAATTCCATATATGAAAATGCTTCTTAGGATGCCCCCCAAAGCTCATTGCTTTAGTTCAGTATTGATAACTGAAGAGAACTCACAATTACAAATAAATAGGTTCATGGTTCATGTTTTCAACAAAATGAGTAGGATGCAAGAACAAAGGAAAAAATATAAAACAGATTGATGGAACAAGACTCATAGAAAGCTTTTCCAATACTAGCATATTGTGATTTAACAATTCACAGAATTAATATTTAGCTTTTGATTTTTGACTTTCTGTATTATAACTCTGACAGTCTATAATCTCCTAATTATGGTGGCAAAGATGTAGTATTTATATAGGAAGATCCAATCCCAACATCAATTTACGTATCAAATTGTACTTATCAATTCAAAAAGATTCTTTCCTGGCTGGGAATTATCCTAGAGTATCGTAGTTGAGTAATTACTGTTAAATGTCAGATGTAATGATTGACATTCAAAATTTAAAGTTATATAAATGATAACAAGAGAGTTACTACTTAGATGATGGCAAACTGGTTTCTTATTCTCTTCTCTTTCACTTCCTCACCTCCACTCAGCAGCTTAAGAAAAACTTACATTTAAAAATGTGAAGTGATTGGTGTAACTTTTTATTTCTATTTCATTTTACAGTCCAGAAAAGGCTATGAAAAAACTGTGATTGAAATCAACACACCAAAAATTGATCAAGTACCTATAGTTGATGTCATGATCAATGACTTTGGTGATCAGAATCAGAAGTTTGGATTTGAAGTTGGTCCTGCTTGTTTCCTTGGCTAAGATTAGGACAAAGAACATACAAAAACCAACAGAAAATATACCTTGGTGCCACCAACCCATTTTATGCCACATGCAAGTTTTGAATACGGATGGTCTAGAAAACAACTTGCCTGGTATACATGTACCATTTAGGAAGTACTGATGTCCTTACGGGACAGAATCACAGGACAAAGCTTTGAAAATTATAAAAATCTAAGATAGTGTGGCTGAGATGGAAACAGAGTTGCTTCTTGATTCCCAATTCTCATCTCTCCTTTTCCTATTTGGATTTCTTTGGTGCTGTAGAAAACAAAGAGAAAAAAATATATATTCGTACAAAATATGGTGCTCATTCCCATCCATTAAGGATGTGCTAAAACCGTGTGTTTGATACATTGTAATTATTTTATGTACAGTTCTGTACTGTTCTCTATGTGTCCATTTCCAAAACTTGCACGTGTCTCTAAATTTCATCCGACTCTAATTTTATGACAATTGCAGAAGTACGATGGCAATAAATATATGTATTATGAAAAAATAAAGCTGTAATTTCTGATGACTCTAATTCCCTTTCTTTGGTTAATAATAAAATGCCTTTGTATATATTGATGTTGAAGAGTTCAATTATTTGATGTCGCCAACAAATTTAACAGAGGGCAAAATAACCTGGAAGACTTTTGGAAGCACACTACGGTCAACTCTTCTCTGCTGACAGTCATTTTGCTGAATTTCAGCCACAAACATCAAGCATTGTGTTGCTTTGTTCAATGCCATACCTCAAACTTTCTTTTGCTCAGAATCCAGGATTTCACAGGATACCTGTATATATGGAAAAGAAGCAAGTTTATATTTTTGGACAGGGAAATATGTATGAGAAATTATTTTAACAAATGAATGCTTCCATCCAGCAAACAATCATGTACGATTTTTTCTACCAATTTCATCTCATTGTTTCAGTGTGCTTCAAGAAAGCAGGTTAATATTAAAGATGGAAACTAGCAATTATTTATGAATTTGTGCAATGTTAGATTTTTCTAATCAATCAACTTCTTGAACTTGATTCTAAGTTGCATACTCTAATAATCTCAAATATTATTTTACTTGCCCAACAAATATTATTTCTTTCCTTTCAAAATAATTTCATAGATCATTTGACCTGCCTAATCGCTAAATAATACATGGATGGACTGTTGCTAACAGTACGTGTTTTAAAAGTCAGACGTATTCAAGGCAATCGAAATATTTTTTTCCACTAAGGTATTTTCTTTCAGGTAGCTTGAAATAGCAGTAAACTTAAAAATGACAAATTGATCTTTGTATCTATTTTAAGTAATATATGTAAGACTTGAAAATAAATGTTTTATTATTTCTTATATGACGTGTTAAATTAATTGATACCAGATTCCGCTGGAACATTTTCAACTGCTAATTTATCACAGAAGAGCTTACCTGTACTATTGAAATTAAAACGTGAACATTTGTCATTCATAATTTCTTTTATTTTTGAAATCAAGTTTGTAAATGTCCTTTTCAGAAGGGAGATATGAATCCTATAAATAAACTCAAGTCTTGTTTACCTGGATTGGTCATTCTCTTTCTTAAATAGGTTCCAAATTATTCAACACTGCAGAAAAGGCTTTTGATTCTCTTTCTTGACCATCCAGATGAGAATGGTTTTACACTTCTCAATAAACATAATATCATTCAGAGATAAGTTGTTTAAATAAACACCACATAGTCATTCCATATTTAGAAAATAAATATACATTATAGTTGAAATTTTAAAAACATTATAATTAAACATTGCATGACATCTCAAATAAGTGTTTATAATTTAAGCTGTAAAAACATCCTTGGAACTTTTCATGTGAAGTATGGTCTCTAAGGCACACATAAAATAATATTTGTATTATTATACAGAGGGATTCTTACACCAGATAATTTAGTGAATGTACACCAATAACAGAATATTTTGCCTATTAACGTGAATCAGCAATGCAGTATTATGTCCATTAAACAAAATAATCTTAATTTTTTTCTCAGTAGAATGAATATGTAACTGAACGTTCTGTTCTTTCCATATATGGGTAGGGTCTTCTGCATGACATCAGATTTTTTTTCTCTCCTTTATGATTGATTTGATCTGAACAAAAGAAAGCACAATAGAACAGAAAGAGCATACTAAATGGTATTTTATGACTGGCCCCACACATATAAGTTATTTATACAAACAATATGGAGAGTAATACCAACCTTGAAGTCAAACGCAGACCAAGAACTTGATGTGTATAAAATTCAGTATAACTCTTTTTGAAAACAAAAATTGCAAAATGAAGTACAAAAGTGATTTATTTTGAGTGGGTAAAAATACTGCAACTATTATTATTTTTTTTTTTTCGAGACAGAGTCTTACTATGTTGCCCTTGGTAGAGTGCTGTGGTGTCACAGCTCATAGCAACTCCAACTTGATTCTTAAGTGATTCTCTTGCCTCAGCCTCCCAAGTATCTGAGACTACAGGTGCCTGCCACAACAGCCAGCTATTTTTCTGTTGTAGTTGTCGTCGTCGTTTGGCTGGCCCAGGCTGGTTGGAACTCACCAACTCTGATGTATGTGGCTGGCACCTTAGCTGCTGAGCTACAGGCACCAACCAGAGTATTATTTTTTTAAATGAAATGATCCATATGAAAAACATCAGAAAATCTGGGGGAAAAACATGTTCTAAATTAACTTTCTGATACACTTCAGTGATCATTTTATATTTATATTTTTGACTGAAATCTCACTCAGGGCCTCTCTGCAGAGTACATTTCTCTAACAAGCCAGATCATGAAGTTTCTTCTAGTTTCAATTTCACATCTTTTTTTGCTATTGTATAATTTTAATTTCAAAATTTATTTTAAAATTTTCAAAAAGCTCTTTTGCATACATTTCTTTCACATATGTACTACAAAAATTGTGAGAATTTTTTACAGATGAGCTTCTGAGTCTGTACATTTTCAGCCTTATTTCTCTTCTACTCCTAAAGGATCGCACATTCTGGGCATCATAAAACTCACACACACCGTGGTACAAACTCTGTGCTCTTTACTTTGGTCATCATAACAATGGGTAATAGAATTATTCCAGGATGCCATGTCTACACTCAGATCACTGACATTATTTATGCACAATATTAACTTCCTGCCATATTATTATATACCGCCATGTCAACATAGCATACAAAACACAAATAAAAGAATCTTTATTTGAATTTCTTTTACACTGGGTCCTTTTACACCCTGCAAAAAAAAGAAACAATGACAAAGAGAAATTGGAGTGGAAAGTCAGTGTTCTTAAGTGATTATGATCAAAGTATCCTACTTTGGCAAATTTTGCCAATTATAGAACCGGGTGAATCTATTTCTAGAAAGTTCTCAGGGTCTTAAGTGGATCCCATGCAAAAGAATGTACTGAGGCTTAAGCTTTATTAATTTCCTCTTAAATGTTGGAAAATTGCAACATATAGGAGGTAACTGAGGGCCTAGCTCAGTGTCTGGTGTATATAAGAGCTAAAGAAATAGCTGCTGGACTTCTGACTGCGAATATTACCGCCATAGTATGTTTCTTTCTAACATGTCACTACTAACACATTGCTACTGATACAACAAAACTTTTATTAAAATTGAATTTCTAAAAAATATATTACATAATTTCAAGGTCACAGAGGCTCAAATTTTCCAAGAGACATATGTATAAATTTTAAAAATTATTTGCAAAGGATACCATAAAAGAGAAGTAGCCGGCTCGGCGCCTGTGGCTCAAGAGGCTAAGGCACCAGCCACATACACCTAAGGTGGCAGGTTCGAATCCCTAGCCCGAGCCCGCCAAACTTCAATGATGGCTGCAACCAAAAAATGGCCAGGCGTTGTGGCGGGCGCCTGTAGTCCCAGCTACTTGGGAGGCGGAGGCAGGAGACTTGCTTGAGCCCAGGAGTTGGAGGTTGCTGTGAGCGTGATGCCATGGCACTCTACCCAGGGGGATAACTTGAGGTTCCATCTCAAAAAAAAAAAAAGAGAAGTAGCCTAAGCCCCTTTGATATCCAGGAAGTCCAAATTCAGCAGGTGTAGCTTCTGCACCCTTCTTTTTGGTACCAGGATTTGTTTTGCGCACTAGAGGATGTGTTTAATAGGTTCTGAGGTCTCTCGACTTTTGTACTCTGCTAGTTTCATACCCTGAACTGGCTTAGCTGCAGTCCAGAAATACAGAGACTATGGGATTATTTACAATAAAATATTTTACAGAAATATATTCTGATTGAAGCATTCCAAGTTCAATAATCAGTACTGAGCCACTCACCTCCTGCAGGGTCCTTATTTATCACTTATCCAGCAAAGCCAGCAGTCAATAATTATAAGGAGATTCGTTAGAGAAAAGGGAAAAAAATGGAGAAAAGAGTTACAGACCCAGTGGTAACTCTTCCCTTCCAAAACCACAAACTGAAATTATTTCAGAACTATTTCGTTACAATAACTGCAACTTATTTTATAATTTCATGATATCATTTCTACCTGGAATACTACTTATATGAAATAAACAAAAACTGATTACTACTTTGAAATTATTTCTGCATGTCTATAAGGAAATAAAGATGTAGGTCTTCCTTCCAAAGTGAAAAGATTTATGTTTTGCCAAAACTAAAAAGCAAACCCTACGTCTCACTACCAATCATGTTCCAGTAACAACCTACAACATAAACTAAGCTAACATGCCTACTAGCTTATTACACCATTATATTAGGGTCTGTGATGCTAATAAAAAGTTTGACTATATTTTAGCTGAGAGAGGAAATGAGTATTTCTGAGCACAAAGGTATATTCACCTGAAATAACAGCAACATCTTTGCTCAATCCTATGTGGGATGTCCAGACTTTAAAAAGTGCAACAAACAAATTCATTAGGAAAGAAATTTATTTGCAAATCCCTCAGGTCATGTAGTTTAAAGCTGTGTGCAAACTATTCCTTAATAACACAAGTTTTGGCATCTTACCTATTTCAGGAAAAGAAAATAAAAATAAACAAGTTTTAAAAAATGAATACGTATAAATCTCTCTCATCGTTACCATTCTATGTTCTAAAATGTATTTTCAAAAATCTGATCTGTATTTTTATGTGACTTTAAAATTTCTGATCTCTGTAGAAAGAAATTAAGTTCCATGGTTAGATAACATTACTCCCTAGTTGTCTCCGCAAAGCTTTAGTTTTCCATCAGGACTGAAAAAAAAACAGGAGTGGAAAAAGAAGCAATGAGAACAGCCACAAACTCTAGAGGTGACAAATGTTTATATAAAAGTGAAAAAGGGATAAACTAGTGTAAGTTAATTATTTTTTATTTTTGTTCACTTTTTGAAAGTCTTATCAAGCTATTTAAGTAAATATTTAGTAAAGATATAATCGAGTGGGGTTTTAATCATCAAATTACATAACATTAATGCCAGAAAACATCATGGTCATTTAATTATCAATTAATCAATAATCAAGTTTATGATTTGGCACCATGATGGATATAGGTTTCTACAAAGGGAAAAAGAAGGCCAATTTCACAAAACAACTATTTTTAAGGTGAATACATTATATCCTTATTTATACTTTGATAGAAGAGACAAATCCATCATCTCTAAAAGAACAGTTAATTACCAAGGTTCTGACTATACGGAGATTCAGAAACTGAAGTATCATAAGTGCTGGTTTGCAAGTTCATGTGGACATCGGTTAGTTTCCAAGTATTTGTAAGGTCTAGATGGGCGTGTGTGCAGGACAGAAGGAAGTCCACTCCAAATCGGAAATCCGTGAGTGAATTCCTAAAGTGTATCGGGGATAGCACGCGAAGAGGGTGAGAGCCTGATGGAGCAACAGTCAGTGGAGACGCAGAGGGGCCCTGTTGCCAAAGTCTGTGTCTCAGGTTGGGTTATAATGGCACGGAAATCAACCAAAGGCCTCAGTTACCATGCAGGGGAGCATACAAAATGAATGCGGGTTCTTGAGTAAAGCAAAGTCACAGTGAAAGTCATGTGAAGGATTGTCTAGCTAGAAAAAGATTAGGGCATTATAGTCAGTCACTATATATTAAAGTAAATGAGCAAAGAACGAAATTATCCCTATATATCCGTGTGTCCTCTGTTGCTTGCCCTTCAAACGTTTATAGATAGCTTGCGGACACTGTTTCTATTTTCTTACCCACTATGTACTGTTCAATCTGATAGGATTGAATTCATCCCCTGAACTATCCTGAAAGTTTTCATCATTGCCAATAATGAAATATTCCTCAAATTCAATGTGCATTTTCTTAGAAATGGCAACTCATCATATCAAAACCTGCGCCCTTTGTGAGCTCCTTATCTCACTTAATGATACCACCACCCACCCTCTTAAAGACATTTGCTTGCTTGCTGTTCGTTCAAACTAATCATCTCTTCCTGTCAATTCTCCTCATGAAATGTCCTTCACACATCTTCCTTCTCCTTTGTCTTCATTAGCACTGCCCAAGTTTGTGTAATGGTGATTGTCACTACACAGTTTTAAAAGCTTTCTGTATCATTTTCACTTTCTTTATTCCCAAATCTAACCTCTTTACTGAGGAAAATATTTTTTTCTGTAAAACATGCAGATTCAGGGCAATGCCTGTGACTCAAAGGAGTAGGGCTCTGGCCCCATATACCAGAGGTAGAGGGTTCAAACCTGGCTCTGGCCCCCTCCCCCCAAAAATGCAGATTACTTTCATTTATAAATTTTGTCAATAGCTTCCTGCTACCGCCAAATATAGATCTCTGTTAGGTTCTTGGTCTAGGAGACTGGGAGAATGCATCTAGGGACCACTGTGAGTAAGCAACAACATAGATCTTACTGATAGGTAAATAAAAGAGGGGAACGGAGCTTCCAGCAGCAGAGAAGGGACCCTAGTGGGTAGCCCATGTGGGCCTTCTGTTTAGGGGCTTATATTCCACTCCTCCTATCCTGCAATCAGGGTTTTGGGGGGGGAGATGGAATGTATGTGTGAAATATGTCACAATTGTCTGGGGGCTTGTGAGTAGAAGTTAATTTTAAAATGGCCCCTGTGTAGGAATGTGGTCCTGCCCTGGGCTTGCTGGAGGCCCTTGGGGTGGCAGCTTAGGAGGAATGCCAGTCAGACTGGTTTTTAGGAGTCTGCTTTGGGCCTAGGGAATGTGGCTTGTGGACAGGTTTTGGCCTAGGAAGCAGGGTCCCTGTCCTGCCCAGAGCGGGAAGGAGTTGGAGAATCCTATATCACTACCACCTGCTACACTGACTTTCACTTTTTAAATTTTACCATATGTAAAGAAGTACTTTTAAGCTGAGGCAAGAGTCAAAGCAGAGCTAAAAATCTGTCCTAGTTGCTCTGTACAGGCATTAGCCAGACAATCTGTAACACTCCTACCTCTACTGCAGCAGACGTCTCTGTTATCTGTATGCCCTTCCCTTGGTAGGTGCTGGGCCTAGATAGTAACCTTAACCTTCTGTATCCTTTGAGGACAATTAGGCCGCCTGGTACCAAGGGCTCGGCCAACCTGACCTTCCCTTAAGTCCCAAGACTTTCATGCGTGTCACGTCTCTCACATCCTTCACAACTTTCAAGTGCACTCAAGCCCTAAAAATGTATAAAAGAAAGGCAAGAGATTAAGTTGGTGGGCTCGGTTTTTAGTACACTAGTCCGCCGAGTCTCCCGCTGGAGAATAGGTTTCCTGCTACAAAGCAAGCTTTCCTTCCTCTCTTTTTCTTACCCACAGGCACCACACACAAAACTGAAATAACATTCTGGAAACATTGCTTGTGATGCACCCTAACAATGTACTATTCTGTTCTATGGCACCATGTTTTATTTTAGAAAACATTAATTATAGTCTTTAAACTGGCAAATTAATCTTGAAAACAATGGAATAAACATCAAACACCTCCAGTGGTTGAGTAAGGCCCTTTGAGATGTTTTCCTGACTATATATTTTACAGTCATTCTTGGATAAATTCATGCCAAAGAGCAAAATTCTGCCTGACCTAAGAATGGGAAGACAGACGTAGCTTAGATCTTCCAAGGTGGTTACTCTGGTCTCCTAAGTCTATAACTTGACCTTGCGCTGTGAGGTAAATCATATTGCTCTATCACATGTATAGAGTTTTTATGTAAAAATATGTTCCCTGCAATACTCTACCCAATATCAATAAAAAAATGAGAAAAATGTAAATTTCACTATTAGTATTAGACAACTGGCTTTTAAAAAGATATACTACAATTATAGATTGAATGATAAAACTTGTGCAAATTAGATTTAGAAAATGACACAGAATGTTTATGAGAAAAATTGAAAAAAAATTTTCTAAGAGAAAAAAATTGAAAAAGTCTGGGAAACATCATTTCATAGGTGATTTTGCAGTTACAGCAGATAAGTGTTACTTCAGTTTATTTTATTTTATTTTGTTTTTCCTAGTCATCTCATGTCTTTGGGAACAAGTCACACAAATATTCTCATCTTGTCATGGAAATTAGTTATTTCCATATAAAAATTGTCATCTGTAACACAAAAGAAGAATTGAATCTTAAAATAAAAAGCTAAAAACAGAAGATCTTCAGGCTAATTCTAGTTAACTTCATTCAAATAAAGCAGCTGGAGGCAGGCTCAGTGGTAGGTTAGTTTTCTGTCGGTTAATCTGCAAGCCTTCTCAGCAAGAATCCTTCACAGTGATGCAAATTTGTATCAAAGTCACATGCATTATTATCAGAAGCATAATTCTTGAAGTCTTCACTTAAATAACATATCTGTTTAACAAAAGGAAAGTGAATGTGCAGATGTATAAATCTTCGGAGAATCACAAAAACTAAAGAACCAAAGAAGAAAAAGAAGACACTATTTATACTTTTCTCAATTCTTCTTTACTCACTAATTTTTGTCTATAATTAACGTCTATTGTTTTGATGCATGCTGTGTCTGAGAAGAGATTTTTATGAACAAAATAAAATTTGCTATAGAAATTTAGTAAAAGAAAGTTGCATTATACATATGAACATAAACCTAGATAAGGGTAAAATTACAGTATACATATTAACATAAACCTAGATAAAATAAAACTACCTGATTACTGATAAGAGACAGTTAAAATGAGTAAGATTCCCGTTCTCTTTTCCTTAACAATTACCTGTGTGACCATTAACACATTTAAATATTCAAATTTTTATTTTCATCTCTTATTGCCCAGAACAATTATAGTAAATTAAAAAAAAAAAGTGGACTATTTGCCCATGTTTTCTTAGTCTTTACATGTGTTGATGGCTTACACTTGTTTTATATCTCAGTCCCTCCTTGGATAACACATCCTTTAAAATAATCATAGGAAAGATGCAGCTTAAATTTGAGGACAGGTGTAAGAATTCACTTGGCAGAAAGGTAGGGGCAGGATGAGAAGATGTTTAATATGACTTTATTTTTAATCAGACTTTATCTTTAATCTGACTTTATCTTTGATATGCCATGGAGCCAACCTGAGCATGGAGAAATCTCTCTAACTGAAAGACCAAAATTATCCTATGCAAGTTCTTATCAAAGAGCTAAGCTGTTCTCTAAGGCAGCAGGGTGTCTTTGGTGTTTGTATTGTAACCACTCATCCAAGCAAAGCCTTTTGATTTTTCTGAAATCTTTGACAGTGACCACATGCTTTATAAATAAAAAAAAAAAAAATTTCCATTCTTAGGATCACAAATGACTAGGTGTAGTTTGATGAACTGATGAAAAAAAATGGCTTAAAGAATATTTCATTTGAGACATAGAAATTATTTTAGAAAATTTTTTTATAGGAAAGGCAAAAGATTAGCTATAATACTTAGCAGTAAGCTAAATAATTCCTTAATTCTCCCATGGTTTCTTTCTTTTTTTTTTTTTTTTTTTTGCAGTTTTAGCCAGGGACAGGCTTGAACCTCCTACCTCCCTGTATATGGGGCCAGCACCCTACTCTTTGAACCACAGGCACCTCCCAGTTTCTTTTTTTTATTCAGAAGTTTTCCCAGTCTTCTCTTCCAAATGTTTGTTATGAATCCCTTATTGTATAACTCAGATATTAACATTCCAGACTGTGCATTTGCTTAGTTCAATTTCCTAACTAGTCTTCTTTATTGTAATTGCCCACCCCTATTTTCAAATAAGCATGCAAATGCTTTAATCCTTACTAATATTGCTGGCAAGTTTATTTTCCTTTAATTACTCAAATATCACCGTGTGATTTGCCTTCTACTACAATAATGCTGTCTAGCAAACAACTGTAAGACTTTGTATTTTCAATATTAAATATTTATTATTACAAGTAGGTCTGTGTAAGGATTAGGTCAGAGGCTCTTCTGGTCTGAACCAGGCTAGGCTGATCTTGCCTGGGCTCATGTGCAGGTAGTTGAATGGTCAGCCAGGGAGGGCGGGTGACGGTAAAGAATGGTCTTGCCTGTGGTGGCTCTCTTTTGCATGGTCTCTCATATTTCATCAAGCTAGAGCACACTTCTTCAAATGGTGATTATTATTGGAGGGGTGTGAGTGGAGAGAAAGAGAAAGAGATGTGTATGTAACCATACACTTGAGGCCAAGGGTCAAAATGTATGTTGTTAACTAGGGCCCATTCCATTAACCAAAGCAAGTCACAGGGCAGCAGATTCACTGGACAAAAGAAATAGTCTCTGTCCTCCTTATCTTCTCTAATGAGAAGAACTGGAAAGTTACATTGCAAAATGCGTGTATGTAGGAAAGAATCAAAGACTGATTTCTGGATTCTAAAATAATCTGTGTCAATCTTCTGCTCACAACTTTCAGGAACTACCTATTTCATATTGTGATCAAATAAGTAAGAACTCTGCTCCCAAGAATTCATATCCAAACACCGCTTCCATATAACCTAAGCTTCATTCTTCATCTAACTTAACTTTCTTTTCTACTTCTCCTCCATGTGCTTCCTCTCTTCCTCTACCAGAGTCGCAGCATCTACCTTCTCTGACATGAACATCTCTTTCATTTTAATTCTGTGCTTTCACCCATATTCCCACTTAAATTGTGTATAATTATTCAAATTTTATTTTTATTAAAGCCCAGATTTATTTTATTAAGCCTGTTTTTTTTTAAAAATCTGAGATGCTTCCTGAATACTCCAATAGTGCTGCTGTTTTTATTTTTGAACTCCTGCAATATAAACATGAGTTCTAAACAATTACAACCCCTGGTTGTATAGCTGCTTATATTATATAGTGATCTTTAATGCATGTTAGTTTAGTCTAATCAACATGAGTCAAGATGCACATCTCATTAAATCTCATACAGCCTAAATATTAGTTGTAATTTTATAATAGCTCCGGTAAGGATTGAATTGTGTCCTACAAAAATTTGTATGTCAGAATCTTAACTCCAGTGTCACAGAATGTGACTGTGTTTGGGGATAAGGTCCTTATAGAGACAATACAGTTAAAATCAAGTCAAAATAATACTAGATCTTAATCCACCAGGATTTAAATCATTATAAAAAGATGAAATTTGGACACAGAGACAGATACTGGCAGAGGAAAAAAATGTGAAGAGACATGGGAAGAAGATGGACATATATAAGCCAGTGAGAAAGGCCTGAAACAGATCTTTCCCCACAAACCTCAAAAAGAAAAAAAAAATAAAAAAGCTGCTAATATCTTTGTTTTTTATTAAATCATAAAGAGGTAGATCATGCTTACATTAATACATTTATGGGGTACAATGTGCTGATATTATAGACAATTTGGAATACTTAAAACATACTGGTTAATATATCCCTCACCTCATTTAATTAATTATTGTGTTAAGACATTAATACTCTATACTTAATAGATCTGACATGTATGCTTGTAATATACACCATAGGTGTGATCCCACCATTCACCTTCCCTCCATCTGACCTCCACCTTTCCCTCCCATCCCCCCACTTCATCCTGGGCCATAGTTGTGATATATTCTTCATATGAAAGTGTGAGTGATTGTAAATTGGTTTCATAATAGTACTGAATACATTGGATACTTTTTCCTCCATTCTTGAGACACTTTACTAAGTAGGATATGTTCCAGCTCCATCTATATAAACATAAAAGAGGTAAATTCTCCATCTTCATTTTATATGAAAACAGAAAAAAACTTTACTAGCCAAATCATTACTCAGAAATAAAAACAAATCAGGAGAAATCATGCTACCAGACTTCAAACCATACTATAAATCTATAGTGATCAAAACAGCATGGTACTGGCACAAAAATAGAGAGTTAGATGTATGAAACAGAATTGAGAACCAAGAGGTGAACCCATACACTTATCATCATTTGATCTTCGATAAGCCTATCAAAAATATAAATTGGGGAAAAGACTCCCTATTTAATAAATTATGCTGGAAGGATTGGCTGGAGACTTGTGGAAAACTGAAACTGGACCCACACCTTTCACCATTAACAAAAATTGACTCTCACTGGATAAAAGATTTGAACTTAAGACATGAAAACTGTAAAGATTCTCAGAGAGAGTGCAGAGGAAACACGAGAATAAATCAGTCTGGGCAAATATTTTATGAGGAAGATTCCCTGGGCAATTGAAGCAACACCAAAAATACATCACTGGGATCTGATCAAACTAAAAAGCTTCTGCACAGCCAAAAACACAGTGAGTAAAGGAAGCAGATAGCCTTCAGAATGGGAGAAGATATTTGCATGTTATGTCTCCAAAAAAGGTTTAATAACCATAATCCACAGAGAACTCAAACATATTAGCAAGAAAAGAACAAATGATCCCATCTCAGGGTGGGCAAGTGAAGAGAAACTTCTCTGAAGAGGACAGGCCCACAGACACATGAAAAAATGCTCATTATCCCTTAATCATCAGAGAAATCAAAACCACTTTGAGATATCATATAATCCCAGTAAGATTAGCCCACATCACAAAAATCCCCAAACCATAGATGTTAGCATGGATGTGGAGAAACTAGAACACTTCTGCACTGCTGGTAGGAATGAGAACTAATACATTGCTTTTGGAAAGATTTTGGAAATCACTTAGGGATCCCAAAATAGACCTACCATGTGATCCTTTAATTCCTCTACTAGGAGTACATCCAAAAGACCAAAAATCACTTTTAACAAAGATATTTACACCAGGTTGTTCACTAAATTGGTCTCTGTTAAATTGCAGAGGATTGATGGGGGTCTCTTTGAACAACACCAGTGGCAAAGGCCTATATCTAATTAAGTTTGTTTCCTGGCAGAGTTTATGGATTCTTGTTTTTTGGTTTTTTTTTTTGAGATAGAGCCTCAAGCTGTCCGCCTGGATAGAGTGCTGTGGCATCACAACTCACAGCAACATCCAACTCCTGGGTTCAAGCGAGTCTCCTTCCTCTGCCTCCCAAGTAGCTGGGACCACAGGTGTCTGCCACAGTGCCTGACTATTTTTTTTTGGTTGCAGCCATCATTGTTGTTTGGTGGGCCCAGGCTGAATTTGAACCCACCACCTTAAGTGTATGTGGCTGGCACCTTAGCCACTTGAGCCACAAGTACCGAGCCTGGATTCTTGTTCTTATGGCTCTGTTCATGTACTTTACTCTGTCTAAGCTTTGAGGCCTATAAGTTACATATAGTTTCCAGGTGATATTTAAAACTTTAGTTATTATTTATATTATTTCTACTTTTTTCAAGGTTAATTTTGTTCATTGTAGTTTGTTCTTATCTTTAGAGGAGTTCCTCGCAGCTGCCTGCCACTTTTTCAGTATTACTAAGAAGTACAACAATCCACAATAAATAAACATAACAAAAATACCATTAATGGTTAATTAATGTCTACAGACACTAGCCAGAAATAGATGTTAAAGTGACTTACCTCTGGAGGCGGACTCATAGGTAAATTTAGGAGTGATCATCAGATGGTCTCCCAAGGATTCCAGGACATCTCCAGGGGCCCTGGGATGTTTCCAGGGGGCGCTTCTCCTCAGAGGGATCCCAGCCTGCCCCCCTCAGAGACCACCCGAGGATTGGCAGAATACATATCAACTAGAGTAATGCTAAGTGGCTCCTGTTTTTTCCTTTGGTTTCAAATGAGTAATTGACCTTGGGTCTTCTCCTGAGCATAGGCACCTTATCTCAAAGCTATTTGTAACCTAGCAACTACAGTTTTTAGCAGGCAAAAAGTTAGAAAAACAGTTTTAATAAATTTTATATTAACTCTTTAATTCCTGGAAAGAGAGGATCTTGGACTCAAGTGGGTTATTTGCACTACAGTGTCAAAATGAAATGAGGTAGTACAAAAGGACCATGTAAGAAAGATAGAAGCCAATAAACACAGTACACTACCAAGCAGACCAAGATTTTAGAGCAACACTATACAGTAAAGTTTAACTTCTACCTTGACAACAATGCTGAAGGCAGGGGGAACATAGAGGATATGAGTGAAAAAGTAAAAGGTTAATAATTTAATCGATAATTTGGCAGGGTGAGGTGGGGGACAGACTTTTTTTTTTTTTACCAGGGGCTGAGAGTTTCTCAGCAGCCACCCCCTGGGTGAAAAGTGGCTCTTGTGCTCCAGCCACAACCAGTGGCTGTAAATTGTCACAAATTGAAGGTGCACCAGGAAGTAAATAATATATAGAAACAAAAGTGATACCCAGTCATAAGGATAGTGAACAGTTTACCAGGAAAAAGAAGAGGAAGGAAAACACAGAGACCTTTGCTGGGACTGAAATTTATGAGAGTTCCCTGAAAGAATTGACACTTGAGTAAATGTTCAGGGTTAAATAAAATACAAAATGACTGACAGATTTCACACAATCTCATCAACATAGGAAGGGGTGAACATGGGGAACAGGGACTTACCAGGGACCCACCCTCTGTGAGTTGAAAGAAGACAACTTGACAGACCAGAGACTTGAGAAAGGGAACCTGACAAGTGGTTTCACTTTCTCATGGTTGCCCTTGGTGTGGTGGCTGAAACCAGACAAATTATCCAAACAGATACAAACAGTTAAACAAGTTTGACATAGCATCCAAGGGCTTACCGGATGGTCCCTGCTCTATTACAGGTAGACAAGCCAATAAAACAAAGAGAAACAGTGAACAAAACAGAAGAGACAGATGGACAGACAAAAATCAGTCAGGCACGGAGCCATGAGGTCACATCCAAACTCATTCACTCACTTACTCATACAAAACATAGAACATACAATATACACACAAACCAAAACCAGCACAGTCAACTGTAAAACCCAGAACAACCCAATAGAAGACTGCAAATACCAGAACAGGACTAGCCTGCAAATCCGAACAGTCCTAAGGACTGCTAATAGCAGAACCGTCTAATAAGGGGCTGCAAGCCAGCGAGACAGGGAGGCATTTCCCCTCTACCTCAGACTCTTTAGAGTTATAAACAAAATACAGACAAAAGGCAAAAATCCTCACTCATTCATACAGGAAAAGCATATAAAAACCAGCCTATTAAAGGAAAACTGACAACCGTGACCTAAAACCTAAGCCAGTAGTGAAACAGTTATACCGTTTCACAGCCAGTAGTGCGACAGTCTGTCTCACCACCAGGGAGATGGGGGGACATCTCCCCTCTGCCTCGGAGCAGGCTGCTTAGCTGCGTCCAGCTGGCCTTGGGCTGGCCTATTTACCCTAGTCTCTAGAGATCAGAACAGGGAACAAGACAGAAGCCAGTCAAAACCATGCCAAAGACTGGCACCAAAACAGAACAGAATAGAACTTACCAAATTGGAAAATTGGGGAGCCTGTGCCTTTAATCCATGGTTCAAGGAAATAAGAGGGGAGAATATTTCTCTGAGGCCTTCCCCTGGAGCCATGAGCCAGCTGTGGGCTCAGGCAGGGGTCCAATAATCTCGCTGGAGCCTCCAAATCTTATGATTCACACAGCTGAGAAGCAGACATGGACTCCACTTAAATGTAAATAATTAATAGAAATTTATTAAACCTGCACAGGGGTCATTGCCATAGGAAGCAAACAGATCAAATGGATCTTTATACTCTATTTCTGCATCACAGCAGGCAGACAGAGGTACAGAAGCTGAATCATTGTGGTTAGCCTTGGGCAGGGGAATTGCATAGTACAAGTAGGGGTGGGAGGTACATCAAGCCTCTCCTTCCTATGTACTTTCTTTTCTCAAGTTTCTCCTTGAATTTCTTCCCTCTCCCTATGTGCTCCCTTATCTTCAGGCCTCTTCTCAGAGTTCTCCTCACCCTTGAGGGAGCTGGGACTAATGGATCCAAAGGAAGTTTCTTTTTTAAGGGTAAGGGGCTTGGTTATCATAATAGATGGTAGCATCTACATAATAATACAAAAAATAATGGATCTTAGGATAGATAGCATATAGGGACCTGAGATAATCTATGGTAAGTGCTCTAACTTTGATTAGAAACCCAGGAAAATATCTGTGAGAAGATGACCTTTAGTCTGAGACCCTAAAATGAGTAGAAAATTTCCATCTCAATGTCTGTGAGAGAGAAAATGTATGACCAGGTAATGAATGTATCATGATTCTGAGGAGAAAAAACCTCAACAGACAAAAAGCCTGAGCACAATTTCTTTTCTCATATGCTAAAAAGGCTTTCTTTCCCTTCCCTATCTATCATACCAGAAAGTTCTCGAGGGTAGTTCCAAAACTTTGTGTTAAACAGGCTGTGGCTCCTGCAGACTGCTGCCCAACCTGGCCTGCCACATTCAAAACAAGGAATACAACAGCAAGGCATGCCTCAGAGACTCACTTAAACTTCTGCAGCCAGGAGAAACAGTTCTGACCACAGAATTGAAAATCCAAAGGAGTACTTCAGGAAGTAGAAGCATTTCAGAAATAGAAACCACGATCATCAAGAGAACAATTTAAAACACCTGCTGACAATTTCGTCTCACAGCCTAACTCAGCCAGAAGAAAATTCAATATTGTTCAATGAAGTAAAAAAAAAAAGTATTGAGGAAAATAAAATCCCAGTGCCTAAGATAACAGTAGTATTGTTATCTGCATAGACCGCGTGACAGATGCACTCAGCAGCCACTGCAGGGGTGGTTGCACAGTTATGTACCAGCTTGTGGCATAAAGAACCATCCCATACAGATGCACTCATCCCCAGGCAGAGTGATTTGGGCAGATATCCCGGGCTCTGTTCTGTGAGGGGGCTCTGCCCTGTTGCCAGCAGTTAGCTGGACAACGATTCGTTGAGCCAGGGGGAGCTCTTTGCCAGATGGAACTGAAAAAAGGCTTGAGACATGATTCTACCCTAAGCTGGCTTTAAATTGGCCTGATCTGCGAAGCCACCTAAGGAATATTAAGATGAGCCACAAGAGGACAATTTGCTTGATAACCCACAGTACCCCTTAGAGAAATCATTAAAGGGATTGCAAGGAGAGGTCCTAAGTTGGGGACCAAAGAGTCCAATCTGGCTCTCAGACTGTATTGTTTGGTCTGAATAAAACGTGTATTGGCTCCCATGCACCCCTTTTTTCTTTTTAATTAGTTACTAACCTTTAAAATCTCGAATATCTGGTGTCTCTTGAAAATTTGGACTCTCTGATAAAATGGAAACAAGCGCCCACTGCCTCTCTCCAATGAGGGTGTGCACCCTCTGACTGCTGCACCCTCCAGGTCTCCCTGTGGTTTTGCTCATGTCTGGTTCACTTCCTGTTGACTGCCCTTTCTAGCATTTGACTGCTAAGCACCAAAAAGGAAATCATGAAAAAAAAAGAAGCAAAAGAGGATGAAGATTAGGAAATCTAGATCAGAGAGGAATTTATTTTTCAGAGAAAAGCAAATAGTCTATAAAAAATATATTAATAAATTTGGAAGAAATTGGGAAGATCAGTCAGTTATTGAGGAAAGGTCATCAGATCTCATGGAAGGAAGATAAAAAGGAGTTGAAACAGGCTGTGTCATAGGACGGCACACACTCTCAGCCAGAATAGTGAAGGCAAACAAGAGCACAGGGAGATCCTACCTATCAAGGCCACCCTGGATCCGGGGTCTTCTCTTTGGCTTAATCCCACAGCATGGAATCATAAACAGACATATTTTGCAAATAAAGTCATCAATAATTTAGGGTTGGATCATCCTTGGCTTAGTTAGATATCCACCAAGTGTCTGAAGAAGCACGTGGAAAGAATTGTCCCAGAGATCAAGTGTGACAGTATGAAGAAGTCTGGCTTACATTCATGGAGTAGCCTGAGCTTGGGTACTTCAGAAGGCTGTGTGGTACTGTTGACTAGTGCTGGAAAGCCAGAATAAATTTTAAAAATAACTATTATTTGCAAAGATAATTCAGAAATTTAGAACTTAGACCTGGAATAAAAAAGAGTCATACTCTCCTGGGTTCCTGTGTAAGAGTTTGGATCAGTCAAGAGGCAACTGCTTAGACAACTCTCTCTGCCCTTACCATTGTCCTTGAGAGCTGGCCTGTCTGAGAAAAAAAGAACACAGGCAAAATTATGGTATGGAAACTAGCCTTTCCTAACTATGGGGAAACTGAGCTTGGTGAACTGTCCCTAAGGATTATGCCCCTGGAGCAGACCCAGGTTCCACATGACGTCCGGAAGGGGTACTACATTGAGTTTGCTGTGTTTTATTTTATTCATTTTCTTTTAAACCATCTTGCTCTGTTGCCCAGGCTAATGTGCAGTGGAATCATCATAGCTTACCACAGCCTGAAACTCCTGCCTGAGACTTGTGAGGAGCTAGAATTACGGGCATGCACTTCCATGCCAGGTTAATTTTTTTCTTTTTTTTAATTTGTAGAGATGGGTCTCTGTACACTGGTCAGGTGGTCTTGAACTCCTGGTCTCAAATAATCCTCCCACCTCAGCTTCCCAAAATGTAGGAGTACAAGTGTCAGCTACTGCACCTGGCCTTTAGTTTTTTTTTTTAACTGTATCTCTTTTAAAGATATCTTAAAAGTACTTATGCAGAAGTTAAACAAGAAAACTTTCTAAAACTTCTCTTAAAATCAAATTTAGGATAACTTCTATTACTAGGAAGATGGCATAGATGTGGCATAGATAAAGTTTTCTTTATTCTCTCCACTATGTACACATTTAAAAACTCTGTACTTTTTACATAAAATAAACACAAGAAGATTCGGAAAGGTGAAAAGAAAAAAGAAGTTCAGCTGCATGAGAGGACTCACAACTGGAAGGGAGGTGGAGTCTTTCTCCAACCAAAGCCTCTACGGAAACTGTAGTAGGAATGATCTTAGTACTACTAGGCAAGGGTGAAAGTCCTGCCTTTTTCCCATGAGGCCTCCAACAACATTCCAATGGAAAGAAATGGGTGCATTTTAATTTCCCTGCCAGTTGGGAATAGAAGTCCAGGCATCCATTTGGTTTCCGGTGATACCAGCAGGAAGAGCTCCCTTCCAGGTGTTAAGGGAGAAAAATCACAGCACCTTACTTGGCCTTTTCTGAGACCCCCCAGCAAGGATGTTGGGGAGCTTTGTTAAAACCTCGTGAGGGTAGTTTACATTCCTGAGGCTTTCATGGTGTCGATAAGGCAGGGCCACATGATTTTAGCTGCATTAGAATAGTTACTATCTAAGAGTTTTTTTGCCTTGCTAGGCTTCTCCTTTCTTGGCCCCTGGGTAAGAAGAGTAGTCCTTTGTTTAGGTTTTCTATAACTATTTACCTTGGTGTTTCTGAATTGTCAGGTTCTTCAAGTCCAAGTCTGTGATAGATGGGGCAAAAGAAAACCCATGTGTAATGGCTTGAATAATCTCCCAAAAGCTCCTGCTCACTTGGAACCTAAGAAATTGTCTTTGCAAATAAAATTAAATTTAGAAGAATTCATACTGGATTCAGGTAGACCCTGATCCAGCTATGACCAGAGTCCTTATCAGAAGAGAAGAGAAGGTGCACCAGATACAGGTGTACTCAGGGTGCAGACAAGATACATCTTTAAGACCGGAATGTCTTTAGGTCAGACTTGTATGTAACTCAGATTCCTGATGAACAGTGCATATGTGGCAATAATAATGATACTTAATACTATAATACATACATATTGTTTTTATAGAATTTCATTGTAATAATAGTGCAATATAATGCTGTAATAATAATAATAATGTCTTTGATTATAATAATAAGTTAGAGAAATTATTGGGCTTTCTTTTCATTCAAGCAAACATAACTCTTATGAGCAACTCATACAAAAAGTTTAGACAGGGGATAAGAGAATGCTTAAAAAGAATATTAAGAGATAACATTCATCTAATATTGCATCACCGCCTTCCTTACTGGGAGGGGTATTTTTGAGGCAAGAAGTTAGCCTGACATTAATTAGAAGATGATGACAGAGATAGTGCTGGAAAGGATGGAGCAGGTGCTGGAGAATCAGGATTAGAATCTGTTGCTGGAGGAGGGGAGGTTACCACTGAAGTCTGTTGCTTGGAAAAGGCATCTACAGTTGTTGGCACACCTTTTTCTTTTTTATTTTATTTTATTTATTTATTTTTTTCAGTTTTTGGCTGAGACTGGGTTTGAACCTGCCACCTCCATCATCAGGGCTGGCGCCCTACTCCTTTGAGCCACAGGTGCTGCCCCCCCTTTTTCTTTTTTTTTCATCATAAATGGCTTTGTCGCAGTTGATGGTCTCACTAACTGCACAGTAAACCTTTGTAAACTGCTTAGTGTTAAGATCTTTCTCTTCAAGCTTAGCAAATCTTGCTATAATGAGATGAAAGATTTCAGCTAATTCTTCTCTGGTAAATTTTTTTTTTCTTTGGCTCTTTATCTTCTGATTCATTTTGCTCTTGGTAGTCCCTATCTATGTGATAAACCACTAACAATAAGATGAACCCACAACCCACTTCTGCCATGCAAGTTTGTTTACGTGCAT
Source organism: Otolemur garnettii (assembly GCF_000181295.1). Classification (NCBI taxonomy): domain Eukaryota; kingdom Metazoa; phylum Chordata; class Mammalia; order Primates; family Galagidae; genus Otolemur; species Otolemur garnettii. The sequence continues at coordinate 7,254,818 of NW_003852405.1, forward strand.
AGAAGAAACTATGGCAAAGGCATCTACAAAAATTAAAAATTTCAAACTTCAAACTAACCAATTAATGAACTAACATTCAGCCCACTTGAAAATCTGAGGTTAACACATAGAATTCAATTCTATTGTTACATGCTAGCAGTCAACACATGGACAGAAAAATTAAAAACACAATATTATCTAAAATTGTTAAAAAGTTGAAATATTTGTCAATTTAATAAAATATGTTTAGGACTTGTAAGCTGAAAAGTACACAAAACTGATGAAAAAATCAAAGATGATCTAAACAAATGAAGAGACATATTGTGTTTATAAATTGAAATAGGAATGTAATAAATTTCCTAATTCTTCCCAAACTGATGCATAAGTTTAATTAAATTCCTATACAAATCTAAGCATGATATCTCTTTCCTATGCACACAAGATTATCCTAAAAAGTATATCAAAAACAAAGACAAGTAGAAGCTAAAACAATGTTGAAAGAGAAGAATAAAGTGGGATGATTGGTCTACCTGACAATAATACTTATTATATAACTGTGGTAATTAACACTGTGTGATATTGGCAGAAGAACAGAAAAATAGATGATCGACAAAGAATAGAGAATTCAGAAATAGATACAAATATGCTCAACCGATTTTTGACAAAGGCACAAAAGTAATTCAATGGATGAGAGATAGACTTTTCAACATAGAATGCGGAAGCAATTAAATATTCATAAGCAAAAAAATAAACCTTGCCCTAAATCTTACATCCTATACACAGTTACTGTCTCATGCATGAAAGAGTAAAATATACAATGTGAAAATATACAACTTTTAGAGGAAAAAATATATGGGAGATAATTTCTGAAATTTGGAACTAGGCATCTGATTCTTCAATATGACAGAAGAAACTGTATTAAAAAAAGGAAACATGGAAAATTTGCCTTCATAAAAATTAAACACCTTTGCTTATGAAAGATCCCATAAAGAGGCTATAAAGACAACTTACAACTGTGAGAAAAAAATGGCAACATAGGACAAGTATCTAGAATATAAAAAGTACTTTCAAAACCCAACAGTATTAAACTAAAAAAATCAACTAGAAAATGGCAAAAGAGACATTTCTCCAAAGAAGGTATGCAAGGGGAAAGAATGCTTGAAATATGTTCAACATCACCCATGGACAAAATGCAAATTAATACCATAACGAGATATTACTACATACCTATCAGAATAATTAAAACTAAAATGAAATAAAATAGCACCACCAAATCCTGGCAAAGATGAAAGAAACTGGATGACCCAGATGTTGTTGGTGTAAATGTGAAATTTCAAAGCCACTCTGGAAAAAGAGGTTGGCAGTTTCTTAAACAAAAATTAAATATGCAACTATGATATAATCCACCAATTGCAATCTTAGTTATTTAACACAGAGGAGTTAACACTTTTATATTCGCATTAAAACTAATACAAGAATGTCTATAGCAGATTTTTTTATAATAGACAAAAACTGGGAGCAGCCCTGTGGTCCTTAAAGGGTGACGGCTTAAACAAACTGCAACACACCCACATCATTGAATACTATTCACCAGTAAGAAGAAATAAGCTTTTGACACAGTAAAGAACCAGGATAAATACCCAGAGAGGGGTCCTGAGTGAAAAAAAGCCAGTCGCAGAGGTTATACACTATATATTTCCATCTGTATAACAACCTTGAAATGACAAAGGAAGGAAATGAACTTGACTGTAAAAGACCAACATGAGGGACCCTTGAGGTGATGGAAATGTTCTGAATCCAGATCATTTCAGTGTCTGGATATCTGGTTGTGTTAGTGTTCAGATATCCTAGTTGTGATATCAAACTATATCTTGCAAGATGTTACCATTGGGGAAAAATTGATAAAGGGTGCAAGGCTCTGTCTGTATTTTTTATTGCAATTGCTTTTTAATCTACATTTATAGGATGATAAATGTTAAAAAATTAAAATTTGAAATCTCTCTTAAAAACAGAAAACAAAATAAGATCTATCCCAGATTTAGTACATATTAAGGTAGATACAGAATTATGCACATTCCTTTTTCTCATGTCTCTACCTTTCTAATTTTCTCAGAAATGTGGGTGTATATTTGTTCATAAGTATAGGTAATTCAAAACCTTAAAAATGATACTTATTTAGTCAGTTTTGATCAGGTGTGATATGTAAACAATGAAATATGCTGAATTGAAATGTGAAGTTCCATGAGTCATGACAAACAAGCAAACCTGTGTAACCAACATGGTAATCAAGATACAGAACATGTCTATGATCCCGTGGGTGAAACCAGCCCCAACATGCCGTGGGGCTACTTCCTAGTGCCCTGGGGTGGGGGGCAGGAAACAGTGGGGAAATTTTTAATGAGAGTTATAGAGAATTAATAGGGAAATAATAGACAATGGCAAAGAGATGATTTTAAGAGCAGTGCGGATTGGATTAAGAGCAAAGCAGTTGGCACCCCTTTGTTCATGAGGCTTCCAGTATGTCGCCTTGAGCATCAGGCTAGCACTGTATTTATTTCATACATCAGGGTTACAAAATCTCATGAAGGCAAGGCAAACAATCCTGTCATGGTTCTTTTTCTTTCTTTCTTTCTTTTTTTTTTTTTTTTTGAGTCTCCAGATCATAGCTCACAGCAACCTCAAACTCGAGCTTAAGCGATTCTCTTGCCTCAGTCTCACTGGTAGCTGGGACTACAGGCGCCTGTCAGAACGCCTGGCTATTTTTTGGTTGTAGTTGTCATCGTTTAGCCGGTCTGGGCCAGCTTGGAGCCTGCCACCCTCGGTGTATGTGGCTCACGACCTAACCACTGAGTACAGGCGCCAAGCTGCCTCATGGATTTTGCTGCTCTTGGATTTCTATTAACTAGATTAACTCTATAACTAATTATGTTAACTGGATGGCTTTACTTGCTACTTTTTACTGTTTTGAGGTATATAGTTTTAATACGAACAGAGTCTTGATAAGGTAGCCAATTAGAGGCTGACTCAAGGACCAAATCCTAGCTGACCCACAGTTCACACATCACAGATGGATATTTTAATACTCAGACAGCCTTGTGTCCAAACAGGACAAACTCCTCTGGCCCAATTAAGGTGACAGAAGAAAAGAGATGTTTTCTCCTTATCTGGTCTGGAGCAAGTCTTCCTGTGTTGGAAAAAGTTTAAAGATATTAAACTTTCTTAACTCCCAAAAAACACTCTCCTAGAGCACACAGTCCCACCCTGGCAGAAAAAGGCTTCAAGGCCTCCAGCCACAGGCTGCCAGGCAGTGGTGGGGAACACGGGGCTACTCAACACGCCAGGCTTCAGAATATTAAAGTGAGAGGGTCTTGTACTTTGTGCTCAGTGCCAGGAAAATGGGTCTGAATCAATTCTTTATTACTGTCCCCATTTCTCCCCTATTCCTGTTCCCTATTCTTAATAATATTTCTAATCTATTAACAATTAATAATTGAATGTTGGTTTCAAACTTATAAAATCTTTATTACTAGTAACTCCAACACATCATGATAATACTCTTGTGTTAAGTATTCTCACATCACTCTTCATGATCCCAAATGATTCTTCTGGCCCCTGGATAGCCTGTCCTCTTTCACATTAGCTCTACAAAAATATGTATAATATTGTTTTGAGTGTTATAAATATTTATATACATTTACAGAACTTTGGCAACTCAGCTTATGCTCTGAACCACTAGGCTTCTCCTCAAGTCAGATGCTGCTCAATTTCTTCCTCTCTGTTTCCTGTTCTTCTAAAGTGTCTGAGCACTTGCAACTTCTTGAAAAGCTCCCTGACACTGGAGGGAAAGACTTCACTTTTCTTTGAAAAAAAAGTTGGTATAAATGTTTTAATTACAAGTGCAGAAAACACTTATCTCCAAGAAAGTGGAAATAGCTCACAAGCTGGGGTTTGGGGACAGTGGAGTCCTTCTCCAAGATTTTGTGTCAGGGCCTGGTGCTACGTACCTGGGATAGAATAGTCTTTAGACAGCATGTTACCAAGTTTACGATTAAGATGGGACTAAATGGAACCAGCCATGGAGAACCACTTTTAAGGGTCCTTCAATAAGCCTCTCTAGCAGCAGAAATGAAAAGTGAAGCTAATACAGTTCATATGGGGGAATGAGATCCTTGCCAAACCCAAGAGGAATTCTACAAAGACAGGAAAAGGAGATGCTTCATTTTTCTCTGCTGTTAATGAACAGAGTGATTGTCAATTGTTCTAGGGTGATAGAGATGGGAGGCAGAATTCCCTCTAGGTTACCACAGCCGATCCTTCATTTCAGGACATTAAAAAATGATGATAATTAAATATATTAGCAGAGAATGTAGAACCTTCAAGTTAAAAATTAATGAAAGATAACCTGGGTCTTTCTTGCTTCTAATTCTCAGCTGAGAAATTCAATCTGGTTAAAGACGAAAGGTGATAAAGGGGAAATTGGGAAAGCGAAATAGCATTTCTACCGAAGGCGCTCTCCTTCCAAGATGGAAAAAAATCACCTGAAAGGATTAGATCTCTAGGGCCTGCAAACTAAGGGCGACTAGATAAATGCCAAATATTTCTAGCACAAGAGGAAATGCCATTGCCAAAGTTTTTTTCCTCATTGATTCTTGTGGAAAAAATGACCCAGGGAGAGACTGGCCCAAATTTAAAGATTGAAAGTGCAAACAATTCTAAAATAGCCTTGCTAAATGTATTTATTTGTAGAGAAAGTGTTCAGCCTTTAGGCTTCATTGTTTATAAAAATACATGAAGACCGAAAGGGGCAAAGTTGTATTCAGACAAGTAGGACTCATTTATATTGGGAGTGTAACCTTTCTACTGGTACATTCATAAACAAATAAAATTTAAAAATTCATCCTTAAAGTAGATGGGGGACCTGACCCATGCTGGAGAAACTGATGGAACATTTGAGAAGTGAGAAATCTAACAGTCCTCATAATCTACCTCCCGCTGTTATCCCTCCGTTTTTGTGTGGGTCAGACCTCCGCTTTGCTTGTAAAGGTTACAATACAGCAAAAGTGTTGCCATAGCACTTTCTTCATGGGGACACATGGCAAAGATGGTAAGTTGTGGATACCATGATTACGTTATGGTACATGAAGTTTCATTTTAGCAGACTGGTGAGTTAAACAGTGGAGTTTATCATTTGTAAATTCTTCTGCTGGGCTCTAGAAGCAAACAGCCAAGTTGTGAACTGCTTATGGAGAAGACCACGGAGCAGGGAACTGTAGCAGCCTCCAGTCCCTCGGTTGTATAAATGTAAGGAAGTAAGTTCTTCCAACAACCTGTGTGAGCTAGAAAGTGGATTCTTTCCCCTTCCCCACTGGTCCTCTCCAGCAGATGAGAATACAGGTCCAGTCACCACCTTGATTGCAGCAATTCTTAGGCCCTCAGCAGAGGACCTGGCTGAGACATGCAGAGACTTCTAAGCCACTGAAATGATGGGATAATAAATAGGTGTTAATTTAAGCTGCTTAGTTTGTGACAGAGAGAGATAGGAGCCATGTTTCCAGGATAAGGCATAATGGCTAAGAATTCAGAATGGTAACAGTCTTGACAAAATTGAAGTATTATAAAAAGGTTATTTTAAATCACTGTTTTATTTTTGAGATTAAAATTGATTAATAAGAGATGATTTTTCTAGAATGAACAGAGATTTGTTAGAGTGGAGGAGGGCAGACTATAGATAGTATATCAACGTAACAGGAATAATGATTATTAAGTAACTCTTCCCCAATGCTAAAAGTTTTTAAAAGAAGTTTTTTCATTCAAATTTATCACAAGACCACAGGTTTTGAGGTTTCCAGATTGCTTACTGTTCTTGATAGGTTACTGTCCACTTTTTCTAACAAAAGACTTATTTTTAGATTTATAATTAATATTGACTATATTTTCTGTTTGATGAATTATACATTATTAAATATTTTAATAATACAATAGAGATATATTACCCAACTAAGAAAATTATGGGCTTCAAAAATGAAATGGGATAGAAAAAAATAATTTTTGTAAATGAGGTTGTCTTCTAATAAACTTTTCTGAATGAATGTCTTCTTTTATCTATAAGAAACTTGTTTAATTATAAAAATGTACAATTAAAGTTTTCAGCCATCTATATTTCATTTGTTTTGAATTTATTTTATTCAAATATCAGAAATTTTGTACTGAAGGAGGTACTTATAGAATTGTAACAGATCTGTGCTGAATCTGATTTGGGATTTTTATATCATTTTGTATAAGGGACAGGACCGTTGGACATGTGAGTCACATAAGGATTATACAAACTTTATGAAAGAATTAAAAATTATAATACACAAAATAATTTGTATCATTTAAAATATTACCTTTTCGTATTTTCTGATACTTTTGATAGATTTGGGGAAATTGGCTTGTGAAAAAGTGAGGTCACATCTATGTGTGTGAGTGTATAGAAGCAAAACAATAAAATTTCTAGTGGTAAAGAAATAAGCAATGATCTTACCTTAGGAAGGAGCAATGCAATATGGAAATGGAATAAAATGAAGAAGTACACTTCAAATAGATTAAAAATAGAGAAGGGAATTTTAAGAAAAGTTAGAGAATCATTTACTAAGTATATGAGGATGCGGTTAAAGCAGGTGCCCTGTTTTAGTAGGAAGAAATGATTTTTGTGGGAAGAGGACTAAAGCTTCTTTTTCTTTCATTCTCAGGGTATTGTCTGGGGAATGGTCTTGTTCTGCAAGCTGTAGAGTCCAATGAAAGACTGATGGGATAGGTTTCAAAATGAGGAAAGTGAAATTGCAGACTTCAAAATCTTGAGGAACAAAGTTGCTAGTTAGAAATAGTAATTTTTTAAACAACATACAATATGCTGTGGGTGTTAAAATTACTGATTAAATTGTGTTTGCTGGCTTGGTGCCTGTGGCTCAAGCAGCTAAGGCGCCAGCCACATACACCAGAGCTGGTGGGTTCGAATGCAGCCTGGGACTGCCAAACAACGACAACTACAACCAAAAAATAGCCGGGCGTTGTGGTGGGCGCCTATAGTCCCAGCTACTTGGGAGGTGGAGGCAGGAGAATCACTTGAGCATGGGAGTTGGAGGTTGCTGTGAGCTGTGATGTCACAGCACTCTACCCAGGGTGACAGCTTGAGGCTCTGTCTCAGAAAAAAAAAAAAAAAATGTGTTTGCTAAATGAGCACATGATAGAACAAAACAGAGCCTCATAATCAGTGTGATAAATCAAATGTGTTCATATTAACTCTTGGCTTAAAAATGGAAATTTTCTTTTTCCTATTGAGATAGCATAATTAGAAAGGCATTCTTCTAATTGAGTTGGAGCATGCGTAGGTGGAGTTTAATGTCAGAGAAGTAGAGGAGAATGGAAGAGCAGCAGGCCAGTACAGAGAAGGTTCTGAAGATCGCAGGAGTCACAGGAGTGGCCTACAATGAGTCTGTAGCAAGAATTATTTCCAAATCTGAAGAGCAAAACTTCAGCAGTGCTTGCAGAGGCACCATCTAAATAAGACCTGCAGCAGTGGGGAGACTGCTTGGAACCCCGTGAAGCAGTCCTTCTGGGGTGTCCCCACCAACTGCTCCCATCCCCAAGTAAGGCAGATTAGGTGAAGTTGCTACCTGCTGATATGTGGCAAGGGTGGGAATGGAGTTCCAATGACCAGTCTGAGGGAGAGGGTGGGGAGAGACCGAAACCAGAAGAACCAACAGATGGGTTTTTCCTGATAATAATATGATGTGCTGAGCAGAGAGGTAGCTTATTCAGCAGTACAGTTTATTACGCAGAGATGTTGATGCTCCCTGATACGCCATGTCATTCACTCACTGCAGCATCATGCTTAAGAATATGGGAATTTAATAAGACAGCTTCCGCCTTAAAAACCTAAGAGGTCTGGGGAAAGCTATGTAGCTCTTTGACATCTCTGAAAAGAAGTCGCATTGCCTGCACGTTAGAACTGCGGAGATTCATCCAACGTACGCACAGAAAAGCATCACTTCTGGGCCTTTTCTCATGCTCATCCATCTGCCGGAAAGTTCCACCATTTCACTCCGGGGAAACTATCATTCAAATCTCATTCCGAATCACTTCCTCTGAATATAAATGTGATGCAATTCTCATTTTAGATTCCAATTTCACTTAGCTTATTCTGCTATTGGTATTTGACAGTATGGCTGGTTTTGAATATGTCTGTTATTCTTTTTGGATTATTAGGTTGTTAAAATCAGTGACTATATCTTATGGATATCTGTGGCCCAGCCTCGAACACAAAGCCTGGTGTACTAACACTTTGCTGACTTGATCTAAATTAAATGCATTAAAATCACGTCAAGAAAAAAAATCACATCAAGCTATCTTGTCTAACTTTATTTTACTGTCTCTATCCTTTACTTACACCTTCATCCTTACTTTGTACTCATTTGCTCATTCCCTTCTGTATTGCAATGTCTTTGTTCCATTGTGGATATGTTGATACACAACGCCTGCCACTGAAGTTTTTGAAATCCTTGAATCCAGGGTACTTAACACAATATTCAGTATTCAATATGTGTTCAGTGAAGAGTTGGATAAACCAATGGAAAGTTAGTTGAATATGTTAAAAAGTTAACATTTGAAACCTTAGAAAAGGACCCATAATGGATCTTTATGAGATAAGCTACGATTTATTAATACATTGTGATATAAAATATAATATATTCTGTATTTATGCTTTCACTTGAACCACAAAATAAAAAGATAAATTGTCACAAATAACTCTTTTGTTCATCCAGCTACTGTTTCATCTTCATCAGCAGCAAATCAAGTTTTATGTAGACTATGATTCTTACTTCACGACTAATGTATTTTACTGACAGGTTATTTTGTTTGAGGAGTGGTAATAAAACTAAATTTTCTCTATCTTAATAGCTCATGCATTTCTTTGTGAAGATAATTCTTATCTCATTTTAGAATATTAAGATACATTAATGCTAACATAGGCTTTAAAATGCCTTTTACTGTTAATACTAAATAGCAATCTTACATCTGTATAAATTATGATGCAATCATTTATTTATTTTTTAGTTTTTTTCCAACTATATCCCATAGAAGGGTTGCTAGATAAAACACATGGTGCCCAGATAAATTTTAATTTCAGATAAACAAGGAATAATTGTTTAATATTAAGTACGGGCAAATACTCCAGTGAGCATATTTTTGCTAGAAAATGTGTTCATTTAAATTCAGATTATACTGAATGCCCTGAAAATTTAATTGCAAAACCTGGCTATTCCATCTTTGATTATAACAATGTGCACCTTCTGTTTTTTTTTTTTTTCTTTTTATTTCACAGTATTATGGGGAGGAACATGTTTTGGTGACACGGATTGCTTTTGTAATGCTTATTGTAAGTGTGCCCGACCCACATAGTGGTCACTCTACAAGTGAAGTGACTTTTGCCCATTCCCTCTTTATCCCTTCCCCTGTTTGATTTCCATTCATTTATACTTCCCTCTATGAACACAGATACTCAGCATTTAGTTCTAATTTAATAGTGAGTACGTCTGGGGCTTCTTTTTCCATTTTTTTAGATATTTCACTCAAGATAATGGTCTCCAATTCCATCTATATTGTTGCAAAAGACACTAAGTCCTCCATCTTCATAGCCGAGTATTTTTTCATGCTAATCCTATGCCACATTTTGTTAATCCATTCATGAACTGATGGACAGGAGGGTTGATGCCACATCTTTGCTCTTGTAAATTGTGCTGCAGTTGAAGGCAGACCTTTGCAATAGAATGACTTCTTTTCTTTTCGTAAATACCCAGTAATAGGATTGCAGGATCAGATGGTAGGTCTACTGTGCTGTATACAATTATCCATAAAGGTCATGCTAATTGGGAGTCTTATCAACAGGTTATCAGTGCTGCTTTCTCTCAGCATTCACACGGACATCTATTGTTTTGTTATTTTTTGATAAAAGCCATTTTAATTGGGTAAAGTGATTTCTCACTTTGGTTTTAATTTGCATTTCCCTAATGGTTAGTGATGAGAATTGTTCCATATGTTTATTGACCTTTTTTTTCCACAGTTTTTGGCCAGGGCTGGGTTTCAACCCACCACCTCCGGCATATGGGGCCAGCGCCCTACTCCTTTGAGCCACAGGCACCACCTCCATTTGTGTATCTTCTTTTCAAAACCTTCCTGTTCTTTACTCACATTTTAATGGGGTTGTTTGATTTTTGCCTCCTGATTTGCTCCAGTTCTTTGTAGATTCAGATTATTAGCCCCTTGTCAGATATCTAACTTGCAGACATTTTCTTCCATTCTGTAGGTGGTGTATTTGCTGTTTTTTTCATTCAAAATTTTATTTTTATTATAATTTCACAAAGAGGTTATAAAATTTCCTGTAAAAACATTGAAAAATATCTTCAAAATCCTAGACTGATAATCTTCTATGATTTACAAATGAGAATGTTAGATTTTACAATTAGAATGTACTTAGAATTTCTGAATGATTTTAATAGAAATTTACTAGAGGAAATGAGAACACCCAACTTTAAAGATTTTCCATTTAACCCCAATTAAGCTTTTGAAAGGTACACATTTCTTGAGGAACACAGCTCACCAAGGAGTTTGATGCTGCCACTAATGGAGAGGCTGACCTCAAGGGCAGAGATGTGTAGGGTGGACGTGCTGGGCCCTTCCAGGCAGCTGATCAAAGTGGTCTTCTCTTATTTTTTTCCCTTATGTTTATAGCAAAAGTAAAAATGATAGAAGATGTAAAGTGCACAGAAGAATCTAAACTAACAAGTAAATTTACTTTTCTCCCATAACACAGCAAATCTGGTATCCTCCAAATCCTTAAACAGTCACATGAGTAACTCGCAAACTAAAGTTTATTATGTCTCTTTATCTGAAAATAGCCTCCAGGCCTGTGGAATGGTGTTGATTGTAACATATATTTATTTCCTCTGTTACAGAGGAATGTCATGCAGTCTTATCATTTTTTAATTTTTTTTTTTTTCTAAAGCAACATGCACATGCTGCTCAGAGACAGCCGAGTCCAGGCAGCACCTCAGACTCCACTGGGTCTAGCTGTGGCTCCAGAGAGTCCCTCGTATCATCAAGAAACGCCAAAGGTAGGAGCTCAGCCGACCTCTTCCTGGACGCCTCCATTCTCCTCGCCAGTTGCACATCCTTTGGGAAAAGAGTGACTCGGCCAGCAGGTGAGGTGGGAAGGTAAGAAGGCGGGAAGGTAAGAAGGCGGGAAGGTAAGCATTCTCAAAGAGATGAACTACAGATGCTTCTGCTGCCTCTTGAACCGCCTGGGCTTGCCGATTGAAGTCCCCACCACAGGTGAATTTACTACCTATTTCCCTTGCCTAGAAGTAGGTGTTGATGCCTGGGGGGCGTAGGAATTGGCCTATCTCTTATTGGTGGGGAAGAGATGAGGCAATCTCCCAAGTAGGAGAGAGGGTTTTCTAGATGTAAGATCTTATCACGAGGCTGGGCGCCTGTAGCTCAGTGGCTAGGGCACCAGCCACATACACCGGAGCTGGTAGGTTTGAACCCAGCCTGGGACTGTCAAACAACAATGACAACTACAACCAAAAAATAGCTAGGTTGTGGCAGCGCCTATAGTCCCAGCTCCTTGGAAGGCTGAGGCAAGAGAATCACTTCACCCCAAGACTTTGAGGTTGTTGTGAGCTGTGACACCTCAGCACTCTACTGAGGGCAACAAAGTGAGACTGTCTCAAAAAAAAAATCTTATGACCAGTAAAAATTGATAGTTTGACCTCCTCTTTTCTGACTTGGACACTCTAATTTTCTTTATCTTGCCTGATTGCCCAACTAGGGCTCCCAGAACTATGTTGAATAAAAGTGGTGACCGTGGGCATCCTTGTTTTGTTCCCATTCTTAGTTAGAATGTTTTCAAGTTTTCCCCATTCAGTATGACAATGGGTGTGGTTTTTTCTATATGGCTTTTTAATTTTGAGATATGTTCCTTCTATGCCTAGTTTTTTTGTTTTTTGTTTTTTGTTTTTTGTTTTTTTTGAGACAGAGCCTCAAGCTGTCCCCCTGGGTAGAGTGCCATGGCATCACAGCTCACAGCAACCTCCAACCCCTGGGCTAAAGCGAGCCCCCTCCCCCAGCCTCCCAAGTAGCTGGAACTACAGGCCCCCGCCACAAAGCTCGGCTATACTATGCCTAGTTTATTGAGGGCTGTTTATACGAAAGCACGCAGAGCTTTGTCAGATGCTTTTCAGGTATCTGTTGTGATGATCAGATGTTCTTTGTTTTTGCTTCTATTTATGCAGTGACTTACATCTATTGATTTACATATGATTAAACACAATATAGCATATTTAAAGCATATGTTCAAATAAAATGTGTGAATGCAATGGCACAGAGTATGAAAGGGATTGATTGATTGATATATTCATCTGTGGGCAGCTTACATTACACATCAAGAGGTATAGTATTATTTGTAAGTAGAGACTGACTTTTTAAAGATGTGCATTTTAAACCCTAGGACAATCAATAATTTTTTTAAAGTTACAAATAACTCAGTAGTGGAAACAAAATAGAATTTAAAAACCCAAGAGAAAGCATTAATTATATGCTATATATATACTTATTTTGTTATATGCACTTATTTCAGCTTCCAAGAACATATTTTTGCAATGATGTATTTGCTAAATGCTTTCCTCCATAAATTCTAAGCTTCAGCGCTTGGGTTATATAAGTTTTTGTAGCTGATTACGTCCCAACAGTATGGATGGCATGATAGGCTCAATAAATATATGTTGAATAAATGCATAAAATCTAGTTGCCTTTGTAAGTAATTTCTCTGTCTCAAATGCCCACCACTCGTTGGAAAAGAGTTCTGAGGCTTTAAAGACATTATTTAACTACCTTCCTCCTATTTCCTTAAATTCCCATTTACACAGTATTTTTATTTAGTATTTTCTGTATTCATTTACTAGAATTGCCATAACAAAATGCCATAGACTGGGTGGATTGAGTAAGAAAAATTTATTTTGTCAATGTTCTGGAGGCCGGCATCCAGGTAGATCAATATCTGGGATCACGGTGTAGGAAGATTTAGTTTCTTCTGAGGCCTTTCCCCTTGGCTTGCAGATGGCCGCTTACTTTCTTCCTGTGTCCTCATGTGGTGTTTCTCCTGTACAAATCACACCTCTGCTCTCTTTGTGTGTTCAAATTTCCTCTTTTGTAAGGATGCCAGTCAGATTGGATAAAGGCCTACTTTAATGACCACATTTTAAAATACTCACCTCTTTAAAAACTTTATTACCAAATACAGTCACATTTTGAGGTATTGGGAATTGGGACTTCCATATATAAATTTTGAAGACACCAGTTTCACTTCTATCACTTACTTTCTGTCAGCAGTTAAAGCAATGGTGGAGGAAGGGGAGGTCCACTTTTTAGCAAGAAATGGTCTCTAACTGAAAGGATTGTAGCATAGTTTATTGAAGCAATCATTATTGAGGAGTTACACAATACAGTCTTGTGTTGCTTTACACAATACAGTCTTGTGTTGCTTTATAACAGGGGTGCATTCTGAGAAAGTAGGTGCTTGCATCATTATGCAAGCAGCATTGAGCATACTTGCACAAACATAGATGGTATAACCCACTGCATTACATACCTGCGCTATATATATATATATATGGCCTGTTGCTCCTAGACCTCAAACCTGTACGTGTTACTATACTGTCTCCTATAGGCAATAGAAACATAATGGTAAGTATTTGTGTATCTAAACAGAGAAAGGCACGATAACAATATGTTTTTATAATATTGCTATTATGAGACCGTTGTCATTTATGAGGTCTGTGGTTGACCAAATTGATGTTATTTCAAGCATGACTGTATTTGCAGTGCAATGATAATAGTGTAAATCGAGTTAAAAGCTTTTGATGACATTCAGAATATGATAGGAGACAGAAAACAATTACTGTGAAGGACTACTTCATACCATTTTTCTAATTGTCAAGCAATCGTAAATGAAATTTTCGCTTGTTGCAAGCGTATCATTTTTTTAACTTTTCCATTGCTTTTCTTTTCCTTTGCAACAGGTATTGCCTAATTTAAAAAAGACACAGAACTGATTCAGTTCCATGTATAAAATACAGTGCATGATGAATTTTTTTGTGTGCTCATTTGGAATGTTTAGTATAATGTGTAATTGCTATGTACACAAGAATATGACATAGAAATAGCTGCGCTCTGGTGACGTCATACATTAACTGTAATTATAATGTTAACATTAGTTACAAAAGGCATCATAGAGGCTTGAGACTATTCTTTGAAATCATAAGCTAAAGATTCAAGCATAGATGCTTCAGATACGCACATGGGCACTTAAGGGAAGAGTCCTATCTTGATGTACTTGCATCGCTAGTAATAGTGATTTAATAAGCTTAAAACCAAGGTTATGTGGCTCAAGGAGTAGGGCATGGGCCCCATATGCTAGAGGTGGCATGTCCAAAGCTGCCCTGGCCAGAAAATAAAAAAGCTTAATACCAATATTCAATTATTAGTTCTAGGGTTAGGAATTGAATTAAAAAAATGATTACAGATTATGGGTAAAAGGGAATCAGGAGAGAAGTGATCAGAGGAACCCTAAGCCTGTTGCAAATTGCACAACTGAAGGTCTAGCCCCTTTCAGACTCTAGAGACGATCTTGCTGAAACTTCACCGCTTCCCCAGTGCGACTCCACTGCCAGGTCACTGAGCAGGCAAGGCTCACCCAGTGGGCTGCAGTCTCAGGGAGGGTGAGGGCTTTGGGGGAGTTAGGGAATGCAGAATATTTGTACCTCATTAAGGAGGGCAAGAGCTGCTCCAGACTAGATGAGAAGAAAAAGATCTCCCTTCTTCTGTCACCTGGGTATGATCAGAGGCTTCCCCCCGTCTGAGCACAGGGCTTCTGGAGTGTCAGCACCCCTGTGATGTGTGTGCAGGGCCTAACTGGGGTCTTCTTTGACATCCTACACCTGGACTGTGTTCCCTGGCCCATGTTCTGTTTGTGTTAAGATCATAAATAACTCAGAGCAATAATAGTAAAAGGTAAATCAGTCTAATTAACGTAGCTTGTTTAAGACATAGTTTAATTGGGGAATGCAAACTCAGCATTGAAATATAATATGAAGATTTTGGCCACCCCTACTAGATGTGTGAAATAAATATGTAGCGAGTCTGGAGTCTCGGTCTTTGCCGAAGCCTCATGATGAAGAGCAAAGACCCCTCAATCCTTGGTGCTCTGAAAACTTTAAATCTGTGTCTGCTTTTCATTTTCCATCATTCTCCCACATCTCTGCCAAGCACTGGAAAAGAACCACTGTGAAGTTTGTGGCTGCTTCCCCAACAAGGGGCAAAAAAGTGGTGCTGTTATATATTTTTAAATGCTCTATAGGCTGATAATTGCTTTTAGTGTTGGAAAGAATAACACCACACACACTTCTGGGCTATTAGGAAGGAGGAATTTCTTTCTTTTACCCCTATATCTATTTTTTAAATATATGAAACTTGGAGATTGCTAGTACATTCCAGACTTCAGCTGTATGTGGTGCTAGAAATCCCATTTAAGGGAAGAATTAAATCCTAAGAATGACTTGTAGGGAAATACAAAACAAAAACTATACACTGCCCAGCTAGATCTTCAATTTCTTTCTTGCATAAATGAGAGTTTTAATTGCCCTCCAAGGGTTCCTAACTTCCAACTCTGCTAGCCTGACTCTGGTCCTTTCCCTTCATATAGGTCTGTGTATATGTGTGTGTGTGTGCAAAATGTACAATACAAACACTTAGAAGGGGAACTAGTGTGATCCAGGGACACAGTGTCTGAATATGATGGAGGCTTAATAAGAACTATGCACTGGGGATGGAAAAAAATTTAGACACATTTTAAACGATATTTTTGGAAGTAAAATTGATCATTTCCAACAAGTGCATCAATTGCAGGTAAAATGGATGTGTGTAACATACTGGCTAGGTACAGTTGACTAGTAACGGTATCTCTAATTCAACTTCAAAAGTAATATATAAATAGCATTTCTTTTATATAAAAATTTATAAAGGATTCTAAAAGTAGAAGTATGTTAAGATGCCCTTTAAATCCCTTAACCAAAAATTAACCAATGCCAACACTGAACTCAACATATTTTAGAGAAAATGAGGTGAAATTATTTTCCTACTAATATCGTAAAACCATCAAACCATGAATACTGAAATATGGCCTCAGGCATCATATCCACATGTTTCCTAAGGAAAACAGATACAAAAAACAATAAAAAGGAATTTAAAACTACATTGAAAAGAATTCTTATCAGGTTGTTTCACATGTTAGATAACACAGAAAAAAAACACAAAACAAAATCACAAACTGAAAATAGCAGCTAACTGTTTTTGAACATATAAAAAATAAAAGTTTTTCTTTCCTATACAAAAAGAATGTTACGTTATTTTCACTTTTAAATAACCTTTTCTAGTCAACCATAAACTACAGCAATCACACTAACCAGTTCCATAAATAGTAGAGGAAGTACAAGTTTACATAACATGTTTATAATTTTTTACTTTCTTTTTTTTTTTAACAGAGTTTTTTTTTTAAGTCATTTGTACATAGATCATAAATACTTGGTAGGGGGACCACACCTATGGAGCATATTACAAGTACAAGTTGGATCTATCAGGTGTAGAACACAAATGTCTTATGATTTTTTTCTTAATGTTTAGAATTTAGAAGCATTTCCATTGTTGGAAGTATTTTAATTTCATATTTATTTCCTTTAATATCAAATGTCTGTTAATATTTCAAATATCTTCTTATGTCAGTTTTGGTAAGTTGTGTTTATGAAAAAACGTTATTTATTTCATTTCAGTCATTGAATTTATTAGCACAAATTTGTTTATAATATTTTAATAAATTTTCAAAGCTTCTGGTAAAAATTTCTGAGAAAGAATATCAAGGAAAAAATGCCATGATGCTAACCCTTCATGAAATAGACATTATTCTTAAAATACATTGCAAAATTCAATCTAAGTGAAGGATTTTGCATCATAACCCAAGTGGAGTTTATTCCAGGAATTTGTAATTTGGAGGAAAATTTATAGTTTAATTATCTACATTAGTAAAAAAAAACATAAAAATCAATGAGCTAAGTCTCAACTTTAATAAAATGAAGAGGTAATTTAACTCAAAATAAGTAGAAGGAAGGAAAAAATAACCCAGTAGAAAAGAGAAGTAGAAACTAGATGGGAAGGAATAACACAGAATTTAAGTACATTTGTTATTATGAAAGATTTATTTAATATTCCATTTAAAAACCAAAATAACACAAATAAATAAAAAAGCTGTGAAATATTGTACAGTGTTCATACTTTGCAGAGTGATTCACAGATTCAATGCATTCCTCATTAAAATATCAATGTCATTTTTCACATGTCTAGAAAAAATAATTCTGCATTTCGCTGGGAACCAAAAAAGGGCCTGAATAGCCAAAGCAACCTTATGCCATAGGAACATATTTAGAGGCATCAATCTCTCAGTTTTAAACTATACTACAAGGCTACAGGGTGGAATCAAAATAGAGACATAGATCAGTGGAACAGAACAGAGAACCCAGACACAACCCAGATACAAACAGAACAGACACAGCCATTTGACATTTGACAAAGCAGACAACAACAATAGTGGGGGAAAGAGTCCTGTTCACAAAATAGTGCTGGGAAAATTGGATAGCCATATCTAGAAGATGCAAACAGGATGCATATCTCTCTCCACTCAAAAAAATTATTTCAAGATGTATAAAAGACTTAAATCTAAGACATGAAACCATGAGAATTCTAGAAGTAAATGTTGGAAAAACTCTTCTCAATATTGCCCTAGGTACAGAATTTTTGAAGAAGACCCAGATAGCCATCAGAGCAACAGTAAAAATAAATAAATGAGATCTTATTAAATAAAAATGATTCTGCACAGCTAAGAAAATCATAAACACAGTAATAGATAACCTAGAGAACTGGAGAAAATATTTGCATGCTATACATCTGACAAAGGACCAATGACCAGAACCTACAAAAAAAAAAAAAAAAAATACAAGCAAATCAGCAAGCAAAATGAAATACCCCCATTAAAAAGTGGGCAGAAGAGATGAACAGACACTTTTCAAAAGATAGACTAATTTATAATACTTATACGTAAAAATGCTCAATATCACTCATCATCAGGGACATGCAAATGCCAACATGAGATATCGCCTAACCCCAGTGCTAATGGCTTTTGTCAAAATGTCCCAGAATGATAGACGCTGGTGAGGGTGCAGAGAGTAAGGAGCACTTATGCACTGTTGGTGAGACTGCAAACCAGTACAATCTCTATGGAAAATAGTATGGAGATTCTTCAAAGAACTAAAAGTGGACCTATCATTTGAGCTAGGAGTCTTTCTACTGAGTATTTATCCAAAGGAAAAGAAGTCATTTTCTTAAAAAGACACTTGCACTAGATAGAATGTATAGTGTAGCACAATTGACAATTGCAAAGATGCAGAATCAACCTCAGTGTCTGTCAGCTCAGGAGTAAATTAATAAAATGTAGTTATATGTATACCATGGAGTACTTCTCGGGCATAAAATATGAAATAAGACCTTTTGCAACAATGGAGGTGGAACTAGAGACCATTTGCCTATGTGGAGTATTGCAAGAATGGAGAAACACACTCCATGCATACTTAATATTAAATTGGAACTAACTGATCACCACTCAGGTGCACAGTTTGAAGTAAAACTCAGTGTAAATCAAATGAGTGGGAGTGCGGTTGTGGGGATGGGTGAATTCATACCTAATGGATACACCAGCTGCAGGACGGGCACACTGACCACTCTGACTCAAGCGGTATTAAGCAATCCATATAACCAAAATATCTGTATGCACATAATATTCTGAAATTTTAAAAAAGATCAATGTTTCTGTGAAAGGCATACTTATATTAGAAGGTCGAAAGTAGTGCTTGAAAAAAGTTGAAATTGCTCTATTAATACTGGACAAAATAAATTTAGACCCAAAACATTCTAAAGATACGTTACTTCAAAATGACAAAAACTTAAATAAAGATAAAAAAAATTAAATTTGTTTTTACTTAATGCAATGAGCCGAAAATATAGAAAGCAAAAACTTGACAGAATTACAAAAGAGAAAGACAAGTATGTAATTACAATATGAAGAGCGCTCTCAAAAAACAAAGAGAAATTTAAATGCAGGGATTAATTTTATCTAAAAGCTTAAAAAGCACCACACCAACAACATAATTATTTTTATAATTTTGATAATATTTTACGATATCATTGTTATGAAAATAAAATCACAACTATATTTTAGCCTGTGTACATTAACAATATCTACCTAACATTATGTAAATCATGTCAATTATGTAGCAAAGTATTTATAAGCAGGAGAATTTACTAAATCTATTCATAAACACCTTTTTTGCATAGATACATGCATTTATTCATTAAACATGGACGGATTGTTATGGAAGTGTCTTTGGTAGGTGGGCGGGGACCAGGGAGATACTATATGAGCTGTAGAAAGGATCTGCCCATGGCAGCGTGTGCCCAGGGAGAGAAGGCCATGTCACCTCCTGCAGGCTGGGCGCTGATTTTAGTGGCCTGGCAGTGAAGTGAGCACACGGCAAAGGTCTGCCGAAGAGATAGTGCTGAGAGGGCAGCTGTGCCCACCTCTCATCATTGCCGAGTCTCCCTGTCAGTGCCAGCTGCCTGCCCAGGGAGCTGGGTTTCATCCATCTCAGTGTGAGCTCTGGGTGCAGCTGCTGCCACCACCAGGCGGGAAGGAGGTTAGCAGCAGCTTTTGTGTCTTGGAGAACAGGGGCAGTCCCCGGCTTGGTTCCTGTCCTTCCTGTCTCCAGGGTGACTGACGGGTGCCCCAGACTCTAAGGTCCTATCAAGAAACCTCCAGAGTTTTCAAGGAGCAGCTGGCTGAAGAGGGGTCCGCAGCACTTCCTCCTCAGGAAGCCGCAGATGGTTTGGTGTCTGCTGATGGGGAAGCCCTTGGGCAGAGAGTGCCTTAGTGGTCACCTGGACAGGTGGGCAGCTCAGGCCGGAAGGAGGCCTTGCTCACGTGGCCCTTCCATGTCTGGATCCTCTCTTCATTCTCCAAAGTGAAAAGCAGGCTCTTAACTTCTCCATCTGCTTCTCAAAGATGTAGATGGGCTTCTAGAGCACAATCCAGGTAATACACTTACTGAGCAGGGAATCATCAGGGAACCTGGATAGGTCCAGTAGCGCCGGCTGGCAGGCAGGAGGCACTGGAGGCTGAAGCAGCTGAAATGAGTCTTGGTGCCTCTAAACTGAACCATGTAGGGGACATTTGTCAGACAGTTCATGCCTGGGTGCTCGTCCCAGTCTCCAAAAAGATGCGGACCCCAGCCAAGGACCTCTGCTGTGGCCGCCTCCCCAGAGGTGCTGTGCTTCTGGCTGTTCCAGGGAACCAGGTGCAGCTCGCAGGGGGAGGAATTGCTTCCATCGTGCGCTCTGACCCCTCATCGTCCTGCTCCTTGCCCCAGTGGAAGTGGAACTGCTTAAGGTGGTAAAGCCCTTTCAGGGGGTCCACAGTCATCATGGTTTTGTCATTGCTGTCACTGAAGTCTACCTGGACAGAGTGGCCAGTGTTGGTTGTGCTGAAAGACATGTAAGCCTCACAGGAACGCTCCAGAGTGGCAGGCCTGGTGAGTATAAGCCAGGCTAGATAGGATATCGATAGGCGATTGGCGGTCTCCCTGGGCATTGGATACAGCTGTGCCAATGTGAGGGGTGGTCACGTGGACTGTAGCCCCAGCTGTGGTGGTGGCTGGGGTCATGCCACTGCCATCCCATAGTTGTGCCCCTGATGCTCAGGTCAGCCTGCTCATGCCGGTGGTGACCCCAGCCTACAAATACTTTATTAGTAGAATTCTTCCTAGTAGATACCAAGACTTATAATAAGTAGTATGATAATAGGATAAAGTGATTTTAACTAATGGTATATAGACAAATATGTAAAGAACATAAGAAAGAAGGCTGAGATAGACCGATGCCTATATGAATACGTTATACAGTTCTGCAGAGGCGATGTCAAGCAGGAGGGAAGGACAGAGTTTTTCTGACGCATTGTTTTTGAGATACGGTGGACCTGCTATCCCTTCTCACAAAATCCTTTTCCTGTCTTTGCTGCACACACAGATTGTATTCTCCGTCTCGTCTGTATTTAGATGTAGCTTTATGACCAAGTTTCACCAAAGAAATATGAGCAAAATTAATGTGGGTCAATTATGACCTAAAATTTATGAATCACTTCACCTTCAACACGTTGGTTTTTGTTCTTTTGAAGACCAGAGGTGACAAATGGCAAGACCCCAGTCAGGCCCCTGAACCTCTGAACCATCAAATGAAGAGAAGTCTTATACCCATGACCTAGGAGTGATAATATGGAGAACATGTTCAGTAACATGTAATTAAAGTCACAATACAATCTGTGCATCCACTAGCTTTATTATCTAATAATTTAAAATATAAAAATGTGAATGTCTGACAATACTCAGTATAGGCAAAGATGTGGAATATTAATATTCTGCTGATAGTAGGCACATTGGTAGAACCACTTTGAAAATTATTTTGAATGGCTGCACAGTATTCCATGGTATACATATACCACAATTTATTCATCATTCACAGGTTGATGGGCATTTGGCCCGCTTCCACGAGCTGGCAATTACGAATTGGGCTGCAATGAACATTCTGGTGCAAATATCTTTGTTGTAAAATAAATTTTGTTCATCTGGGTAAATACCTAGTAATGGAATTGCGGTATCAAACAGGAGGGGGAGGGCAAGTGGAGCTATGAGGGAGGACTTTTGGTGGGATCTCGCCTAATGTGCACAATGCAAGGGCACATTTCAAAATAACTAAGAGTAAATTATAAATGTCTTACCACAAAAAATAAGTGAGATGATGGTTATGTTAATCAGTTTGATACAAGCATTCCACATTGTATATCCAATCATCACATTGTACCCCATAAGTGTATATAGTTATGATTTAATACAAATTAAATTAAAAAGGTATTTCATAGTACTTTATAAAGTTAAGGAAATGTATAATCTGTTGCAGGCAATTCTAGTCTTATGTATAAATCCTAGCGAATCTCTTACCTGTTAAAACCAGTGAACATTTACTAGAAAGTTATACTGTTCACATTATTTATATTAGCATGAAACTGAAAAAAACGACCATCAAATTAGATAAAAATGCTATGAAATAATATAAACAATAAAAATGAGCAAACTCCACCTTCACACAATATTATGGATTCATCCTAAACACGTTATTAACCTTCGTAGGCAAGATGAAAGGTGTAGACGCATTATAATTTTAAGTATGTTGTGTGCATGTATTATATATGCACATATATACATATCTTACAAAGAGACATATTTTAGAGATGCAGTCAAATTGTAAAACAGTAGCTATAATCTAGAAAGTGTTATTCAAAGTCAGGAGAGCAGTCACTTCTAGGGAAGGAAGAAGGGATAGTTAGGGACGAGATGAAAGAGGCTCTTGAGGAACTGGCAATGTCTATTTCTTCTTCTAGACTGTTCTACAGGTATGTGCTTGATAATCATTTTTGAAAGTGCAAATGAGTTTTTTGCATACATGATTTATCTCAAAAATAACTGAGTTGCATAGAGGAGTACCCATTTTCAAAGACTCTGTTCCTTACGTCTGCTACTGAGATATTTTCTTCCAAGTGCCAAATGGCTGGGAAGTAAACTGTAATTAGGATGTTGATTCCAAGGGTGAAAAAGGAAATGAATAGGACTTGGTTATGTTAAAAAAAAAATCTGTCCCATCTAAAGAGTTCTTGGCAGTCATGCTCACGCTTGCTAATGGCAGCATCTTTCTTCTTAGTCAATGTTAATGGCTGAAACACTGATCAATCTAGAAGCTATCCACACCATTGTCCCTTCTCTGGACATAGTTTTTATACATCTCACTGTTGCTCATACCCAGAATTAAGGCTACATCTTCATCAAATTGGTTGCAGTTGAGTAGCCCTCATAAGGCCATAAAGAAATTCATTTGCAGGCAATATTTGGTAGCATCCCCTCCTTCAGATGGTTGGGTTCATAGGTTCATTCGTTATACACCACCTTCTCTGTCCAGCTGATTGGATTAGAGGTGGGAATTTGACTTAAGGCCGGCTGACCCCAAAGGCAGCCTACGTGTCCTAATGCAGAAGATTCTGAACAAAATTGAAATAACATCTAGGCCAAAAAGACCTCTACTCACGTTATTTTGAATGTTGAATGTCACAAAACAAAAGATTGTAATAAGAAACAGAGCAGAGAGATAAAGAGATCAGTTGCCAGGATTTACCAGTATTAAAAACAGTTAGAATGGAAATACTGAGTGAGAAAATGCCAACTGTCCTATCTGTGACGTTCTTGTCAGAACCCTAATTACACCAATTCTTTGTTATCATCTAATTAAAGTCTGAAATAGTTGTTGAAATGTCTAATGGAGGGGTCCTAAAACCATCTTCTTTTTTTAACAGAAACTCTTAGAAGGATTGGTGTTTATAAATATGACCAAGTCTTAAGAGTCATTTTTAAAGTGCTAGTTATTAGTTTAATATTATGTATCAAAATCACCTCAGGAATTTAAAATCACTATAATTGTATTTCAAAGGAGTATTGCATTTTGAAAGGAACCGTGAAAGTAATTTTAAAAACCTAACAAGACTGATCAAGCAAAAAAAAAAAAGTTACAATAAATGAAACGTGATGGATACTACTTATCTACTTATATAAAACCGAAATAAAATAGGAGACATCACTCTATGTCCTAAAGATAGTAAAAGCACAACTGGCATTGTGATGATTACGAAAAATAAGCAAATAGATTTATTTATTTAATTCTAATTGAAAGCATCTTTATTGAAACTGCTGCTAAGGTAGAGAAAGGCTGCTCTCCTGGGCCAGGACTGGGGTTGTGGAAAATGCAGGACTAGCCTGTGAGCGCTTCCCCCAGGCCACCCTGTGCAAACTGTTCCTTCCCAAGCGCTAGGTGCAACCTGTGTGCCATTTGGAAAAACCCTGAGGTCAGCTCTCCCATCTACCCTTCCACTGTCAGCCAACACTCCTCCCGATGACCCTGTGAGCATGTGCACGTCTGTTACACACACACACACTGGGCTTTATGGCACTAGGTTTAAAAATTTAGATTGAAAATTTTGATTTTCTTAAAATTGACACAGAAGGAATCGGGAAATCTGAAGTGCATGTCTGTGAGACAGCAGAGCAGGATGCAGGATTTATAGAGTCCAGCTTAAAATGAGAATGCAGAACTCTATGTTCAAAACGCGGGATAAAGAGCCATGATGGGTACATAATGTCACATGTGTCTCACCTGTCATGATGGTTTTGAGTGCTATTTAATGTTGTCCCCTCTAGATCATGGGGCTACTCTTAGGGCAGGGCAGAGCCCCAGAGGCCCCCACAGGGACCCACTCACTAACTTGGAGTACACACAGCCTGCTGAGTCCAGGTTCCCCCTTTTGCCAAACATTAGTTTATGGGCTGTGAAGTCGTCCCTTCTCTAAGGTCCTGCTACTCTTTACCTGGATGGACGATCGATGGCCCAGGGGATTGCCCTTTTAGAACTTAATACAGTCAGTACTCCGCCTGGGATTAGGTGAGTGATTTTCCCATAAAAAGATGCTAAAGCATAATTTATTAATCCAGTGCAAGTTGGCTCTATCAGGTGTAGAACACAAATGTTTTAACACTGTAATTGGGTAAATGAGGTGAAGGCTATGTTAATTAGTAGGATGTAAGCACTCCAATTTGTATAAATAATCAACACATCGAATCCCATAATGGCATACATGTATTCATGATCTATGTACAAATGACTTAATAAAAAAAAAAAGAGAATTAAAAAAAAAGCTGCTAAACCCCTCTGGTGCTGCACAGGGCAGCCAGACAGAGTAATGGAAGAGGAGAGAGAGTATAGAAATAGATTCACGCATTACAGTTACCTGGGCTATGTAAAGAAGCCACTGTGATTCAGGGGAGAAAGGATGATCTTTTCAATACATAGTGCCAGATCTAAATTAAATACAATTTAGTCCTCCCCCTGTATCTGCAGGTTCTGCATCTGTGGCTTCAATCAACAGCAGATCAAAAATATTTGTGAAAAAACAATAAAAAATAGTAATAAAAGAATACAAGTGAAAATACAGTATAGTAACTATTTACATAGCAATAACATTGTATTAGGTACTTTAAGTAATCTAGAGAGGATTTAAAGTACCTGGGAGGAGTGCACACTTATGCACATACTAAGCCATTTTATCTAAGGGACTTCAGTGTCTCTGGATTTCGGTATCTGTGGGAAGTCCCGGAACCAACTCTCAACAGATATCAAGGGATGACTGTTGATCATTGCCCCTTATTTTAAATAAAAATCAACTTTAACTCCTAAAATATAACGTTAGAGATTATCTTCATAGATTTGGATCAAACAAATATTTCTTGATATGATACTGAGTCTCCAAGTATAAAGAAAAATATTGGCAAGTTAGACTTTACTAAAAATGAAGAGTGTCTTCTTAGTATGGATTTATTAAGAAAATAAAAAGTATATCTCTATTTGGAAAAAGATATTTGCCATATCTGACAAGCTATTCATTTTCAGAATATATAAACATTTCTTATAAATTCATAAGGATAAGATAGGAAGCTTGAATTTGATCACAGACTTTAAAAATACACTTAAAAAGATATGCAGATAACCTTAAACAGGAAAATGTGGCCAATCTTATTTAACAGTAATGAAATGAAAATTAAAGTATGATGAGAGTCTTTTGAGTCGTCTCTATAATAGCACATATAATTTTAAAAGATTCCACAACATCAACTGCTCATGAGGCTGTGAAGCCAATTCATACACCACTGGTCAGATTGCAAACTAGTACAACTTAGGAAAATTGTTTTATTTGATATTCTAATAATTCAAAATCCTAGGTATACAACCATCAGAAATTCAGACATCTACAAACTAAAAGATATGGAAAATAATGTTCATATTTTACATATAAACAGTCTTTATAATATCATCAAGCTTGAGGGACACGTATTTCAGAACCGATAAATAAATATGGTGAACTCCCAATGGGATATTTGGAAACAACCTGTGACTACATATAGAAACATGAATAAATCTCACTTATCGCAAAGATGTCAAACCTAGGAGACTTCAAACCAGTTGTTCAATTAATAAAGAATTTCGCCAGTGGGGTGAGGACAAAAGGAAAATGATTACTTGATGGGAGATGGGGGAGAAAGGAGAATAGGCCCTAGGGAGCTCACGGTATGCCAGTACTGCTCTACTTTTAAATCTGATTATTGGTTTCCTGGGTGTTTTCATGCTATAAAATTGCATCGAGTTGAATAACCATGAAGGTGTGTATATCTAGACTTATACTTTCAAAAAACTTTACTACAGAATCTTGATATTTTAATTAGTATCACCGAGAAAGGTAACACTCTCAGTAAATTCTACAGCTATTTAGAAAAGCTACATATTAGTTTTGGGAATGGTTAATGTATTCCGACATCTAAGTTGTGAAGATACACAGGTGCCCTAGAGGAACACAAGTTTGGACCATGCTGGGCCACTTATACTTGAATTTTTGAACACGTCTGCCACTCAAGACAGAAATACAAATCTCTCCTCCTCCTCCTTCTTCTCAGCCTACCAAACATGAAGACGATGAGGAGAAAGAGCTTCATAATCATTCATTCCTGTCTAATAAGTAATAAATATATTTTCTCTTCCTTATGATTTTCTTAATACCTTTTCCTTTCCTCTAGCTTACTTTATTGCAAAAATACAATATATAATACCTATCCCATTCAAAATAATTGTGAATAACCTGCTGATGTTATCAGTAAGGCTATTGGTTAATATTAGACTACTAGTTAAGTGTTGGGGTAATCAAAGGTAACATGTAGATTTTCAACTGTGCTGGGGGTGGCACCTTTAACACCTGGGTTGTTCAAGGGTCAGCTGTGTGCTGAAGGTGAAATTTGTGGATCACGTAGTTCTCACTCTTTCATAATCCTGCTTTAACTTCCTACGACTATTTACCAAAAGAAAAAGTATCAACATTATGTTATGCTACATATAATATTTCTAAAACATTGGATTTCAGAGGAAAAAAATTATTTTTTTCTTGGTGTTTCTTTGTGTTAGTCTCAAGTTTAATATGTCCATTTCAAAAAATCCTAACACTGTTTGTATGTTCTTTTGGGATCAGGAGACAGAGCCTTCCATGTATATGAGTTGAGAATTTGGGAAATTTAGATCACTACATATGCTAAGGACCTTGAAAGTGCTACATTTTTTTGTAAAAAGCAAATGTTAAAACAAGAAAGTTTTTTTTTTTTTTTTTTTTAGGGGGGAGCTGGACTCTTGATGCTCTAAAAAGCAGAAGTCCAAGTCCTATGATATTTTTTAACTGAAACTTCTCTACTAAAAAATCATGAATATATTATTCCAGACCCCCAATTCACCTGTCCTGGTAGATGCAAAAGCAAATCCAATAGTTGATAGCGGATCACATTCACAACTCAGGACATGCATGATTCTTACAAGCAAGATCTGCTGGAGAGGACTTGCCAGTCCAGAGTCAGAAACATTTTCTGAAAGAATTCAAGATATGTGAGGAACAGAATTTGAAATGAATATCAGAATTAGCACCACCGGACTATTTTTAAAAATAAAATAAAGTCTATCCAAAGAAAAAGATATGACTATGACTAAAAAGGTTTTAAAAAAGTGTAATGGGAGCTCAAGAAACATGCACGCCCTCATGGGGAGTAAATCTACAATTTAAAATAATTATGTAATACATATATTTACCTAGAGATAGATAATAGCTGAAAAAGTGATTGTTGAACCAGAAAATAGGCATTATGATATTGCAAAGAATAAAGAATTGACAGGTACAATGATGAGAAAAAATAGATACGGAGAAAAATAATGGGGAGACCTTATCTATGTGTAATAGGAAATTCAGAAGGGGAAGACTGAAAGGAAATAAAAAAGGCAAGCTGAGAAAAACGGTGACCAGATTGTGATGGGATAATTTATTATTCCTACACAAAGAAAAATCGGAACATCTTACATCCCACGTAATTAGTTCTCAGTGTATAAAACACCATATTATAAGAAACACATATCAAACAGTTCATAAGAAAATACACAGGACTAAATAAAACACTTCTATAAGGAAATGAGGGTCAAAATCTACAACTTTAAAAGTTAAAAATGTCTATTCACCAAGACTGCTGTCTTATAGGTCAAAAACAACCCATTGCCTCTAAGAAGAAGATATTTCCAACTCTCCAAAATGATTAAAGTATTTTTACAAGTCAATTTGAAATAAAGTAAAGGAATCTGCAATAGGAAATCAGGCGAGGAATGAAGAAAAAAATACAGAATAGGAAATACAAATGAAACAGACATAGGTGATCAAATGGATTCTGGAGGATTTAAAGAAGTTACGTTGTAATTTCTGAACTATTTAACTCTCCACTTCTTTTATGCTTTTTGTATCATTCATTGTTTTTGTTTTGCTGATTTGTGCAGCCAAATCTACTCTTAATTGATAACACAAATAATTGGGAAACAATAATTAAAGGATGTATAGAGTTGATTAACCTCTAATTATTCATTCACTGGAGGAGTCAATGATATCTGTAATGGGTCTGGTTCTTTAAAAAGTAAGATTGTAGATAGCACGCAACCAAAAATACAGCAACGTGGGCAGTAAAGGTGGTAGCTAGCTACTCTTTCGTTTTTTTATTACTCTATAGTTTTTTGTATTCTTGAAATTGATCATAATAAATTAATAGCAACATTAAAACAAATATATATTTTGGGAAAAATAAGGGAAAACGTAAACATTTTATCGGCTGCTACAATTTTGCCATTGCCAAATCCTGATTACGGGGACTACAGAAGATCAGAGGTGTCAAAAAGGTAAAATTATAATTAGTATTCCTATCTGGTTTTCACAACTCTTTAGCAGAGTCTGCTTATTTTAACAGTTGTATTTGTAATGCAGTCTGTGCCTTGACAGATACTAACAAAAGTAAATCAGCAAAATGATTCTCCGTCTTCTTTTCCAACTTCAAGCTCTGTGCAATCAAAGAAACTGAACATCTGCTTGGATTCTGATTGCCCTGTTCACTGATTCAGTGCACCCAAATAAGCAACAATTAGTCTGTTCAGCATGTGTCAAAAGACCCGTCAAGTTAATTCAAATTAGGACAGGATAAATTGAATCCAGTTGGCAACATGCATATTTGTATGCAAAGTTTAAACAAGCATCAACTGTGCCGTGGTGTCTTTTATTTACAAGCAAAACAAGAACGCATTGTTACACAATTCCAGAAATAACTACTCATCATCGTAATTTTACTTATATGATTGTCTGGATGTACTTCCTCGGGCTGGAACGATGTTTTAATGAATTTGCGTGGTCTTCTGTAGTGCAATAGGTTAAAATAATATCAGTCTTCTTATCCTCATTTATATTATTTCCATTAATTAGCAGTACACAAATGGATTTTAAAGCTTGTGATGTGTGAATTTCCATAAAATATGCTTTCAAAAGTGAGCCCTCTCTTGTCAAAACGTGGCATTTATTTCTTAAATTTCTACAAATGTTAATGCCTGTACGTGGTCAGGGGATAGATTTCTAGTCTATTTATCAGATAATGATCTACCGCATGAACCACCTCTGTCCCTTTAAACTAAATCAGAGAACCTGAATATTCAAAGAAAATTTGTACAGCAAATAAACAACTAACTTGGTAAAGCGTATTTCCTGGTAGGATGAATGTGTGTGTGTGTGTGTGTGTGAGAGCTTCAGCTGCTAGAAATGGCATTGAAGAAGAAAAAAGGATAAGACATATGAGTAAATAACGTATTTCCCAATGGTTAAAATATGCTGACTGCAACTTCCTGCTACGATCTGATAATGGCAGGAGGGACCTTGGGAGTATTTCCAGAGTTGCATCCTGGAGCAGAATTTTCTTCCCTTAAAACAGGCCTTGTGCAGCAAGTGAGATGTCTTGTAGTAGTGGAACAGAATGAACATTTCCTCTGTGCATGACTCTCTGATGCTGACTCTCCACACACACCTGTGCATGTGTCCTCTACATTCCACATACACATCATTAGCTAGAGAAATATTGAACTGCAGTTGCATAAAACTGTATTGAATATCCATTTTCAACTGAAAAGAACTTTGGTCATTGCCTATTTTCAAGCCACACAATGCTTTATTTACCCTATGTTCTATTTTAAGAAACTTGAGGAGAGTCATCTGTAGTTTGAACTCTCCTGTGAAGATGTCCTTCCACTTTCTAGACAAGAAATCCATAATCCAACTGTTTGCATTACAATTATATGCATTTAAGCAACTCAAGTGTTGACAGTTACTAGAATGGCCTAAGCAGTTTTCACTAATGTGTGGTTAGATTTATTTTAATGCTCAGGTGCACAGTCAGGAAAGGCATTTGTTTCTGATTTTAGTCTGAAGGTCATGTTCACAAACACTCTTTCCTTTTTTTTTCTGAGAGAAACTATGCCAAAGCAAATATCCAGTCCCATTTGATGGTGGGGACAGGTGTTCCTTGACCATCCCGGCATTCTCCCTGAGAGCTGAGTCTGTTCATCAATAATTCCCCCAAACTAATGTCTGGTGGGTGCTCACATCCATCCTATGGCCTCAGCCACCCCTGACCTTGTCAAGGGGAAGTAGCCCAAGGTTTGTAAATTACACTTTCCCAGGATTGTGATTTATTTTAAATTTTAAAGGCCATTTACAACTTATAAAAATAGAACCAAAATTTATGATTTCTCTTCAACCAAATTGCCAAGGGCACCGTGCTTGTTTTTGCACACATCCTCTAAATTTCTATAGCTTTTGTCCATTTCAGAGTAAGTTACAAACAAGCTTACCTCTGCACACTTCAGTGTGATTTCCCAAAAAACAAGCACATTGTCTTATATAATCTCAGCATAATTACTAAAAATCAGGCAATTAATTGTGAGAGGTCAATAACATAATCTGAAGACCTTATTGAATATCACCAGTTATTCTGGAATCCTCTCTAGAATCACGAAGTGCTTTGGTTATCTCATTTCTTTAATCTCTTTCAATCTAGAATAATCCTTCCACTTTTCTATTTTTTTATGACCTTACTTTTTTGAAGTATTTAAGACAATTATTTTCTGGGCTGTCCTGTGGTTTGGGTTGGTATGATTTTCTTTGCAGTGAGATTTAGGTTGGGCATATTTGCTAGGGAGACCACATAGTGATGCAGTGTTCTTTCAACTATGACATTCAGAAAGTAACTCTGTAGATTTGCTCCATCACAGGGAATGTTACATGTGCTGACTTCATTCCCTTGATATCTTCCCTCTGCTCCAATGGAAAATTACTGTTTTTCTTTTTATAAATAAATATATTGTGGGGAGATATTTTAACACTGAAAATATTCTGTTCTTTTAGTCATACTTTTCTCCGCTAACATTAGCATCCATTGATGATACTTGTCTGAACAATGCTTTAGTCGTTTCCAAAGTATAATTTTCTGTTTTTCATGTTTTACACAAAAGGATTCTTTCTCTCTGTCTCTTTTATTTTGAGACAGTATCTGACTCTGTCACCGTTGATAAGAGTGCCATGGTTTCATGGCTCACAGCAATCTCAAACCCTTGGGTCCAAGGGATCCTCTAGGCTCAGCCTTCCAAGTAGCTGGGACTATAGGCACCTGCAACAAGGCCCACCTGGTTTTTCTATTTTTGGTAGAGATGGGGCCTCCCTTTTGCTGAGGGTGACCTCAAACTCCTGTGCTCAGGTGATCTACACACCTTAGCCTCCCAGAGTGCTAAGATTCTAGACGTGATTCACCCTCCACTCTTGCCCTACAAAGGCATTTATTTTTTATGTTAAAAACTTGCACACAACTTGCTTTATACTATGGATCATGTCACTTTATTTTTATAGTTCAGATTACTCAGATTTGACCAATGGAATCCACTTCAAGCTGGTTTCTTCATCTTTTTGAAATATTCGCATCATTTTGAGCACTTTCTTATTTTCTGTCACCATAAGATATTCCAGAGTCATCTTGTACTTTTCTCCCTGCCTTTGGAATCATCCATACTCCTCTTCTCTTTTGTTGGAAAGTCCCTGTGAACCCTCTAATTCATATCCAACTGTACAATATTATCCTTTCCATATTTGTAACTCTATAATGTTGAGAATACCAGGTCATTAAATATAAAACGTCTGATTTTGAATCAGAAGTTTAGTTTATTATATTTCAAACAAAAAGTAGTGCAATTAATCAAAGTATGAGTCTAAACTCTTGATACAGTTTTGCCGTCTTAACAGTAGCCTATTTATGCCACTGGAATCATGAAAGGTGTTTTCCACAGCTTGTTGAGAATTGAGTATTTTCTGTGCAAGAATTGGTCTGAAGCCTGGGAGATGTGCCAGTCTGGTGAACGCAGTGGATGAGACAGTTTCCAAGTCCAGCTTCTGTAGTTTGAGCAGTGTTGTTTGTGCAACATGGGGTCAAATAATATCCTACAAGAGGATTGGCTTGTCTATATTGACCAGTCTCAGCTGCTGAATCACAAGCATCCTCATCGTTTCATCTATTTGGCTGCAGTAGACATTTGCTGTAATCAGTCGACCAGGTGTCATGAAGCTGTGGTGGGTAACACCAAGCACAGGGCCACCAAACAGACACCATTAGCTCTTTTGGATGAATATTCAGTTTTGAACTATGTTTCTCGGCACTTCGTCTTCATCCAACTATTATGCTGAATGTTTGTGATTGTTAAAAATAATCCATTTTTCATCACATATAACAGTATGGTGCAGAAATAGTCAGCCTTCATGTTGTGACAGCAAGGAAAGGCAAGCTTCTGGATAATGTCCTTTTAGAAACTCATTTAATTCACATGGAATCCATCTACAGAGCTTCCGTACCTTGCCCATCTGTTTCAAATCGTCCAACAGCAAACCTTGCCGCAGATTCACTTGCAGGTTGAGATGGATTCACTTCTACTATGGCTTTCAGCTCCTCATTATCCCCCTTGGTCGCCCACATGACTAATTTGCAGGATTAAAATCACCAGAATGGAGCTTCTCAAACCATTGATGTACTGTGCGTCCATTAGCCACGTCCTTCCCAAACACCTTGTTGATATGTTGGG
Source organism: Otolemur garnettii (assembly GCF_000181295.1). Classification (NCBI taxonomy): domain Eukaryota; kingdom Metazoa; phylum Chordata; class Mammalia; order Primates; family Galagidae; genus Otolemur; species Otolemur garnettii. Next base: position 7,288,199 of record NW_003852405.1, read on the forward strand.
CTGTCTGCACTGGACTGCTCCCACAACAGAAAGCATACTAAAAAAGAACGTGAGTTTTTGACTTATCTGTGGTTTCACAAAAATTGCTCTAACTAATTTTGAAAGATAATCACAAGCCAAAATGAGGATGCACCTTCACAATAAAAATAAAACAATAAGTCTCACAGTGAAATGTCAGATATATCAGCTGTCAAAACTACACAAGGACGTCTGAAGTTTCATAATTAATAAAGTATTTTATTTACTGTCTTGATTCTAGAATGCACGTGAAACAACTTCAGAAGTTTTACCCCATACTCAGATAATCTGTACAGAAGGCAGGTTAGATCAAGTTAGCCCAAGTTTAGAAACTATACTCTGAAAAGTTATTTCAATAGATTGAGAGAATGTAATTCCTCTCATCTTCTTTAATGAGATCTCTCACTAGGACCTTCTAAATAGTGTATTCCCCTTCCCATTTTCTTTAAACCTTTCATAACACGATTTGTATCTTATCTGTATAAGTATGTATCTTATTTTTCTACCTCTACAGCCATTGGGTTAATCTCTTAACTTATTTTTCTTATTTTTGTACCTCTACAGCAATTGAGTTAATCTCTTAACCTATTCTTTCTTAAGAAAAATAATTGATTCCAGAACCCATCATATCCAAGAAAAAAAAATGAGACATATAATATCTATCTCCAAGCAAGTCATCTGCCAAACTAAACTTTGAAAAATAAATCTGCAAAATTTATTTTCCATATCTGTCCAGGTTATAATAAAATTGTTATCATCAGCCATTATAATAGTGTGTGATATTATATATCATATTGTATATTTACAAAATATTTATTGTATATTGATCAATTATTCTACCCTTAAGTTGGTAGTGCTGGTTATGGGAAAAATCACTACCAAATAAATTATTTCATTGGTATTTTTCCACTGTGATCTTCTTTTTTCTTTGAAGTTGTGTTATATTTTCCGTCTTTGGTTAGGTAGTAATCTCCACAACAAATTCTTTCCATTTCTCCCCTAGGGACAAGCTAAGTGGTAGCCAAGTGTTTGTTCTTAATTTCCTTTCCTGCAGCGTGGAAGGACCATTTTCTAGCTCTTGCTGTAGATTTTCTGAGTGAATTTCTGAACGCATCTCAGAACCCTAACTTAAGCCAAAGTCATACTGTTTTGTCTTTTGTGTTATTTTATCAAAGGTTTGACTTTTTATTGTTTAAGTCGTAAAACTGATAAATATGTGATAAATTAAAATTCCATTTTGATCTAATGAAGATGTGAAAAGATTAGATGGTATTGAAAATTATTGTGCAAACCATTCAGTATCTGGCTGATAGGTTTTTACAATAGATTTGAGAGATTGAGTTTGATTCAAAAGTACCTCTAAACCAAAATTACAATACATATATTTCCTTTACTGACCATATGCCATGGGAAGTAAATTAAACTAAGTTAATATCCATATATAAAATTATGTTTTATAGGCGTGAGTGCCATTTAGAGATATTGGATTCAGTGAACCTTTGAGATTGTTATCTTAACTGAAATAACAATAACATAGTCTATTAAATAAACAGTAGTCAGTTCTACCTGGGTTGGATTGCAGAGAAATTAACCAAATTTTCTTTCATTTCAATTTGAGACATTATGAGTATCTTTTGCTTTGAAGTGGATGTAGACACTGCATGTCTTTCAGGTAATCTATTTTCGTTTAAAGCTGCCCTCAAGTGCCTTTAGCACTTATTGCTGTTAACAAGAATGTGGGCACCCTTAATCCACTGTCAAAAGAGACTAGGGAGAAAAGGCATGGAGGACAAGGTGAAAATGTGTAAATAGAGAAGAGGTTATTGTGACAACCAAAAATGCAAATAATGGACAAAATGTGAGGTAAATTGACTGTTGAGTGCAAAACAAATATGCCATTTTCTATATAACGTTTCAGAAGTCTGTCACATAAAACTCACCATGGAAAGACACAGGTTTTTAAAAAATTTCCTATTTCCTTATCTATCCTATCGGTTATTGACTCAGCATTGAGAGAGCTCTTGGCCCAAATGGAGGGGCTCAGGTGAATTGGTATGATCTACTAAGCTTGATGTGTATAGGATATTATTGGACAGACTAGCTTTATTACAAGATGGTTTTTAAAAACTGAGACAGGAAAATTTGGCAGCCCTAACATTCTTGGTCACCTCAGAGCCCATTTTAGCCCCTCCTGTCTTGCTCATGAATACTCGCTTTAACCTTCAATCTAAAATTCTATGAGTACATGAATCTTTCTCTTCATGACCTAATATAAATCTGACCCCGTACTTCATCCTCTATGAAGCATACTACTGCGCACTGTAAAAGAAATTATTTTCACCTTATGATCTTGGTGATGATTTTCCTGATGCTAGTTAAGGAGCAAATTTCAGAGATATTTTTTAAACTACTGACGGTTTAAAACATCAGCAGAAATAATTCAGATTAAGAAAAAGCATTCATCTCTATCAAATCATTCCATAAACAGATTTCCATCTGTTAAAATAGCTTTACTAGAGCAGCGCCTGTGGCTCAAGGGAGTAGAATGCTGGCCCCATATACCAGAGGTGGTGGGTTCAAACCTGGCCCAGGCCAAAAAAAAAAAAAAAAAAAAAAAGCAATAAATAAACAAATAAAATAAAATAGCTTTATTTATTTTATTATGCTTCCATCAGCCTTTGTTTCTCAGCAAAGGTTTAGAAACCCACCACTCTTTATAATCGCTGCTACTCCTTATGATCTGTTTCAAAATTTGAGTTTCAGTTTTTAGGAAAAACAACTTACTAACAATGTTCTCTCCTCTTAATTATATGTATACATTTCAAAGCAGTTTATGATTGACACAAGAGGAATACATTCATTGAAAACAATAAATGATATGGTAAAGACATTCATTCCCTGTGTCTTTTTTTTAAAGTTCATTCAGGCTGTAATATTAAAACAGATCCTAAAATGTTGTATGTCTCAACACACAGAGCTGCTAGCTCCTGAGTTGGAGGACGTGCTCGCCAGATTTCATCTTTGGCGAGTATTTCCCAGTTGTTTCTGAAATGACTCCCTCCGAGTCTATTGTTGAAATGTTGTGTGCACTGCTGCTTGTCAAAGGCAAGAAGTGATCCAGAGCTGCTCCTGTGAGCTCTTTTAATTGTTCTTGTACTAGCAACTGAGGAATTACCACAGATGGGTTTATCATAACACTTTGTTAGCATTTTTGTATAACAACTGCCTTTTCATCCTCAGGAAACCCTGGAGGAAAATAGAGCATTCAGGGGATAGGGTTTGAATATTAATTAATCGATGCTTAGAGTAGGAAGCTTTCATTTTTATCTGCTAAATGCATCTAGTGAAATTTGTTTGTAAAATGCCATTTAAATTTCTTCAAGTGATACACAGGAGTCAGAGTATCTAGATTTTTATTGAATTTTTCCATTTGTATTTGATAATTTTATGGTGGAATATTTTCCTTGGTTAATCTGCTAAATTATAAATCGTTCAGGAGTTTTTCATGCTTGCTATTATCATTAAGATTTCTAACTAGTGTCTTGGAGATAAGTTTTGAAAATTTGCAGATATTTCAATAAAGAATTTAGGAAACCTAGTAGCCTAAATTATTGACTTAGAATATAGTCTGCTGACTATGATTTGGGTTGGTTTTTTGAGCAAAAGTATGGTAATTTTTTAGCAATAAATATTCCTTGCCTAATTTTTTGTAGAAACGAACATTGAAGTCACAAACGACCTAAAAATTGGGATTACATAAATGAGTCTTTATTCTTTCTTCTACAATTTTAGCACATTTGTTGTTATGATGTCTAAAAAAAATGAAAAGCATAGTTAATATTAATTTCTTTGGGCATATATTTTCAGAAGGCGACATTATAATTTTTAAGTAGGTGGTCCTGACCTAGTGATTCACAGTCTTTTTTTGCCTGTCATTTATTGAATTCTGTCTTTTAAATGTATCCTTTTTTTTTTTTTTTTGCAGATTTTCGCCAGGGCCAGGTTTGAACCCACCACCTCTGGCATATGGGGTCGGTGCCCCACTCCTTTGAGCCACAGGTGCTGCCCAATGTATCCTATTTTTAGTGGCAATAGGGAGTATAGTTTTAATTTAGGATTGTATGGATTCTTTATTCTTTTTCTGTTTTCCAAGGTTTACCAAAATTATCTTTATCCTGTGTGTCATATAACTTGAGATGTTAATTAATTTTTTATTAATTAAGGCAAAAAACACTAAGACCCATCTAATGTTTTAATTCCTTCTTAGTGGAAATTATTAATTCATTAATATCTGTTGAAATAAACTTTTAGTTAGCCTTACTCATTTAAAATTCTGTCAGTTAATATGTTCTTATTAATGGTCTGCTTTTGGTTTACTTTATTGATGGTATTTTATGGTTTTGTTAGCAACACAACTATTCATGCACAACTTTTAGAAGTGGTGAATTTTCACATATCATCAGTCCGTATTTGAGAACTTTATCTTTCTTGTCTTCTGGTAATATAGAAATATCTTTAAAATAAGAACAAAGAAAAATTAGTTTGAAAATTATTGGTCTTTTCATTGTGTCCAATATTTACCATATCCATATTTATCAATCTAGAAATCATAACTAAGGAGATCATTACCCTTCCAGTGAAATCTAAAACTTAAAACCAACTCACTCCAACACAATAAATAAAAAATGAGTGATGATTGGAATGTACTAAAACAATAGTTTCCAGCTATAATGTTAAAATGATTAGGCTATCGTAACTTTTAAAACATTCATAAAACCAGTAGGTTCATTCCAATGTAACATGTTTGATTTCTGGGAGTCTTTTTAATATACAAGATTAATAGTATTTCATAGAGTGGCTCAAGGCACAGGCACAAAACTTCCTCATAGGTTGGATGGAATAGCAACCAGGGGGCACTGCAGCTTTATGAAATTACCTCAAAGAAAATGACAAAAGTCTGCTCTTAGATATCCTAAGAGTTTAAGTCTGATTTTCTACGTCTTGTTATAATTTTGAGTGACTTTGAAAGAAAGATTCTGGTATGAGTATATCCTTAAAACTCAAGTCAGACATTTTTTTAATTATCCCAGTTTCAAGCATGATTTTTCATTTTAAATACTTAATTTTTAATGGAGTGATTTATTTTATTTCTTATTAAAGAGCAGAAAGCTAGGAGGATTGGCAAATAAGATTAGAATATTATTGTTCTATTCCATTTAATCTATTTGCAAAATGCATGTATTTATATTGAAGAAAAAATTAAAATGTAAAGTTAAAAGCTTTCTTTGGAACATCTGATATTTGGGTTCTTTCTTTCTTTCTTTCTTTCTTTCTTTCTTTCTTTCTTTCTTTCTTTCTTTCTTTCTTTCTTTCTTTCTTTCTTTCTTTCTTTTTTGAGACA
>NW_003852405.1:7293637-7346311 GCF_000181295.1 Otolemur garnettii
TTTCTTTCTTTCTTTCTTTCTTTCTTTCTTTCTTTCTTTCTTTCTTTCTTTCTTTCTTTCTTTCTTTCTTTCTTTTTTGAGACAAAGTCTCACTATGTCCCCCTCAGGAGAGCTCTGTCACATCACAGCTCACAGCAACCTCAAACTCTTGGGCTTTAATTATTCTCTTTTCTCAGCCTCCCAAGTAGCTGGCACTACCGGCGCCCATCACAAAATCTGGCTATTTTTTTCTTTGCAGTTGTCATTGTTGTTTAGCAGGTCAAGGCCAGGTTTGAGCCCATCTGCCTCGGTTATGTGTCTGGTGCCCTAACCATTTAGCTATGGGTACTGAGCCAGATATTTGGGATAATTAAATGCTCACCTTTTGATTTAAATAACATGATCATGTTCAAGTTTACAGAAAAATATTCCATATCTTTTCCTTTGTTTCATAAGTACATTTTGGAAGATGTTGAAGAAAGACCTAAGTAGTCTCCTTTCTCAGTATAAATATAATAAGAACATTATTCTTTCAAATATTTTTAAATTTTAGGATAAATGTAAGTCAAAGATTCCAGGTTAACTTGTGTAACGTTTTTGTAAATTTTACCCTTCATCAAATTATCAAATTTGTACTACTATGTAACCATATTAATTTAAAATTCTGATTGAAGAAAAAGTACACTAAGTAGCTGTTAATTTCTTTGAGTAATTAGTATCAAGGATTGATCCCGCAAATTCAATTACCTAGGCAAATGGATATGGATCTTCAATTACCTTGGCAGGGATACCGAAGTCACTATTCTCCATTGTTTTTGAACTCTGAGCAATGGACTTTTCTTTCTGATCTCTCCACCTTCACTTTTCTAGAAACCCCCAGAGCAGTCAAAGCAGGCAGGGTGCTTATCCTATCCTCTTCTGACATTACTTTCATAAAAGATTCATGATTTGCTTGACTTGGCACCTGTAGCTCAGTGAGTAGGGCGCCAGCCACATACACAAAAGCTGGCGGGTTTGAGCCTGGCCTGGGCCTGCTAAACAACAACGACAACTGCAAACCCAAAATAGACAGGCATTGTAGTGGGTGCCTATAGTCCCAGATTCTTGGGAGGCTGAGGCAAGAGAATCATTTAAGCCCAAGAGTCTGAGGTTGTTGTGAGTTGTGACGCCACAGCAATCTACTGAGGGTGACATAGTCAGACTCTGTCTCAAAAAAACAAACAAAAAAAATTATGATTTGCTGATAGGTTACTGCCATCATCTCATTCCCATAATATTCTATATTTTTATCTTCCTTTATCTTACATTCATCTTTTAGTGGAGACAAGGGATCATATTTAGAGAACATGTTTATGTTGTTATATCTTACCACTGCAGCTAGGCAATTTGTATTATGTAGATAAGGACCCCTGATTCTGATTCTCACATTGCTCTTGAGAGCTCTAAAAGTCTCTATAGAAGACATAAGGCTCAGTGCCTGTAGCTCAAGCGGCTAAGGCACCAGTCACATACACCAGAGCTGGCAGGTTCGAATCCAGCCCAGGCCTGCCAAACAACAATGACAACTATAACCAAAAAATAGCCAGGTGTTGTGGTGGGCACCTGTAGTCCCAGTTACTTGGGAGGCTGAGGCAAGTGAAACACTTAAGCCCAGGAGTTGGAGATTGCCGTGAGCTGTGATGCTACAGCACTCTACCCAGGGCCACAGCTTGAGGCTCTTCTAAAAAAAAAAAAAAAGAAAAGAAAGAAAAGAAAACATCAGCTTCATTTCAGTGCATAGGTGTGTGCTATACCCTACATATCTATGTACACATATGTGTCTATTATATCATAGTGTTAGTACAGCAGACTTTATTGGTGCTAGATCCACTCACATCCCTTTGCTGCTTCTGTAAGCTCTTCCCCTTTCTGTGTGCTCTTTATCTAGGATTGTACCTGAGACTTTCGTCAGAGGAATGTTCTTGTATTACTGAGGGCCAGAAGTATTTAGGAGTTTGAAAGTTTATGTCCCCCTGGGTAGCCCTTAATCAATAGTTGAAAACCCAACTCTCTTGCTTTAGGCAGAACAGTGTAGTGTGATTTCAGCTACAGAGTTCACCCCATCATTAGGCTGAGGCTGAGATTTTGCTTAAAATTTCATAGTTGCTTGGCTTTTTGTTTCTTTTTCTGCCTTTTTTGCTTCCTACCCATTTCTTTCGGGATCACAGCTTTACCTTGCACACATATCCTGCTCAAGATCTACTTCTAGGGAATCCATTCTAAGCCAACCCAGGAGATTTCTATAACTATTTAAAACAATATTAATAAAAGTTATAATGTTACATAAAAACAACATCATAGGTATCCAGTGACTGATGCATGTAGTGTGTGTGCGTGTGAATGTTTTGCATGAAAAAAGACTGGGGGACATGCACTAATACTTGAAACTTCTGGTTTGAGAAGCATGGTGGACTGATATAATACATACAGGTATAACATAATCAAAATAAATTCAATGTGTGGTGGTACATGAAAGAGCAAAAAAATCCCCATGTGTCAGAATGAGCATGTCATATGCCCACCGATGGCAAGGAATAAATATTGATTCCCTTTCATCAATTGCTATTGATTTCATGTCAAAACTCACAACCTCAAAGCTCTTCTGAATTTATTCTACCAGGATCATCCAAGAATAATCAAGGAATTCATAAAACTAAAGTCATAATAATGCATGTGTTTAAGAAACTAGAAGTAAAGGAAAGTAAATAATCTGGCAAAGAACATTTTTGCAGTTTGGATTTCCTTAGGATGCAAACTCTGACACAGTGGTCAGCATGTAGTTGGTTTACTGAGGAAGATTCCTGGATCAACTCTTGTGAGAGGGAGGGGAGGAGGTAGGATAAGGCAGAGGGAATAGTTGATCTCTGATGGAAACTTAAAGGAAGGCTTAGCTGATTATATGGGGAGATTGAAAGCTGGGATCATCCTTCAAAGTTGTCCTGACTCAGATGATCAAGCATCGCATCGCTATCCTTTGACAATTACTCATTCGATTCAGGTTGTCCAAGAAGAAATTATTTCAGACCAAATGACTTTCTCCAGTCCAGGAAAACCAAACAGGAATCTGACAGCTCAGAACTGTCTACCAGCCACCCTCCTAGTAGCTGGAAAATGAACCCTTTCTTTTAAAATGGACTCTGAAGAGAGTATCATAGGGTAACATTAATTTTCCTATGAGTAACTAAAAAGCAATGTTCTACCTAAATGATGAAAATCTAGATGCAGTTTTTTCAAAGTAAAGAATTAGTTATAATGTGTGGACACACCACTTTTATTAACATTATCTTGAAGGCAATAGTCAGCAGAAGAACAAGAAATGTAAATATGAATTATAAGATTAGAAAGAAAGACGAAAAATCAATATGACTCCTAAGTGACCGAATCAACTCCATAGCTTCACTTTTTAACCTTCCATTCAATTTTTAACCCTCTTTAATCTTCCTCTTTCATCAAACAAAATATGTTTGCCCTAAGCTTCCATTATCTCAGGTCCAACAGATTTTTGTTAGCCCTGGTGCGACTGGACATGCCAGGCATGTTTCGCATTGCCGACTACTGCTCCCTTCCAGAAAGGGTCCATCCTCTTGCCTTAGATGATCCAGCTCTTCTTGTTCTCTCCTGCCAGGGCTGATTTTCTTTCCTAGGCCTCTTGTCATCTGCCCATCTCCAGGATGCCATCGTTGTCCCACTGCTCTTTCAACCTTACAGCCTGCTGCTGCAGCAGGGACTGTTCTCATCTATATGCTAATGACTCTCAAATCTCTTGCCAGTCTCTGTCCTCACTCCTGGCTTCAGACTTATTTAATCAATTGCCTCCTCATCACCTTCAATATCCTGTAGTCACCTCAAATTCCAAAAGTATAAAACCAAATTTGTCATTTTTTCTCCCTCAAATATGCATGATCTACGCTGAAAAATTAATTATTGGTATTTAAATCTGGACCAAATTACAGGGGAAATTATTCACTTAACCAAGTATGCCTCAACATATTCATAACTTTTTTAAGGTTTAGGGAGCTAAATTGAATGTAACAGCTTTATTTGTATCTATTTAAAATCTAATGATAATCTCAAGCACAAAGCTGTCAAATTAATAAATGGTTCCCCTATTGTATTCTAGGTTTAAATACTATAATATATGGTTTGTGTAAATGGTTTATTAACAGGTTTTATGACTGGCATAGCCCAGTGAATTTTGCATCAGATATAAATAAAGCCAGTCTCGTGTGTTTATTTTTCTTTGTATTATGTACCAAAGATAGATCTATGCTTTTTAAACATCACATGTAGTTGAGAAGCTTTTGAATCAAAGGTTACACAAATCATATCTCAAGTTCTTAAAAGTATTAGCTGACTCCTCATCTCACATATTTTCTACATTTTGTCATACAGTGAGGAAAGTGAATTAAGGTACATGTTGGGTGCTATTAGATCCATAAAAAAGTTATCTTCTTCTCGTAAATACCTTATATGTATTGTATTCCTAAAGGCAACAAGTATAAATAGCAAATTGTTTTGCAGTGGCTCATTATATATATATATGTGTGTGTGTGTGTATAACATATGTATAAGACTTTATTCTCGTAAAAGAATCCTGAATGTAAGCATTCCCTGGCTGATATTGCTGCTTGAGAAAGTCATCAGATACCTAGGGCTGGCTTCCATCATCAGGGTACACTCAGAGGCTAAGATAGATCCACATTACTCACACTCATTACTTGAGAGCTCCAGGCTCCAATTAAGCAGTTTTCCTACAGGCTGACACAACATTCTCAATCACATCTCTGTCTAAAGCTTAATAATGCCGCTATCCCTCACTGCAAGAAAGCTTGGAAGGTTTTGTCTCTAAGTTGGGTGTGCTGCTTGCCAAAATAAACTATTATTTCCAAGGGAAAAAGAAAGAAGTTTCAGTGGCAACTAGCATTCTAATCCCTAATGAATAATTACATTATTTACATTTGCTAGAAGTGAGCCATACATTTCAATTTCCGCTCTAGGAAAGTGTCTAACAGCACCTTGGAATTGTGTCAGATCATTAAATTTATCCAGAAGTAATATGTTCGGGAGGAAATAATCTGACGATCATTAGTGGCTTTGCAATTTAGTTTGTGCACTTTCTAGCAGGTAATTTATGGATAAAGTGATAGATAGCAACTCAGCTGGAAGTAACATTACCCCAAAGAAATTAAAAAATAATAAAAAGAGTTCACTGCAAAAGCTATAAAAACATCGGAAAGCTACAAAAAATTTTGACAGGATAATAAATTCTTGTCTTCCTATCAACAGAAATAAGATAGTGATTCAGACGAAAATTACTGTTTTTGTTTTTGTGTTTTTGCAAAATTTAATCAAAGTCAGTCAAAATTTCTATTATAATACAAATGTTACCGGGGCTGCTTGTGATTGTTTCTTACATAATGCTTAACAATGTCAACTGCAAAGTAGCTAGGCCAAGAATTTGCCATGGAGATTCGAACTGGGATGGATAACTTAATGCCCTTGGCACCAGACAGTGATGCACTTTAAAATTTTTGCTATAGCACTTTTGACTTGATTCTGTCTCCATGTTCCCTTCCTTCTCTGCCTCTTTTTCACTTCTTCGTGATTCCTAAACTAGAACTCTTATTTTTTGCTTTGGTTTATGCATATTTTTCAGAGAATGCACATTTCTTCTGGTGAAAGTTCAACCAGAAATTATTCAAGAATAAACACCCCTACCCCTCAATGACATATTCTTTCTCTTTTGTGTTAAGAATAAGCAATTCTGTAGCTTCAATTGATGACTAGCATTTCACGCTCATCATTGTTCTACCTGTGAATTTGTAAGAAAGATAAATGACTATCTAAACCATCTCATCAAAAAAGTGGAAAAGCCTAGGTCAACTTTTTTGTTGGGGGTTGTTCTTTTGTTCAGCAGGCCCAGGCTCGGTTCACGCAATGGTTAGAGCACCTGTGAACCCACCACCCCCGGTACACGGGGCCAGTGCTCTAACCATTGAGCTGCAGATGCCCAGCCATGTGTCAACTTCCTTATTTAAGGGAATATTTTTATCTCAGTTCTCCTATAATCACCAGACTTATTTCATAACTGTTTTTAATTGGAAAAAAATAACTATGTGACCAAAAGCAAGAATTACTTTTTGTTGTTTCTTTAAACCACTCACTCCATAGTTAATATTCTTCTGTAGATTTACATAGATGGGAGAAGAAATGCCAACATTCTGCTCAATTCTCTTAACAAAAGGATAACATGATCATTAAGGAAAAGTTCATAAAAATTTTGTTCTCCATTAAATTTTCATATGGATTACTAGGAAGCTGAATTTTATTGAATGGTTTATAAATTTAAAGTGTTGAAGAAAACTATAGGCACTGGGTACCATGGTGAACAACTGTAGTCCTAGCTACTGAGGAGGCCAAGGGGGAAGGATCCCTTGAGCCCAGGAGGTTGAGGCCAGGCTGGGTAACATAGTGGGGTCCTGTCTCTAATAAGTAAAAAACAACACAAAGAAATAAGAAATCATACATTCCAGTTTTAAAGTTCACAATGACCATGTCAAATTACTTAATGTAACTCCTCTGTACAACGTACATGCCACACGGAATGTAGAAACACGCTTTCATGGTGAAACAATAAAACTAAGTGAAATTCGTATACAGAAAAAATATATTTAAATTCACTCTTTTGAGTCTGTCTCTGTATGCTACATGAAGTAAGTTTTTCCATAGGCAATAAAAGAAAATTTAGACTTTATGAATTCAATGATTATTTCTGTTTTTAAAAACCTATGATACTGGTTTGTTAGATTACACAACCACAACCAGTTTCTATGGCATCTAAACATATGATACATATTTGGGAGTGTGGTCTATAGGCAGAATTTTATTAAAAACTCAGATAAGATTTAAAGTGTAGTCACTGAAATGGTAACAAAAAATAAATAAAAAGCTAAGGCTTTTCAATATATAGCTTAAACTGTGCTGTGTACAAGGCAAATTTATTATGATCTTTAGCATCACACTGGAAATTTTTATACTGAAAAAGAAAAGATTATTCATTTTGCTTTGGTCACTGTTTAAAAACCACACATTTAACAAATACTTACTTTTTAAATATATGTTTCTACTATGTGCCAGAAGGGTCAATAAGTACCCTGGATACATTAATTAGTAAATACACCATTGCCTTCAAGTAACCTATATTCTAATAGGAAGAAAAAAACACTAAATAATAAAAAATAAAATAAGTGAGTTATGTTAAATATAACAAGGGATAAATGTGATTAAAAAAGGAAAACATGAAGCAGGATAGGTAATCAAAGTCTCCAGGGAGAGGGAGGTTAGGTCGAGGTCAAGCTGATGGAGTCTCACTCAATTAGGTAAGAGGAAAAATCCAGTTTCAAAATTATTAGGTAATAAAGTTTAGGGACAATGGAATTTAAAAGATGACACCCCATCTTATGTAACATACTGACCTATATCTAGGAAAAATTATAGAAATCCGTATTTATTAAAACAAACATGTCACTTTTTCAAATGTCCCATACCACCCCAAGTTCTCCAAATCAAGTTCAATTGGGCATTGAACTTATGGGCATTGAAATCTTGTCTTTAAAGCAAAACTTTCTGGAGCATCTGCCTTAATAAATAAGCTTTTATTATTTTATCACAACAAAATCTTTTTTTGATACTTGATTACATTAAACATAATTTATATAATTTAATAATTCCTGAAATATTAATTTACTACTTTTCAGTTGTATTTTCAGAATAACAACTCAATATATTCCATCTAGGCAACTTTTAGACATTCTTAGAAAATAAAACACCTTGGAAGAGAACACTCCTGGAATTTCAGGTAATGAAAAACTGTTATAAGAGGAGAAATGAAGGTTAAATAGTAAGTCTCAGTTAATATAGCAGGGTCACATTTTCAAAAGATGATTTAATCTCTCCCTGAGTAATTAGTCATGCATTTATGAAATGAGAGAAGGGCCATCAAATGTGTATCACATGAAAAAAATTAAGAGTATCATGCCTCATTATAATTAATTAAAGAGAAATAAAATTAAATGGTGCACATATTGAATTAAGTCAAATGTAGAATTTTAAATTAAGTTGTCTGTGCCTAAGAACTGAGATTTAGCAAATCAAAGTCATAGAACACTTATACAAGATAGTATACAGGTAGGAAACAAACAACTTGCATAATAATCCTAATATTTTGAAATAATAATTAAACAAAAATTAACAAGATAAGACTGAGGGACAGGTTGGGGAAATACTTTAGGGCCAGAATCATTTATTCCCTTACTCATACATTTCTTTAGTACGGATGACATACCAGGTAATGCATTAGGTTCTGTAGATAAAGGATGATCATGCCAGAAATGGTTTCTCACCCCTCTCAATTATAATCATGGATTTCATCTACTGAGTGTAATAGCCACAGGTCATCCTTTTCAATTACCTGAGGTTCAGTAATCCATTTCAGACTCCTTTGCTTAGATTCCAGAATTTCTGGAGCACAAGAACCAACTAATCATATGTTGTCTATAAAAAACTACTTTGCATATAAAAACACAAGCAGAATAAAAACAATGCATGAAGAAAAATATATCAGGATATCACTAATGAAACAAAGCAGGAGTAGCAATATTAATTGTAGACACTACAGATTTCAGAGCAAGGAAAATTTTCAGAGGTAAGGAAGGACATTACACAATGATGAAATAGTCATTTGTCCAAAAGACACAAATCCTTAATGTGTATGCGCCTAACAACATAATGTCCAAATACATGAGGCACAAACTGATAGAACTGCAAGGAGAAATAGATGAATCTACTGTCAAAGTTCAGACTTTAATACCCCTCTATTAGATACGGAAAGATCTAGCAGGCAGAAAATCTGTCAGGACGTAATTGAACTCAATGACAATATCAGTGGACTGTATATAATGGACATCTGTAGATGACTTTAGCCAATGGCAACAGAATATACATTCTTCTCAAGCTCACATGACATATTCACCAACATAAACCACGTTCTATATTCAAGATTAAAAGAGTATAAATCATGGAATGTTTTGTGCTCTTGGACCACAATGTAATTAAACTACAAATCAATAACAGAGAGAAAACTAGAAAATACCAAACACTAGAAGATTACGCAAAATACTTCTAAATAACAAATAGGTCAGAAAGAAAATTAAAAGAGAAATTAAGAAAATATTTCAGGCTGCCAAAAATAAAGACACTGCTTATCAAAATTTATAGAATTCCTTGCATGCTCTTGTTAAATCTTCTCCAACTTGAGAGGCAATGGCAGAACAGCGATTATCCACAGAGGGAATATGTGGCCCAACTAAATCCTCACAGAAGAAAAGTGATCCATGGAGAAAAGGGAACACTTCTACACTGCTGGTGGGAATGCAAACTAATACGTTCCTTTTGAAAAGATGTTTGGGGAACACTTAGAGAACTGAAAATAGACCTGCCATTTGATCCTACAATTCCTCTACTAGGTATATATCCTGAAGGCCAAAAATCACACTACAACAAATATATTTGTACCAAATGTTTATTGCAGCCCAATTCATAATTGCTAAGTCATGGAAGAAGCCCAAGTGCTCATCGATTCACAAATGGATCAATAAATTGTGGTGTATGTACACCATGGAATATTATGCACCCTTAAAGAAAGATGGAGATTTTACCTTCTTTATGTTTACATGCATGGAGCTGGAATACATTCTTAGCAAAGTGTCTCTAGAATGGAAGAAAAAGTATCCAATGTACTCAGCCCTACTATGAAACTAATTTATAGCTTTCATATGAAAGCTATAACCTAATTATAGCCCAAGAATATGGGGAAAGGGGAGAGGGAGGGGAGGGGAGGGGGAGGATGGGTGGAGGGAGAGTGATTGGTGGGACCACACCTATGGTGCATCTTACAAGGGTACATGCGAGTCTTTCTAAATGTAGAATATAAATGTCTTAACACAATAACAGAAAATGCCATGAAGGCTATGTTAACCAGTTTGATAAAAATATTTCAAATCGTATATAAAACTAGCACACTGTACCCAATGACTGCATTAATGTACACAGCTATGATTTAATATAAAAAAGTGATACAAATAAAATCTAGTAGTCACATTAAATTTTAACCGTATTAGAAATAAGCTGCAGGGCAGCCATCACCTCCAGAAGGAGCTTCAATGGGTGAAAAGTATCCACTGAACCTGACTGTTCTACTTAAGCTTACCAGAGGCCAGGAGGCAAGCCTGAGCCCACAGACATCTGTGTGGTACAGCATCTGGTCTTCCAACTCCATGTAACCAGAAGCAATCTCAGAGACCTCATACAGCCTCAGAACCCATCATATAGTCCTAGCTAACTACAGATTCCAAACAATACTGCCCCGCCCAGGAAAACAACCTGCAACCTGCCTGATTAGAGATGGTCACAGAGCCTACCCTACAGCCTGACAGCACAGTCAACTGGGTGGATCTTAGATAACACTTCAAATTTCTGTACTTTGAAAGATCATGGTTCCCTGGCATGACACAAGTTTTTATGTCATTTAGGAAACAAGGATAGGTCATTCCCAAGTTTATGTAAATACTTCATAGGAAAGGAGAACATAGAGAACAAATACTCTATTCTTTTGCACCCCCAGGAATTCATAGTTTTTTAAGCTCACTCTGGGCTCCAGTTGATAAATATAAGAAGTAATAAGGTTCTCTGCCCCTTAGTATTACCTTTATGAGAAAAGAAAAACCTTGAACCTTATATACCTCGTATTTATTCGCCTGGCTGGCTTATGTCAATCAGGTGTATGAGAAATACACCTGTAATTACAATATTCAAAACCAATGCATTTGTTTTCCAAATGAAATTTGGAAATTTTAATTTCCAAACTGAAAATTCTTCATTTTCTCACTTCACTTGAATTTCCAAGTGAACTATGAAAATTTGAATGTATAAATAGAATCACCAATGATTTTCTGTGTAAGTTTTCATGTTGAAATTTATCAAATAGTAAGAATAGTCATTAAACAAATCTTACTTCTTAAAATGTTAACAGGGACATAGAATACTTTGTTTCCTCTGATTGTTATTATTAAAATGTAAAGGAGTGTTAATTTTATTGCACAGTAACATGTGTAATAAAGTATGCAACTTACTTTATTAAAAAAGTGAGTTGAATTTAAAAAATGAATTAGTATATAATCAAATATTTCATTCTGTAGAATGAAATTCAGCTGAAATTCAGGTAAATTCAAGATTATCATTCACATTTGCTACATTTTGAAGGCAAATGCAAACAACCCCTCTTACTATGGATGACAATGAGATAACAGCTTTATTATCTTATTTACGACAATGTTTAGAAGAGAACTGTGTACTGACAAGCTCTGAGTACAAATGCTTTTAGACTTTGATGATGAAAAATGCTTTGGATGATTGTCATGATGATGACAATGAAGACAATAACAAAAATAAAATAAAATTTTCTCTTATTGTGTCTTTCTTTTTGTCAAAAATTACATAAATATTCAATGATAGCTCATTGTGAAAATAAAGTGATCTGCCTTCTGTACAAAGTGTTTCCTCTGTCATTATAAAGTAGTTTAAGAACATCATTTTGCTAGGTGTTAATGATCACTTCTTCAGACAAAATACATAATTCTCAGTTCTGTTTCTCTAGCTAGTTTTTCTATAGCAGAGGATTGCTTTAAAAAAGCCTGATGTGGGCAGTGCCTGTGGCTCAGTGAGTAGGGTGCTAGCCCCATATAATGAGGGTGGTGGGTTCAAACCCAGCCCCTGCCAAACTGTAACAAAAAAATAGCTGGGTGTTGTGGCAGGTGCCTGTAGTCCCAGCTACTCGGGAGGCTGAGGCAAGAGAATTGTCTAAGCCCAGAAGTTGGAGGTTGCTGTGAGCTGTGTGACACCACAGCACTCTACTAAGGGCGATAAAGTGAGACTCTGTCTCTTAAAAAAAAAAAAAAACCTGATGTATGACATATTAGACTATTCTAATAAAGTTCAGGTAAGATCTTGACAGCTTCCTATGACCTGATTTGCTGATGATACTGGAAATTTTAAAAGGCTTAGGTTTTTCCCTTAAACAGTTTTATGTATTAAATACTATTCTGTCTGCAAAGTAACATAGTCATGACCTATTTGAATTGAATATAGGAAGCTAAAATAATCTCTTACTTCTGTAGGCATTACTGAGTTGGTAGTTTATTTGTGTACTGAAGTCAAATGATCAATCTGCTGAATGCCATACTTCAACTTGTCCATGACCTATAAGGGTTATTTTCTGCTATCTCTCCATTTCCTCCAATGTGAACAGATTCTGAATCAGCTACACTAAAACATGGCCTTTTACCACATTAGTCATTTCCCTTTTTCCATTAGTCATTAGTATTTTGAAAAGTTAATTCCAAAACAAAATGCAATTCCTTAGTTCACCTTACAAAGATGATAAGATTTTCAAGGGGAGTCTATGATTATTTTAATTAAAAGCTTTTTTCTTTGAAAGTTTAAACAACTTTAACATAACATCCTTTTTAAACATATTAACTCATCGGAGCAAAAATGCAATAGTAGCCTTAAGCCTGAATGACAAATTGCATGTTTAATATGTCTTTAATCATTTGTAATGGAATCCCTGATTAACAAATATAGCCAAATACTAAGCATTGTGTACCTTTATTATAAGTGAAATGCTTATATGCCTCTGGCCAAAAAAGCCATTTGAGAGAGAGCAGTGAAAAGACTTTGTGTTGGCATACTTGTAAGAAACTGAGGCAGAATCCCATGTAGCCAGGTTGGTTGTGAGCCTAACATGACCAGGGCTTCAGCTGGAATAGCATTTACTGCATTAAGGAATTAAGGTCGACTTTATAAGGCCAATAAAAAAGCCCTTTGGAAAACTGACCAGATACCCATCAGTAACCTTTCCTGATCTGTGGTAAGTAACAAAGGTCACTTTTTGACAGCTTTGGGAATGGAAATGTGCTCAGGGACCTTGAGAGAAGAAGAATTTACCCAATGCATACAAGTATCTAATGGCACAGATGAAACTTGGGCTCATGAAAGGCTTTTGAGAAGTCCAGCCTGAAAATTCCTTATAAAAGGTTCCAGCAAAAAGGCCTACATGGGAGCAGAGGTTTGCACACAAATTTCTGTATGCCTAAGAAGTTTCTTTATGCCTTGTTTAAAGATCCGAAGTAACAGCCTCCAAATGGCAAGGCCAGCAAGGGCAGGTACTCAATCTACCTAGTTCCTCCCTAGCCTCAGGCATAATCAGATAAGAACAAAGAAGTAATGGCTAACAACATGTTCTCCATTAAGTTATGTTAAAATTGGGTTATGTTGAAAGGGTTATGTCAAAAGGTGTATGTTAAGTGGATTATCGCAAGCTAATCAGGAGGTGGTCACATGATATTTAAATGGATCAATGAGGTCATTGCTGTATTGTGTGCATGTACAAAATTCCCTATATAAACCAACTGCAAATAAAGAAGCTCGCCATTTTGCCAGAGTGAGCAGATGGTCACCTTTATTTAAAACACAATTAATCCACAACATGGCTATTCCACAAGACCCATACATCAACACTTTATCATTAACAAAATGAAACTTTAAGCTTAATTCCATGTTGTAGGCCTTTCAACTTTGCCAAGAGTCTTCCACCAAGCAACTTTGACCTAAAGATAAATCTTGTTAGTTTTCTAGCAGAAAAGTAAGGATATTCAAATTTCAGGTGAGCCAATTTAGATGAGTCTAAATTGTAATAAATCTGACAGATGCACATTGCTCCTCCCCAAATTAACTGTTATATTTGATGATGATTTATTATTTTTCTTGAAGTTGCAAATTATAAATGATCAATTAACATTCCGATTACACGACTTACCATCTGATAAGGTTTTATTTAGCTTTATGTTTACCAGTGACTATCCCAATGACATAATCAAATATCGTTTTTTAGGACTTATACTCAATAGAGTGAAGCAACTGCTGAGTAAATTCAACGTGTCGGGTACAGTGTACACTATTTGGGTGACAGGCACCCTGAAAGCCCAACCTCATCATTGTACAATTCATCCACATAACACAAAACCACTTGTATCCTGTAAATCTATTGAAATAAGAGCAAAATTTATTTTCCTTGTCTTCTTTGCCCTTTATAACTTCATGAGATAAGAAAAACTAAAATTGTCTTTCCTCTCTTTCCATACCACCCACCACTCAATACAAGAAAGAATACTTCACTGTTGATACCAGATACACAGAGATTTTCCCCAAACACCAAGCAATTCTTCAGGAGACACCAACTGATTATCCTAGGATTAAGTTCAATTATAACATCATCTTTTTGGAGTAGGGATCAGATCCACATAACCTTAGTTCTACAAGACCTCCTGCTCGTACTTCTGATGCCAGTTATGTGGGATAGATTCTTACCTATTCTTCTGACTGACTAGCTATAAATCAAGGTTCCCAGGATGCCCTTCCTCAGGTTCCATAAATTTAGTAGGATGGCTCACAGACTTCAGGGAATCACATATGCTCATAAGTTTATATTAACAGAATAATACAGGACATGATAAAGAATATAGATGAACAGCCAAATGAACAGGTACATAGGGTAAGGTCTGGACACGGCTTGAATGCAGGAACTTCTGACCCTATGGGGTTGGAATGTGCCATCCTTTTGGTCCTTGGAAGCATTTGCCAGCCTACAAGCAGGCCAAACCCTTTAGTTCAGGAATTTTTATGGATGTTTCACAACACAAGCAGGATTGATTATTAACTCTATTTACAGCACCTCTCCACTTTCTGGAAAATGAGGAGTAAGGTTGTGCTTCAAGTTCCAAGCTTCTAATCCTGGTTTGGTCTTTTAGTTGACTTTCCCACATCTAGGAGTTCACCTGCTGAAACCTGATTAGACTCTTATGGCCCAGAAAATTCTAGAGGATTTAGTATCTCTGTCAAGAGGCTCCTATCAGTCAGAAAAAATATAAGATCTTAGGAGCTCTGTGTCAGAACTGAACTAAAGATGAAATATTAGGAAATAATATTATTCCCCTAACACTCCTACTGCTGTAGAAATTGCAGAGATTTTAAGACTTCTGTGCTCCAAACTGAGGACAGAAACAAATATAGTGTGTGAATCTATACCTAATATATGTGTATATATGCACATATTATGCATATATTTTCCACAATTTCTCTACATTTTTGGAGTTGATAGTGTTATCAAAATAGTGAGGAATTAGACTTGGCTTCATAATTAATTTATCTATCATGAGTTTGTTTCACAAACATTTATTAGTCAACATGTTTTAGGTATTAAGGTAGATTCTTGAGAGACAGAAATGAAATTATCTTCTCTATAATTCAAAGAGCTCAAATCCCACTCTAGAATCACTCTCCCCAAAATACAAAATTCAGAGTCAAGCCCAGTGGTTTATGACTATAATTCCAGCACTTGGGGAGGCTGAGGTGGAAGGAAGGATCAGATGAGTACAAAGTTTGAGAGAAGCCTGGGCAGCATAGTAAGACGGTTTCTATTTTAAAAAGAATAAAAATACAAAACACAAGGAATAATATCCAACTTTAAGAGTCTTCTGTGACCCAAGGAGAAGTATCCTGCTCTGCTTACCCCACAAAAAATAAAAAATAAAGCTACTACAATGATAGAACGTTGTGATTTTGGCACAATGAGAGAGACGTTCTGAGCTTGTGGAAGTAGAATGAATGTATTAGCATTTAGGTTCTTGGTTTCTATAAATAGTGGGAGAAAAAAACAATGAAATGAGGCTTATAGTCCTTCACATACAACTCATGAACCAAGAAATAGCAATTAAAGGGGATAGTAGTCAGTACTGAATAAGTCTGCAAAACTACAAAAATTAAGCAGCCTCATATGAATAATGATGTATAGTGACATAATGTGCCGAGTACATAAAATCCAAAACTATAAAAGCTAAAATCATGTTAACAATTAGTACACTAAATTAATCCATGCTGATTGCAGATTATCTACAACAGACTTCTGCCAGCCAATGAAATAGTGACCTTTCTGTAATGGCCTCTTCACAAAGATGTATTGACTGATTGAGAAATTGTTTTTGGTTACTTTATATCTATATTCCTATTTCATAATCTTTTCCATACATCCCAAATATAGCCCAAATTTTCAGTTACATCTTATAATCATCCTACAATGGCTACAACTTGGAGACAGGATTCTACCCCCAAGGAAGCACATAATTTAAAATAATTGAAAAGACAAATTTTAACATGGGCAGAAACTTGCCTCTGAATCAAAATCATTTTGCCACTAAATATCATACATATTCCTGCATTTACCTTGCATGAATGTTCTTTACCTGAGGATTTCTTGGTTCCTTTCTGCCTCTCTGAAGTTTATTTGCTTTAGTGACTGGACCTAACTGCTTCGTGACTGCTTGTATAATTGAAATCTGTTACATAGTTTACCTCCCATATCTCTGTATGACATATTCTTTTCAATAGGTTACTCACAGGCTAATGAGCCCTTCTCTTACTTTTTCTTATTCATTTACCTGTTCCAGCCTTGGTCTTTGAGTTCTCTACTTTCTGATGCTACCTGGTCACAGAGCGGACAGGAAATCTCAGAACATATTAGCGAACTCACCATCAAACCCAAATGATATACTTTCCTGGAAACCATGGTGTGAGGAGTTAAAAGAGTACTTTAAAACAATACTATTTCCAGCAATGTTTGTATTTATATATAGTTTAACAAGTATCAGATCATTAAATATGAAATGACTGATTCCAAATCAAAGGTTTACTTTATCTCAAACAAGAAGCAGGAAAATTAATCAAAGTAAATGCCTCAAGTACAATACAGTTTTGCCATCTTAGCAGTAGCCTGTTTATGCCAGCTGGGAAGAAGCCTGGACAGTGAGTGGCCATGAAATTGTGAAAGCCTTTTTCTACAGCTTGCTGAATATTGAATATTTTTCCTTGCAAAATGTGATCCAAAGCCAGGGAGAAGTGGCAGCCAGTTGGTGCAGTGTCTGCTGAATGTGGTGGGTGACAGAGTCCAGCCTGTGCAGTTTGAGCGGCTTTGCTTTGTGGTACATGTGGTCAAGCACTGTCTTGCAGGAGAATTGGCCTGTCTCTACTGACCAGTCTCAGCTGCTTAACTGAGCATCCTCATTATTTTATCCAATTGGTTGCAGGAGACATCTGCTGTAATCCACTGACCACGTTTCATGAAAACGTAGTGGACAATACCAGCGCTGAACCACCAGAGATAGACACCATTCGCTTTTGATGATGAATAAATGAATATTTACTTTTTTGGCATTCTTTATCCATCCATTGTGCTGAATATTTGAGGTTGTCAAAAAGAATTCATTTTTCATCACGCATAATAATGTGTTGTACAAATGGTTCATCTTTGTGTCATGATAGCAAAGAAAGACAAGCTTCAAGATGATTTCTCTTCTGATGCTCGTTTAATTCACGCAAAACCAGTCTATCCAGTTGCTTTACTTGCTGATTTATTTCAAATGGTTCAATATTATTGAAATAGTAATGTCAAAATTTGCTGCTAATTGACATGTGGGTTGAGCTGGATTGGCTTTCACGACAGCTTTCTTATCACCACCCGCCTTGTTCTCAGGCTGCCCATGTGATTCATTTTCAAGATCAAAATCACCAGAACAGAACTTCTCACACCATGGGAATGCTGTGTGTTCACTACTCACATCCTTCCCAAACGTTTCATTGATACTTTGGTCTGTATTATGTCGGTTCCATGACACAACTCATATTCAAAAAGAACGGGAATGTTTTTGACTTACCTATAGTTTCAAAAAAAAATTGCTCCAAAAAAATTTGAAAGAGAATTGCAAGTTTTGCAAAATGTGTGTTTGAAAAAATACAGATGTGCCTTCACAATAAAAATAAAACAAGACGTCTCACAGTGAAATGTCAGAGATCCCAACTGTCAAACTTACTATTTAAGGAAATCAGCTATTTTATACTTAATAACCTCTGGGGAAAGAATCACTATGTCTAAATCATTAAAAAATTGAAATATTTATTCTCTTAACATATATGAATTATATACCACTTGTGACATGTACCTTAATGATAAATTACATGCTCAAATGTGCATTAAAAATCCTTGATAAATATTCATCAACACCAGACCAGTTCCAATGAAGTGTTTCTCAGGCTTTCCTGGACATTTGAGTCAAATGGAAAAATGAAACAATCATGCATAAGTTCTGTGTGAAATCGCTCTGTCTTTCTGCCAAGTGCAGTATCAAGATGTACGTAACGTATGTATAAACCAGTGATTGAATCTCCTCGTGCTCTCTCTATAATGTGGGTGTAATAAGCTTTACATCATTTATAGAGAGAGGGAAATCGTTGATTTTTTTCCAGACATCTAGGAGGAATGTTATAACACATAATCATGCTCTTTAAATATTCGTGATGGCTTTCAAGGACCACAGTCATTTATTGAAATTGTATTTTCCGTTGTGGAATCCTTCCTTTAAAGAACAGGATGTGGCAGAATCAATTGAGAAGCTGAACAGCTGGTGGTAACCAAAGAAGACCAACAAAGGAACCCGCCTCTAAGACAGCATAATTGTTCTGATAAAACAACAAAGCAACAGACAAGTGTTAAGGATAAAGCCCCTCAATTTTATGATACCAGGGTCGATTATGCTTTTTAGTAACTAAATAATTTTTTGCATGTAAAAGAAAGTAAGTGATGTCTTCTCATATATGAGGGGATTTCAACTGAGGAGGCTTAATAGCTGATTATTTTTTATATAACTTTTAGTGAATAATGTATAAAAAAGTAATTTTATTGGTTTACTTTTTTTGTGTAACACACCACTCCAAAACAGAATAGCTTCAAATAACTTTTCATTTGCCCCATGATTCTGTGGGTCTGAAATTTGGGCAGATTTGAGGTGGTGAATACTTTTGCTAAACTTGGTTTGACTCACTCATGTGCCTGTGGTCAGCTGACCAGTTGGCTGTGGGCTGGTTGGTCTGAGGGTTTGGGAAAACACAGTTTTGCATTTGGTGGTCTCTCCTATGTCAAGATCCTGGTCTGAACATTTTTGCATTGAGTTTAGGAGGTTCTAAGAACTTCAAAAGAAGAAAAGACGAATTCACAAATGTTTTTCAAACTTCTGCTTGCATCACGCTAAAGCACAGGCCACTGTTAGAAGCAAGTCATGCAACTAAGACGTGGGTTATGGTGGGAGACTTGGTGCTACACAGTAAGGGAATGGAGACATGAGGAAAAGAATTTTTTTTCTTCTTTTTTTACATTTTATCATGCAGGTGGTGCTTACTTTGAACGTGAACTATTCATTGAGCTACAGCTTGTTAAATTTTTGCTTATGCAAGTAATTAACTGTAATCTGAATCTGATAGGCGTTGGCCCAGAAGATGACTTCTGAATTTACTACCAACTAGCTGTGCACACTAGGTAAATTAGCTACATGTTGAATACATTAGTCTCCAATTTATAATGTAAAGGTGATAAATTTGATGGCCCCCAGGGTCCTTTGAAATTCTGTTTTGAATAGATAAAATATTTCAGGCTAGTACTCATAAGCAAAACTCCTGTGTATAAAAAGGGGACACTACAAAGAAACATAAAAACTGGGTATTGGTATAAAAGAATTTGTAGGATAATATGAATCACAACAATTGCAGATTAGGAAGCTCTATAACATACTCTCATTTAATCTCACAAAAATCCTGCCAGCCAGGTATTTATTTGCATTTTGAATATGAGAAAAGAGAAACACAGAATAAGTAATATTTGCTTGAAATCAGATGCCTATTAAGTGCACTTAGCTGGAATGTGGACCCAATGTTTTTAATCACTACCTTATAGTTCCTCTAAGCCTATTGAGCAAAATAAAACATCATCTATAGAAAGACGGTTGGATAAAGCCAAGTACACACAATTTAATTAGTTTCACAGCCCAGAAAAAGGAGGATGAGTCAGGAAATGTTTGATATGTAATTTCAATTTTGAAAAAGCACTTAAGGAAACAAAGTTTCAAGTTACTTGCCCTTCATAGGAGTGAGAGTACATACTTCAGCAAGAATTTTGTTTTAGGAAATAGTGGAATTTTCATCCAGAATGATAGCTTGAGTAAATATTATACTTGACTTTAAATATTGGCCCAAGTAGTTTAAACTTATTTTTGTTCAAGATGCAGTGTGGATACATAGAATGTTTTTGAACATGGCAGTAATATCACTAAAGGGGCTTGATTTATTCGGAATGCCTCCCGTTGAGGCTGGGGAACTAGTTAGACAGTCATTAAAATATTTTGGGAAAGCATTTCTCAAAGTGTGTTTCATAGAACACTCATTCCTAGAGCTATTCCTACTTTTTATTTTAATTGCTATGTTTAGATAAGACTGGGAATTTTAGATTAAACATGTCAAAGAGATTTCTTTAATGGAAGACATCTCTGCTAATGAGCATATAAATCTTTAAAATGGGGTAAGATATGTGACATTTCTAAAATTTATTTAATCATAGAACACCCCTATTTCTTTGAAGAGACTCTCAGAGGGGAAATGTTTGGCAGAATACTCTTGAAAATGCTGAACTAGTTGTAATTGGTGGGGAATTGTAGCAATAGGAAGTGAAAAGAAATTAGGAATGTTTCTGTTGACGAAGGTAGGTATGATAGGATAGGCTGGTTTAGAGAGTGTAAGATAAAACATAATATTAAAAATAGATACACACAAAAATATAAAAATAGATACACAATTTTGAATTTAGAAAAAAAGGAAAATAAAAATGAAAACATTAAGATGTGTAGCTGATTATAGATGAGGCAAGCAGAAAAGAAAATGAATTCAATTCACAGTGAGGCAATCTCTCATTTTATTAATATTTTCCTCATTCTTTCCTTTCTGTTAATCAGTTTATTCTGTACTTCTGATGGATTCTTCCCTTTGAAGGCAACTTTATTAAAATGATGTTCTCGCAGTGTTTCTGATGACTTGTCTGTTCCATGAGCGGTGTGACAGATTGGTGATTTTTGGTTGAGGTGCAGGGATCTACCTATGTGATATCAAAGCGCTCTATTTTCATGGAACTTTCAGTGTTGTGCTGTGAGTGGCAGAAAATGTCTTGTAGGAGTGTGTCATGTCTGAAACACTACAGTTGTCATAAACCAACTCTTATAGGTCTTGCTCCAATCTAGATTTTTATCAGTATAACAACTGAAGTTTGGTCTTCATCTATCTGTTTCTTTTATCTATCTATCAACTGGTTCATAACTTCGCAGAGGGAATAGGAGAATTTTTTACTGGCCTTCTGGAACCACAGCTGGTAACTGTGCCGTGGCTCCTAAATTTCAGACTTTGTCTATTCAAGAGACCAGTTTAGCCTGAGATCTGAAGATTTAACTGCAGTTACATGGATAGGATAACCAGACACACCACTTTAGGTCAAACGTTTTTGATCTTATTTAGAAAGAAGGTTCATTTGGTATAAAGACAGCTACTTTGAATGATTACTTAAAAATGCTTAATAATTTAGTATCGTAGGATTTAAGCCAAGTTTATTGTAAGCTCAAAAGGAACCCCCTAAAGAATACTGAGTTACACATTTGGTATAAAGCAGGCAAGACCAGAAAATAGGACTAGATAATAAGAAAAAGTGAGGATAGATCAGTATATATTGACTTATTTATTCTGTCCTCACCTTAGTATTTCCTTGGATACTGTGAAGGTCTGAGATGGGAAAAGTGAGACGATTTGAAACAACACACATTTGTTTACGTTTACAATGTCAATGACTAACTCAGTAGAAAACACAAAAGCTAATAAATACTCAAAATATTTTGATATGCAAGCTGCATTATATCTCTTTATGTAAAATTCAAGGTCTTATTCTTTGTCACTGCACACTCCTTTCCAAAAGTTCCCAAAGTCTTTTCCCAAGATAAAACTAGCTATACTCTTGGGACCAAGCTGAAATTGCTATTTACATCGAGCTTTTCACATTAAAATGTCATAAGAAGCTCCTAAATTAAGAAAAATAGTGTCATACATGAGTTTGTTCTCAGCTCAGAGATAGCTCTAGTCATCAGCTAAGCTCACTCAGTGCTCTTGTCCCAAATAGTGGGTCAAAGAAGATAAATCTTGAAGAGTATACTATGGGTCTCACTTGCTTTTTCACAATATTTTCCAAGATCACTGATCTAACATCCATTGTTCCTCATCCACCAAAATTAATATATTTCCTTCTTATCTTATACATTTCCTTTCTGATAGTGGTTATTCGATGTCACTGCAAAGTTAATATTTATGTTCTTTTGCAACACTTTTTGCGGAAGAAAACCCACTTAGTTTTATTTTTTATAATCCATTTTCTGAATCAGTATTCATCATTAATAGAACATAATATTACATTAGCAATGCTAAGTTGTAGTGTCAGTGGGGCTTCTGTGAGTAGGCATGAAGGCAAAAGACCTACCCTAACACTGAGCCATCACTGTGGAAAAGGTAGGTATCCAGGGTCCATTTAAACAAATTATTTTTAAATGTGGGAAATCATTTTATCTTGCTTTTGGAAATGAATAATGATGAAGATAATGGAAAAACAAAATTATAGGACATCGTGAACAATATTCTGTTACTCCTACATGATTTGGTAAAAGTGGAAAGCATAGAGCCTTACTAAGCATATTTGTTTTCATACCCCAACATGAAAATATGATATATCTCATATTCTTCTTCCTGTGGGTCTGTAAGTGATGCTTTGCTATAGTCTCAAAACTAGGAGTCATAAAGTGAAGTCCTAGCCTAGTGTTTGAGAATTTGTATCATGCTTCTAATTCTAAATCATGGGAAAACAAATGTTACGTATAGAGTTTTATAAGCAGCCACATAAATTTGTCTTTCTATATTTTCTAAACATATTTTCCAGCCTGAAAAGACAAGTAGTGTTTTGAATGAAGAATTTGATGAACACTGCCTTATAGAGATGAGAATAAGAGGATGAAGTGACTATTAAATTTTCTCATATCTGGGAAAAAATAGTTTTCTAGTAATCAAGTAGCTGAAATAGGCTCAGCGAGTTCGTATCTTGAAATTTACCATGTGTAACATGACTTTAGGACAAGGATTCAGGAGGGCCAATTTAATTTTGCCTCATGAAAACCACCTGATAAATAAGACTTACTGTCAAAGAAGAGACATATGATAAGTCAAGTACATTTGTGATAAACCAACCAGAGTGATCCCCAAAGTGTGATCTATTCAGTATTTCAGTCCTCTAAATCTTGTGTAAAATTGTATCTCAAATAACTTCATGTAAATTGATGTAGTTCTTTTTTTTTTTTAATTGATGTAGTTCTAATGAACTCAGGCATTAACGTCTCCAAGAATGAGTTCTTTCCTTTTGCATAGATTGTATTAATGACAACAGACAAGTTGTCACATAGGATTTTCCAGATGGTTTTTAGTGCATCCTATATGGGGACACATGCACTAAGCAGTATCATCGTTTGAATGCCCTCCAGCCTCAATTTTAATGTCTTAAGCCTGAGGCTGACTGACCATGTGGCTCAAAAGTAAGTCTTTTCACCTTCCAGAAGGTCACTGTCTATCTTCAGTTACATCTTCCCAACTGCATTGAGCTGCTTATGACTAAAATACCTGGTGACATTCAGAAATGATAAGAATAAATGTGACTTTTAACAAAACAAGGTGAGACAATATACCCCAACACATTTTAGTGTGCTGGGAAGACATCTTCAGAGTGGTGGAATCTTATAATTTTTGACTATGATTTTAACTATTTCTGCATGTACTGAAGAATAATCTAAATTATCAGTGATGAGCATCTGATTCCAAGGAGATCATGATTTCTGCATGTACTGAAGAATCATCTAAATTATCAGTGATGAGCGTCTGATTCTAAGGAGATCTGATCTATTTTCTTACTCAATAGTTTGCTTTTAATTCTAATAATCAGTTAGGAAAAACAAATATAATCTGTACCTCTAAATTCAATATAATCTATATTTCAATTTCCTGATGGGAACTATCTACCATGACCATGAGTTTGTTAAAAGTTTGATGATAATAGTCACATTTCAAGTGATATTAGAACATAGAAACATCCCCTTTTCATATCTGGGCACCATTTAGTCAACCCAAAAAAAATAATTGAAAGAAGTGCCAAGAACATAATCTTAGTCTCTAGTTATTTTTTGCTTCAAGAATTTAAGGAAAGTGAAATTAAATAAAATAAATGACTTCTCTAAAAATTAATATGTCCAAGGCCTTAAGCACAAGGCCTAAATTAATACTTTACTAAATGCCAAATTTGTCTCTAGGATTTGAAGCCCTTTAACCTGTCATTTCTGTGCTAAAAAAGCAGTCCTCAGTGGACCCTCTCTCTCAGATCTATGGCTTGCTATAATTTACACAAAATTTCTACCCCAGGTGCCTTCAGGTCTGCAGCTACTTCAGCTTCTTGTCATCTTTTCCCATTACTTTCTTGATTCTCCGACATACTCAGATCTTCTCGTAAGATCCTCACATTGATCATTATCAAGGGTAGTGATAATGATGATTTATCTGGTTCTTACCCTCTCATTCCAACAGGAGCTGATCCTAAGACACCTAAGGCTGTCCCAGTAGAATCTAAATTCATTCGCCTTCTGGAAGGTTGAGTTTTCTTCTAGCTTCAGCCACACACTTCTTGGTTGTCTTTTACTTTTTTTACTTATTCATTTTTATTGTATTTTATGTATATATATATATATATATGGTGTACAATGTGGTGTTCTGCTATATGTACATCTTTATACACATGAATACACACATACATAAATCAATATACACATATACACTCATATTGGAATGTTGCCGCCGCTAGGGAAAACAGTATAGACATTGCTCAAAAATTAAAAACAGAGCTGCCATATAACCCTACAATCTCTCCTCTGAGTATTATACCTAAAGGAAATGAAATCAGCACCTTTGAGAGATATTTACACTCCCTGTTCATTGCAACATCATTCACAATATCCAAGCTATGGAAACAAACCGTCCATTGACAAATAAATGGATAAAGAAAACGTGGTATGTATACACAGAGGAATATTGTTCAGCCTTAAAAGAGAGAAGATTGACATTTGCAACAACATGGGTGAATCGAGAGATGATTGTGCTAAGTGACATTAGCCAGATACAGAAAGAAAAATACTGCATGATCTCATGTATATGTAGAATCCAAAAAAAATTCTTTCTTTTCTATTGACTAGTCTTTATACCCCCACCACACATAGTGGCCAAGTCTCCAAACAGACCTAACCCCTATCCAAAAATGACATTAAGAATACATTTTACAATTATTTCTCTAATAGTCTGGATATATAAATATAATTTGAAAAATAAGTATGTTTTCACAGTTAGATAAAAGAATGTTTTTGCTTGTTTGTTTGTTTTTTCTCATAGGAAGCTAATAAGCTTAGTAGACCACCAGGATACCCTGTTTATCTTTCAAAAGTCAGACAAAGATCTCTGTGTCCCTTCCCCAAAGCACACCACCACTACGCTGCAGTTGGCAGGGAAGGTGAGTATGTTGTGTCTGTAAACATTCTGGCAGAAGATTTCTTGGTTGAAAACACATGCTTGCTTTTCTGCTGTTGTTATGCAAACAGAAACAAGTGCCTATCATTTTCCAAGAAAGTTAACAGACCTTAATCACTGCAAGGCTTAAGTAGACCAATATCTTAAAATTATAACTGTTAACATTCTCAGTAATCCTCTACAAAGCAGATAAAATGTGTTTGCATTTGCAAGGATTATTATTATTATTTTTTAACTATATACCAGTGCTGGAACCTATGACATTACTAAAATTAAGAATTCAATCCTCAGTCAGAAAGCTGAAAAAGTGTTAGTTTATACTCAAGCAGTTGACTCTTCAATAAAGACTACTAGAAGAATAAAACATTTACCTGTCTCTGAATCTTTATTACCTGCACATTTTCATACCCTGTGATCTTAACCACTGAAGTACATGTATGGTCTACCCAAGACGTTGAAAACAACATTGGATGTTGTTTTATAAATAAATTTTTTTATTCAAGTCTTGTTAGGTCTGTTTCAATGTCCCCTGGGCATTGGTTCACAGATACAAAGCAATCTCACACATATAGCATTTATTGCAAAGTAAAAGTACCGCTCAGAGGGACAGACCGGTCATCCTCTGCTAGTGGAGAAGACCCCAAAATCTAAGTGCACAGAGTCTACTTTATGTTCACTGGTTTGTCCTCCTGTTTCTAGGGGTGGGGATTGGTGGCCATTTCCTGCCTTTGGGTAATTGACAGGTTGGGGTTATAGAAGAGGTTACTTAACAGGTTCCACAGCAGTTTGGGGTTAAAGAACAGTTTCCTTTCTACTCAGGTGTCTTCCCAGAATCCCTCACATAAAGCCTAGTGGGGGATCAAAACCATAATGCTAATTAGATGGTAAGGGTCAGTTAAGGTCACTTAGGAGCTCCTCCCTGTGCATGTTCTAACTGGGAGAAAGGCTCTAGCACCAACGTTCGATAGTGTGCTTTCTTTTCTGCATTCCGATTGGTTCTTGTTCTCCACCTTAGTCATTTCCTCTACCTATTTGCTCTCTTCCCCACCTAACAGTATTACAGACTCTCACAATAATCAATATTATCTTACAATATAATTTATACATACTAATTCTTTATGCTAGTATTTAAGTATGCTATTACTTATTTAATCAGATTTTTGAAGTTCAAATGGACTGCATTTTTTAAAACAACACACAAAATAACCACATTTTCTATGGATATGGTTTTGTGCAGCTTAATATTTTCCTTTGAATACAATTCTTGGTGTAGATATATTCAACCAAAATATATTTACAATTAATGCTTTACATACATATTGCAACAATTCCCCTCATGATAATCATATTAACTTACTCTTCAGACCAAAGTGTCTGAGATGCCTATTTCTTCTTTCTCGCAGTAGTTATTACATTTACTAATATCCTTTCATTACATTATGTGAAATTAGTATCTCATTTTAATTTTCATTTCACAGTAGACAATTGAAAAAAAGATAGATATACAACTATTACTACCAGGTCTATAAATATTAAGGTTGGGTTATGAAAGAGATAAATCAGTAAAAGAGGAGATAGAACATCTTACTGCCTTCACTTCATGGGGTGATGACCTCATTTTCAGAAGTTTTGAGCATCAGATCCTTTCTGCATAATTACAAATCAAATATTATTCTTGTTTCATAAATGATTATATAGTACATGAACTATATAAGCAAAATTGCTTCCCCAGCTAATCTGCAAATAGAATTGCATGATAAAATTATGTTTGATACACACCTGTCAAGCCCCCCAAATGCCTGAGGTAGTCTTTTATTGGTCACAGTGGACCTTTCAGATTTTAAGCATTTATAAGAAAAAACTTTGAGTGGTATATTCTTTAAATTTCTGTTAATAATAATGTTGTTTATATCATTCACAGTAGTCATTCTTGTCCACATACCATGAAATACTTCAATTTAGTCCTTTTTATTAACAATTACTTCTCAATTTTCTGGTCACTTTCGCCATTACTTCCTAGATGAGTTCACAACAGAACCGCTGACTAAGCAAATTCACCTCACATTGGCCTCTACCTGAACCACAGATAATATCCGTGTGTTATTTTGCATTCTATTTTAAATGTGAGTCTCTAAGCGCAATGTTTAACCTCTGTCTCCCTCCATCAACACGCACAAGGATGAAGTAGGCAATTTATCCCTCCCTCTGATTCTGAAGTGTGTTAAAGTTTTCTAAGCTACCTAAAATTTTAGGAGTGGTCCCAGGTGCTAGCTTCACAGTTATTTATAATGTAGTGTTGATCCCTTACCTTGAACTACAGGGGAATAAATAAGTGAGATTGGTCTTCTGCTGTTGTATTTAATGGAAGCTTTAAAAGTGAAAATAGCGATAAGTTGCTACATGAACTGCATAAAGAGTGAAATATTTACTATTTTTAGATATTCAAATTTCTTCCTTCCATGATTTTGAATGCATGACCATGTTTTTAATAGATACGTCTCATAAAAGAAGCCAATAAAATCTTAGAAAATAAAATATATATATTTTTTCCTCACATCAATGAAAGACATTATGAGTGATTATTTTCTGATTGTTGTGATTAGTCTGGAATTTTCTCTAATTGCATTCTTGGTTTTCTACTGAGATCTCTTTATCAGGATTGAAGAACCTACCTACTGATCATTTGCTGTATAATGTTTTGAGTCTCATAAGAATGAAGCACTACCCTGCCTCTAGGCATGCCTGGAGGACACAGTACACAGAGAAAAACCGATACTACTCCTGGGCCTGTGGATACAGCCTAATAAGACCTCCAAATGATTCACACACTGTTGAGACACTTCCTTCCTTTCTTAAATAGATAATACATGGTCATTTGTAACTCTTCAATGTTAGCCAAAGAATTTGAGATTATTGCCAGACAAATCATTGGCAGAGCAATTTTGATAGCATTTAACTTTGGCTATATGTTTGAAGACTTTTGAAAGTGAGCTTCAACTCCAGAGTAAATTTCACAGCATGAAGGGTGCACGTGGGAAGACCTAAGGAAGCAGTCATAGCTTGATGTGCTTGCATTGCTAGTAAGAATGATTTTATAAGTTTGAAACTAATAATTATTGTTAGTAGATTAGAAATATTATTAGGAATAGGGAATAAAGTCTAGACAAAGGGAGACAGTTATGGGGATCCAGTTCTAACCGATTTTCCTGGCTTTGAGCAGAAAGTGTGAAATCATGTCACTTTAATATTTCTGCAGCCTGATGTTTGCATTACCCCTTCCCTCGAACCTGTGGCGCAGCAGCTGGCTGGAGGCTTTGAAGCTGCTTTCAGCCAGGACAAGGCTGTGTGCTCTGAAGGAGTGGATTTGGGGAGTTAAGAATCTGAATTCTTTAACCTTTGTCCAACTCAGGAAGACCTGCTCCAGATCAAATAAGGAGAAGAAAGTTCTCATTCTATCACCTTGATTGGGCCAGAGGAGTCTATCTGTTTGGACACAGGGCTGTCAGAGTATTAAAACCTCACATCTGGGGTCAGCACCTGTGGCTCAGGGAGTAGCGTGCTGGCCCCATGTAGCGAGGGTGGCAGATTTGAACCCAGCCTTGGCCAAACTGGAAAAAACAACAAAAAATAGCTGGGTGTTGTGGCAGGTGCCTGTAGTCCCAGATACTTGGGAGGCTGAGGCAAGAGAGTCTCCTAAGTCCAAGAGCTGGAGGTTGCTGTCAGCTGTGATACCATGGTACTCTACCGAGGATGACAAAGACTCTGTCTCTCTCTAAAAAAAAAAAAAGAAATCACATTTGTGGTGTGTGACTGTGGGTCAGCTAGGATTTGATCCTTGAGTCAGCCTCTGATTGGCTTCCTTTTCAAGACTTTGTTGACATTAAAACCATTATACTTTGAAGCAGTAAAAAGCAACAAGTAAATCCGTGCAAATTATATAATCAGCTGTAGAGTTAGTCTAGTTAGTAGGAATGCAAGAGCAGCAAGAACTTTGGCGGGATTGTTTACCCTGCTTTTCTGAGATTTATGGCTGTAACACTGATGTATGAAATAAACCCAGAGCTAGCCTGACACTTGGGTGGCACCCAGGAGCCTCATGAAGAAGGGTGTACCACCTACTGAGCCCTGCTGCTCTTAAAACTATCTCTTTGTCTGTGTCTATGATTTCTCTATACTAATATTCTGTATCTCCTATTAATAGTTCTCCAGTCTCCTCATACCACCAGGTCACTAGGAAGTAAACCCACTGCATGTCATGGCTGGTCTGTGACAACAGCAGTAATGCACAATATAACAGGGTTTGTTTTTACTGAATAAATCTATCTCTCTATATTTAATGTTGGGGTTTGTGGCAAAATATAACTTCTAGAAACACTTTTTGGTTACTTCTATTCATCTGAGCTGTTTTCGTTCACAGCCAGGTAAATGTTCTCAGGCACCTTACGGAATACTTACACTAAGATCTTTACTACTACTAAGTAAAAAAGTTGTCTCATTTTGGGCTTCCTTTGATGTTTAGTGTCGTTCTGTTGTCAATATCATTACAAGATACAATGTGGGTGCACCAGTTAACATTTCCACCAGCAAGTTATGGGAATTCCAGTTGCTCCCTATCATTGCTAACGCCTGGCACAGTTTCTAATTTAATCTATGTTTGTGAGTTGCTTTTGTCACTTTTGGGTTATAATTTGTACTTTGTAAATGATTACTGACTTTGAGCAACATTTTTTATCTTTGTTGGCCATAATTTGCCCCCTCCATTACCAGTTGGTTTGTTCGTGTTTTCTAATTGATTATACTTGGTGTAAGTTTTTTTGGATAATATATGTATTAAAAATAGTCTCAGAATCTGTCTCTTATTTTTTTCACTCTGCTAATGATCCTTTTTAGTAGATAAAACTTCATAATTGGGTGACGTTTATGGCTCCATGAGTAGGGCACTGGCCCCATATACTGAAGGTGGCGGGTTTGAACCTGGCTCCAGCCAAACTGCAACAACAACAACAAAAATCTTCATAATTTTATGTTGTATAATTTGTTAATATATGAGGTCAGACAATTAAGTTTGCAAACTCACCCTCGAAAAGTGCTTTGAGAGGTTGACTAGGCAATGTCATCAGTACATAGCTTCCCAAGGAGTGAACTTCCATGGTGACCATAGTGAAGTTCAGCACTGAAGTATGTAGCACTTTTCTAGAATGAGTTTGAAACTTAATTGTTCTACCTTGTACCATAACAGTTCTGATGTACATTTCAGATAAAGAGTTCTAAAATTGTTCTGAAGAGTGGAGTAGGCACAGGCATTGGTGTATACTTTCCTAAGGGAAGTACGTCAAAGGTGGCTGTAGTGTGGCACTTTTTCTAGGATAAGTTTGGTAACTTAATTGCTCTCCTCATATGTTTGCTGTTTGTGGTTATTGTACCAAGTTGAAAAAAAAATCTGCATACACAC
Source organism: Otolemur garnettii (assembly GCF_000181295.1). Lineage (NCBI taxonomy): Eukaryota > Metazoa > Chordata > Mammalia > Primates > Galagidae > Otolemur > Otolemur garnettii. The sequence goes on from NW_003852405.1 coordinate 7,324,797, forward strand.
AAAGCTATTTCTGTGCTTTTTAAGGGAACTCTGTGTTTTAACTTTCATGTTAGGTCTATGAACCATCTTGAATATTATTTTTTTATATGGTGTGAGGTAATGGGCAAGATGCTTTTTTTCTAATATGTATAAATATATACCCATTGAACCAGTATTATTTGGTGAAAGGAATATTGTTTCCTAAATACACTATACTTGCATCTATTTTGTGTTCAGGTGACTTTATTCATGAATCTTTCTTGGTTCTTAATACTATAAAATTATACTATCTTCCCAGCACAGATAATGTTATTGTTTATTTATAACTGTATAGGTGTGTTATAATTCCTATCAGTCCTCCAGTGTTGTTCTTTATTCATCATCTTCAGAATGTTTCTGTGTGAAATTGCAACCCCACCTCTTACCTCTTTCTACTTTTTCTATTTTTCCATAGTAGTTATCAAAAATTTTCTTAAAGTCACAATTACTTATTTTATTTATTATTTGACTATTGTCTCTTGCTATAATGCAAGATCCATGGGGATAGATATGCTTTATATGTTTTATACATGGCTATCTTCCAAGCATTTAGAAGAGTGCTTGGCAGAGAATTGACACAATTATTTATTTAATGAATGAATGAGTGCCCAAATAATGCTCTTAACATTTAGATGGAAAAGCTTTGGAATTTTTGGTAGAAAATATGTAGAATTGCACAATGCATAGAAAAATTAATGTTGCTAAATTGTTAAAGATTAAGAATATTCCATGTACATTTATTTGTTATTTCAATATGTTTGATTGAGATCAGATCATAACTCAGCTTATTTTTCCATAGTAGCCATTTTTTAATTCAAAAATATAATAACAAAGCATATTTTTTTAATTATTAATTATTCATAACTGTAAAACTTTGTAATGACTTGGACATGTTCTCTAAAGACCTCACAATCCCACTATGGGGCATCTACCCAGAAGAAGAAAATATCATTTTATTATAAGGACATTTGCACTAGAATGTTTATCACAGCTCAATTTACAATCACCAAAAGTGGAAACAGCCTAAATGTACATCAACCCATAAATGGATTAACAAACTGTGGTATATGTATACCATAGAATACTATTCAGTCATAAAAAGGTGACTTAACATCTTTTATATTAACCTGGATGGAGCTGAAACATATTCTTCTTAAATAGCACAAGAATGGAAATGCAAACCTCCAGTGTACTCAATACTAGTATGAAGCCAGTAGAAGATCTCACAACCATATCAAAGTAAAATTCAATTCAATTCAAGTTGGGGGGAGGGGATTGAAGGAGGGGAGAGAAAGGAGGGAGAATTGGGGATGCCTGTACTATACAGACACAATGTAGGAGTATATGTCACACCTTTTGGGTACAGGACAAAGCTACAGGACGGACTCTACCTAGCAAATCCAAATATTGTGATTTGGTTGTTTGTACTTTTGCATTAACTGGAGATAATATGTAAATAATTAATAATAATAAAATATGTGCTACTGACTTGCTTTCTCAAACACTAATACCAGATGACCAATGTAAAGCGATTTACCTCTTTGACATTTCTCCTTCATTCATCATCTAACCTCCCCTAATTGTAAGGATTCTGAGGATCTTTACGTCATTATATAGTTTCTTTTTTATATGACAAATAAGTATATATTTGCATATATATGAAGTGCTAATGTTATGAATGATGTACATCAGCATATTCTTCTCTGCACTTGTTTCAAAATACTCTGAGACATATTTACATGATAAATTGGACATGGATTAAGATATTAACCTCCCTGATCTCAACCTCTAATTCTTTTTAGTTATTCTTATTTTCTCTTGATTTGTCATTTATTTTTTCAGATCCTATAAATATAATGCATGTTTTAAAGCTACTTTAAGTGTTTTCTGGGGTAAAAAATATAGAATGGAGCTAAATGAATCAAAAACATAAACAAAGAGCATCACTTCATCACCTATGTCCCTAGCAGTGGCCTGCACACACCTGTCATACCCTAGACGTGGTCATTGGCAGGCCCACAGCTGACTCTACTCACTCTCCAGTGTTGCTTAAGGCTTCACTAGAGGATTCTGTGCATCTTCATGGAAAGAACAATTACTACGAATCAGTTTGCACAATTTTAAAATAATTTAGAACATGATAATCCCACAAGTTTGGCTTCTAGTTACGTAATTTACATAACTTCACAGCCCTTGCTGGCTATGTAACCATCATTCCAACAAGGTGGCTGAGTTAAAATAACTTTCAGTAATCCTGATGTCTTGAGAGATATGATTCCTTAATCATTTTTGATTCCCATATAGTCGTACAGTGTTTTAAGGATTATCTTTACTTATTCAAGAAATAGCGCCTATGTATTTTACTTGAAGTGGGAATTGACTACATTGGGCACCTCTAAGCTATTTTAGACACAGATTGGCTAAACTTTCTTGTCCCTACTTCCCATTTCTGTTAAAAATATTTCCACACAGATAATTATGTCTTATTTTTTATATAATCTCCTTTGGCTGGTTAAAGCTGATAAAATCAAATATCTGAAAATAAGTTATGCCTAACATTTTGTAAACTTAAAGATTAATCAAACGTCTATAACCATAAGTCATAATTTACAAGACCACCATCATTTTTCTTCAACTTTTACAAACCATATTGAACAAAGGGTCTGAAACTTTATAGCTTAATACAAATTTATGAAGGGTTTGTGTGTATTAAATCAGAATAAGAATATTATAAATATTTTTAAAGCTTAAACTTAAAAAAAAGTCAACCACAGATGAATTCGTCAATTAAATTTTCTATTCAATCTGGTACAAAATAATAACTGTAGTGTTTTATTCTGAGCGTCTCCACTCAATTTTCTCTCATTCACTGAATGTGACATCAAATACCTAATTAGTTGTCGCATACCCAAAAGTAATAAATCATCTAGGGGGAATGATTCAGTATGAATTGATTTACTACGTGGCCAAAATACTCCTCATGCTGTCTGATAGACAATTTATTTCTGGCACAGTAAAAAACTTTCTGCCTTGAAGTATCATTTGATTCAGCATTTTGGAACACACCTGTGCCCTAAATACAGTGTTTCTTATTTCCCAATGTCTAGTATTATTGTTTTATATTTTTATTCGTTTCTCAATTTAAATGTGAAAACAATCCTGAAACTCTTAGGCAATTCATTGGTTCCTCTTCAGTGCTCCAATAATGCTGAGTACGGAGCTCTATTTCAGTTCTGATGACACTGGATTTTTTTTAACTAATACATTTATTGAATAACTTATGGCATACAGAGCACATCTGTGAATGGGATAAATAAAAATAAACAAGATGAAACCCTTATTCTTGAGGTATCCATCGTGACATAAAATTATGTTGGTTTATTTTCACAATTAAATTCTGATTTCACTGGGACCAGTTATGATTATTCATTTGTTTTCAGAATTGGAGCACTGCAGGTTGCCGGACATACGGGTAGAGAACACATTTAACAAATAAAAGCATGTAGGATTGGAAGTGAAGAAAAGAAGCTAGCTGAAATTATTTTACAGAGGTTCAAGGTAGTAAAAGCAGCTTTATGTCTGAGAGAATCCAGACAAAGGCAGAGAGAAGAGGGCCCACTTTTTACTCTGTGGCACAGACTCCATAACCCTGGACAAATGAGCATAGACGCATCACAATTAGTCAACAAGAAGAAAACATACACTATAGTCTTAAAATATAAAATATCTGTGTCTCAACTCTCACATTTAAACAAGTGACTTCCTTCTTTGTAAGGCTTTATATGAAATTGATGTCTGCCCTTTTTATTTCTATTGATATGATATAGGTCTATGCAACTCTTAAGAGCATCAGCACTCCCGGTAAGTGAGAAACAGTCCAAGTATAGTTGGTTACATAGCTGATAAGATCTCCCTTCATTCTTGAGATACTTTACTGAGAAGAATATGTTCCAGTTCCATCTATGTAAACATAAAAGAGGAAAAGTCTCCATCTTTTTTATGGCTGCATAATATTCTATGGTACAAATATATCCAATATATTCAATACTATTATGAAACCATTATATAATCACCTGCACTTTCATACAAATGATTAAACACAACTATAACCCAGAATGAAGAAGGGAAGAGGAGGGGGAGGGCCTCCTCCTCCCGGGAGGAGGCCACGTGGAGGGAGGGTGATGGTGGGACCTCTTATGAAGCATATTGCAAAAGTAGATGTCAAATCCATTAAGAGTAGAGTATAAATGTCTTAACCCAACACTTAAATAAGTAAGGTAAAGGCTATGTTAACCAGTTTGATGTAAGCATTCCAAATTGTATATAAATTTGACACATTGTATCCCAGGAATGCATTAATGTATACAGTTATGATTTAATAAAAAATCAAAACAAAACAAACAAACAAAAGAAAGATCTTCTTTCACAGGTGGGGTAGAGTATATACCCAGAAACGAATTCTGGGCCTTTGTTTGTTTGTCTTGGTTTAACTGAGATTTTTCTATTCTCCCAAACTAATTCAGAAAATAACAGTAATAAAATATACTTCACATTTTCTTTTGACTCTGAGGGAAATTCTTTAGGTACAAGTTTGCCAAAGCTGTTTTTTGATGGTGAATTTATAGTGTGCAAAGAAAAAGCAATGTAGGTAGTCAGGGTTTTATAGATTGTTTCACAAAAGCAATGCCTCCTTGGAGATATGATGATGGGAAAAAAAAAAAAAAAACCTGTAACTATTTTAAATATGTGAAGACTATATTAAAATTTCCCCCAAATTATTAAAAATCTTTCACAAAGTTATCAGAGTTTTACCAGACAAGATTGAAATGGAATATGAGGAGAGTATAGAAAGAGAGGCTTCTGGACCAGATCACACTGGAAGCTGTTCTGAGAGGAAAAATTAAATATACAAATAGAATTGTGCTGTACTTGTTATCACGGTGCAGTGTGGAGGCCTTTTACATGTAAATCCGCATCCTACTGGGGTGATCAGGAGTCAGCAGTCGTCCTGGCTCCTTTCCTCAAGGTCAGGAGGACTCTCCATAGACCTTTGTGGAGTTGGATTTCCATACTGGGTTGGTGCTACTCGACTATTGTAGCCAATATTTTTGTGTCTAAGGCAACAAAACCAAGCACTTTATATTTAGACAAACTTCTGCATAGTGTCCAGCTGGATATGCTACAGAATATATTCTGGAAAAAGCCTGAAAGAGAGGTTGGCCAAATCTAGGAATGCTTTCGGTTAGATTTAATGCTCAATGTAGGGTTCGACTCTCACTAAGGAAATAGCATTTGGGAACACAAGATGTATTTGTTTATATTTGATATTGGAAATAGAGATGAAAAAAATTGTAGGCGTTTCATCACTGGGGAAAAGTTTTCTTTTTTCATTTATCCCGACTAAGTAAATAAAAGGAATAATTTATTGCGTTTAGAAATCATTCATACCAAGGAAAAATTGGAAAAATCTGTCACATCACAGTTGATGTGAGTTAAACAATGAATGTCCATCTACAATATGATAGAGGGGAAACACTAGGTTTTTGTTGTAAGTGTTGAACTATATCCAAATTAATTGAATTAAGCAATTATAACACATTTATTCTGAATATTAATAATATTTCAACCACTAAACATGACATAATAAACATCATAACTTTAAAGATAGTTCTAGTTTATGAAGAATGTCAACTATTTTAAGTGTGGGTTAAAATGCAAAACATTTACTCCTTTATGATTATATCTCACCAATAGTTGCTACTGTTGGTGAGGTAAGAACAAATTTCAGTTTATTTAACACTTAATCACATAAGAGAATATCCTAAAACGGTGTCAAGAGGGATACAAATCGATGATTTACCAGGAATAAAATGAATCTATTAGTTTAGAGGAAAAAAATTCATACCATTCTAAGAATCATTCACTAAGCACAAATAGAGAAGTGTAAGTATGAATATTATTGCTGTGATGATATAATATGCCCACATGGTCCTAAATGGAATTCCATTTTACCTTTAATATCTGTGAAATAAGAAAAATAATGAGTTTTCTTTTCCTCTGTACTCTTTGTCCTGTGGTATAAACATATCGACAGATGAAACACAGGCTTCATTAATATTTTTTCTGCATTTAGATGTACAATGGCAGATTGGTGAGAGGGTGTGTGTCCGCAGTTTCTGCGTGTGTGAGTTTGTGTATTTGTGGTTGCATTCATTTGTTGAAATGTATCCTAACTGCTCGCTGTGTTTAAAATTAAGTAAGTTCTTTTTTTCCTCCTCCCATTCCCTTTGCAAGGCACACGCACTAAAATCACGGGGTTCTACAGATCTGTACCATTCATTGCCTTTCTCGATTCTGTGGGTGTTTCCTAAAATCTCATCAACACCCACAAACCATTATGAAAGGAAGTTATCATTTTTAGCTTCCCCTGAGTATGATTTGAGTCTTCCAGCTTGCCACACATGCGTATCTCTGTCCAGAAACAGCCATAGAAACCGTAAAGAACCCCCCAAACTTCAAAATAATTAGGTGGAAAGTGATGTTTAGGTCTCAGGATAGCCTTAACTTTCTTCTCTCACAAAATGCCACGGGTAGCATCCCTAAAGTCTTACTTAACTTGGAAATTAGCTTATTAGGGTGGTTCTCTTAACCTCAGAATACTTTTAAATAGTACGGAAGGAAAAATCTGGAGTAACGAGCAAATACAAATAACTCCATTCATCTGCTTAATTTCGTTCAGAAATTACAAAAACATTATTCTTGAAAATGACATTAGAGGTAATTGAGAGACTGTGATATATTTTCACTAATTTATAGTTATAGTTAATTATTAATGTTCCTCCCACAGGAAGTTATTATATTATCATACTCTGTGTTCTAGTTGCTTTTATTGGCGTTATGCTTCATGTAGGTTTTTATTTAATATCTTTTCAACATTTACATATTATTCAAGTCTGATGAAGACGTTGAACATTTTATAGTTCTAAGTGATACAAGTTGGTAATGAACACTTCATAGGATTTTAAAGTATTCTGGATTGTTTAATGTATCTGATATCACTATACAGTGAGTGAAAATATTCTCCAATTGGACAATGTGCTTTGTAACTGCTCAATGTAGTCTTTGAAATATCAAATGAGAAGCTTTGGATAAATCACCATCTCTCAATAACTTCCATTCTCTGCATCAATTTCTTGCATCTTGTTTTCCTTCTTGGTTTTTTTCCTCAGGAGCAAGTGGTTATGAACTTGACTCCAGAGACTCATTGGCTTTACAGTTCAGCCTTGTCACTTTTTAACTAAGTACCTTTAATTCAGTTTTTACCTTCCCTAAGCTTAATTTTTCCTCTAGTAAGTAAAAAAAGAATGAAAACTTGGTCATTGTTATGAGGATTAAGTAAGATTTTTTTTTTTAAGTAAGGATTTTTGTTTGTTTTCGTTTTTGTTTTGGGGAAGTCTCACTCTGTTGTCCAGGCTAGAGTGCCCTCCATCAGCCTAGCTCACAGCAAAATCAAACTCCTAGTCTCACGCAATCCTTGTGCCTTATCTTCCCAAGTAGCTAGGACTACAGGCACCTGCTACCACACTTGGCTAATTTTTCTCTTCTTTAGTAAGGAAAGAGTCTGGCTCTTACTCAGTGGGTTTCCTAAGCTCAAGGACGTCTCCTGCCTTATCCTCCCACAGTGCTAGGAGCACAAGCATGAGCCACAGTGCCCAGCCAGAGGATTAAGTGTGAGCCATGGTTCCCAGCCAGAGGATTAAGAAAGTTATTTAAAGCATGTAACATAGTACCCAGTCCCTAATATGTGGTCAACATTAAGCTAGCTATCCAATCAATCAAAGAATAATATATTTCTCTTTTAAATTATGTCTTGAATCTGATGTGTGTCTCAAACTCTATTAAAACTAAATTATTTCAGGTCCTCACTGGCTCTCCTGCACTGCTCCACTATTCTGCAAATTAGTCTCGCTTTCTGTAGCCTCGTCGTCTTTTTAAAGCAAGTGCCTGACCTTCCCACCCTCCTCTTTCCGGTGGCTGTCCACCACCTGCAACCATAGTTATTGCTCTTACTGAAGATATTTGTGTACTTGTGTTTCCTTGTTTATCAATTATACACATAACTTACTATTTTGAAGTAATTATAAATTATGCACAGAAGTAGAAATTAAGATGAAATAAATATAATCAGAAAGCATCATTTTTCTTCAGATGGTCCATTGAAATATCTTGCATAGTCCCTGGTGGGTCACATTCCAATCTGGAAACTCTTGATTAAGCAAGCGACTGATGCAAAGCTGCTTAGTAAGCACTTACACGATCAGTGTTCTTACCATACACTCTTCCTTCGCCATCTTAGCCTTAAAAATTATGTTCCCACACTTTGGAATGATTCATCATCTGCACAGGCCTTTCTGATTCTATTCTGGGTGACGTCTGCCCTTACCCTCCTGGAATACCCTCTTCGTTCCACAGAGTATGTCCATCTTTATCCTTTAATAACCTCCTGTTACTCCATCACATGCCAAAGTTAGTGTTCCCTCTTCAATATTGTTTCTTTAGATTGTGCAAAGGCCTCAAGTTGTACTTTCTCAGGTTGATTTTAAATTATGTGTTGATTTATTTGGTTAACTTTCCAGAACTGAATTCTTTTCTTTTCTTTTCTTTCTTTTCTTTTCTTTCTTTCTTTTTTTTTTTTTTTTTTGAGACAGAGTTTGAAGCTGTTGCCCTGGGTAGAGTGCTATGGCATCACAGCTCACAGCAACCTCAAACTCTTGGGCTTAAGCAATTCTCTTCTCAGCCTCCCAAGTAGCTGGGACTACAGGCGCCCACCACAATGCCCAGCTGTTTTTTGGTTGTGGTTGTCACTGTTGTTAGGCCTGGGCTTGGATACGAACCCGCCAGCTCCAGTGTGTGGCTGGTGCCCTAGCCGCTGAGCTACAGGTGCTGAGCTAGAGCTGAATTTCTTAAAGGCATAAAATGCCTTTTTTCCCTTTATATTCCCTGGTAATAGTAATTCAATAAATATTTATGGAATTAAATCATTCAACGTACATTTGTTGAAATAAATTAAACTAGTTGTGAAATTTCCTGCTCTGTATGCTATTATTCTCAACTGGGGGCAGAACTTGCACTCATCATTTAATACTCAGGCCAGGTATCGCTTCTGTCAAAGGGTCTTTCTTTGTACCAAATCATAACTTTCTCTGGTACTTACACATATCAGTACTTCTCTCTCTCTAGATTGAAATTACTGTTTTACATGTCTGATTTTCTCCAAGAAATCTCACTTTATTCAGGGCAGAAGCAATGTACTCAGGGTCTGTCTGTTACAGTGATTGTTTCTTGATTAAATCGATAAAACAGAGGGATGAATGAGAAAAATCATTAAATGATTGAACGACTAAGAGTCACTGTTTCTCGTGGTCTCATTTTTCTATTCTAAATTATAAGAGTTTGGGAAATGCCCCAGAGAGTATGTTAGAGAAGGGACATGCTTTGGTTTTCTTTCTGGAGTCAGGGGGGCCTAAATTCTTCAACCCCTGTCATAAAATTTCTGCACCCAGCAAAGTTCGACATTTGTTCCCTTAACCTATGCATAGAACTGCAAATATATGAGTATTTGAGTTAGAAAGTTGGACAAAAACAATAAATAAAATTATGCAAAATTTGTTCTATTCACATATTTACTTTGAAAAAAATTATGCAAAATTTGTTCTGTTCACATATTTACTTTACAGAAGGAAAGAAACAGCGTCTGAATATCAGGGCAAAATTTGGGCATGCAGTGCTGCCAAACTTGGGGGCTAAACTGCATATTTTTTCTTGAAAACTACTAAGAAGTTCCCTGCATTTATCAATGTGGATCACGAATATGGCCGGGGATATAGGGCAATATGATTACCACGCAGCCTTTAGTCTTAGGCACCTGCTGTCAGAGGAGGGTGCACAGCCCCATTTACTCCACCAGTCGGGGGTAAGTCACTACTCCAAGGAGTGCCATTGCCAAAAGCATCAGAAAGACGCCTGGCAGACAAAACAACAGATGTCATTCCATGACTTAGTGTCTCACTACTAAATCTCCACTCATGCATGCGTTGTTAGCACTTTTCATTTTAACTACTGTCAATAACTTCATGTCTTTTCTCCTTAAGATCAACCTTTCCACGTGTAGGCTTACTCCCTTCTCCTGCCTTTGGAAAAGAGCCCTTCTGGAAAGAATAAGTGACTGTGTCAAAAGCTGCTGAGGCATTTCGGATAACATAAGATAGGGTGTGTTTCTTTCTATGAGATTATACTTTCCTGGTTTTCATGGTCTTGCCTTCTTAAAATGTCTTTCTGTCTCTCTCTAACCCAGCTGTATGGAACTTTTTCTGTGTTCATTCTTTAGTCTCCTTACGGTCCACCATCAGGCTCCTGTAATTCTTTATACATTTGTGCATTCCACCTGTCTTTGAGTGCCAACCCTTACCAACTACTGAATACTTTTTTAATATTAACTGGTTTCCCCTTGTATATTAAATAAGGCTTCAAAACGTAGTGGCTAATCTTCAACAACTCTCCTTACTCTGAGCTACTTTTCTTCTGTGTCAGTAACTGTCATAATTGGTAAGAACACATACTCAACTGCTTAAGCTAGAGAGTCAGGTGTCATTCTCAAGCTTTTCCTCTCTTCCCTAACTAATTCCTCACAAATCCTAGTGATCCCATAAGAAATAGCTCCTGATTTCATCTATTTTTCTCCAGCACAATTGCCACTAAGTGTTAAAAGTTGCATGGTCTCATATTTGTCCAGTTGCACAGTCTGGAATTGTTATCCCTGCTTGCTCCCACCTAGCTCATTCTCCATTCAGTATTAAGAATACAGTCAGCTGGGCATGGTGGCTAACGCCTGTAATCCTAGAACTCTGGGATGCCAAGGTGGGTGGACTGCCTGAGCACAGGAGTTCAAGACCAGCCTGAACCAAGAGCGAGATCCTGTCTGTAAAATTAGCCAATCATTGTGGCAGGCACCTGTAGTCCCAGCTACTTGGGAGGCTGAGGCAAGAGAATTGCCCCGATCTCAAGAATTTACTCCATGGCACTCTACCAAGAGTGGCAAAGTAAGACTCTGTCTCCAAAAAAAAAAGAATAAATTTAAAACATAAGTTGGAACACGTCATTTTCTTGCTCAAAACATCTAAATGGGTTCTTATTACATTTAGGAAAAAGAAATATCTAATGATTTACATGGCTATTATTTTCATGAACTAATACTCAGCCTATTTCCCAAGTTTCAATTTTTGCTCCTACATACTTGCACCCCCAACTGATTAACTTACCTCATTTCTCTGTATATATATTTTATGATGCCCCTAACATAAAACAGGTCTGTCGGTTTCTCTCATCATACCTGACCTTTTTTAAATAGTTGAGTCATAGTTTTTTATTGTGCATGTGTATAATTGTTTGATTAATATTCTTTTAGTGTGTATTATATTTAATTTATATTAGACTGATTTTTTTTTTTTTGGTAGAGACAGAGTCTCACTTTATTGCCCTCAGTAGAGTGCCATGGTATCACACAGCTCACAGCAACCTCCAACTCCTGGGCTTAAGCGATTCTCTTGCCTCAGCTTCCCAAGTAGGGAGCCCACCACAATGCCCAGCTATTGAGTGTCAAACCACAATGCCCAGCTATTTTTTGTTGCAATTTGGCCAGGGCCAGGTTTGAACCTACCATCCTCGGTATACAGGGCCAGCACCCTACCCACTGAGCCATAGGCGCCACCCAGACTGATATTTTCTTTATGGTAGCATTTTATTTGGTTTTTAGTTGTAACATGATGGATATTAATAAATCTTTTTGAATGAATGATTAAATAAAACAGATTTCAAAGGCAAAACTACATTACATCATTCAACCACTCAACCCTATAGTTTTGTTTATCTTGAAATATTCTTGATATTTCTTCTTGGTTCTAGAATTCTTCTTGCTTATTTGTGCCTATCTTAGTATCTATCATAAAAGGTATGCTTAGTAAACACTGATTAAATGTACAAACCAGATAATTTTATGCAATTATATGGAGAATTTTCTTTATTTCCACAAAATTACTTTCAGTTTTACACAAATTTTTGCTGATAAAAATTGTCTCATTCTGCTATCTTATTGAGTGTAAGGCACCTCTAGTTACCACTCAAGTATTGATTCTTGTATCATTTCTAATAAGACATTCTTTGTGATATCAAATTACTCAGGGAAAGTGACTTCAATTTTCTGAGGCAAATACATTTGGCAAACATTTCCCTTCTCTCTAGTTCAGTTGTCTATCCAGAGGCATCTAGTCCAAGCTAGCATTTTAGACTCATGGATTGAATAAAATAGAATGTTCCACTATTGCCCAGTTATGTCAAAAAACATGTTTTATGTTTACAACATATGCTTTCTTTGACACACAGTGATTTTTTAAAAATTATTTTGTAAGTTAAAGATTTTGTTAAAAACATGTTTAATTTTGACATTAGACAACTCCTGATGTCATATGCGTTGATGAACATCTGACAGCTCTATAGATAGAATGCAGTTTCCACTAAAATGAACATTTGACTGTATATACCTCAATACCAGGGCTCCTCAAACTTTTTAAACAGGGGGCCAGTTCACTGTCCCTCAGACTGTTAGAGGTCCAGACTGCGGGCTCTGAGATGAATCAGCTGCTAAGCAGGACAGGCAGTGGCGCCAAAAACACCAGGCAGGCTGGATAGATGTCCTAGGCAGGCTTCATGCAGCCCGCAGGCCGTAGTTTGAGGATGCCTGCTCAATACATTGGTCACCTTATATAACAATTTTAAGCTCTAATGGAAGAACACTTCATTTTCTGATATCTCCTCTTTATATAGGAACTCAATTAATGTAACATAACTGGCCTCTCTCTTCCCTTTATCTTTCTCTGAGCTAGGATAAGTTGAATGACTTATCCATTGGAGAATTTAAAGAGAACAGCTGAAGAAGCTTGCCTCTGTTCCACTGTTCCCTTTTATTTGTTGTTTTTTTAGTAGCAAATGTGTTTTCTTATTCTGCAGAAGGGGAAGGCATAGAGAAGTGATTACCACAACTGTGTTCAATTTCCCTTTATGTCATTGGTGGTTCCAGATTTGTGTGCATGAGGACAAGACTCCAGTAAATCCTGAAGCATATAGAATCCAGGAGGCTGGCTCATGCCTGTAGCTAAAGCGTCTAAGGTGCCAGCCACATACACCAGAGCTAGCAGATTCGAATCCAGCCAGGCCTTCCAAACAATGACAATTACAACCAAAAAAATAGCTGGGCATTGTGGTAGGCACCTGTAGTCCCACCTACTTGGGAGGCTGAGGCAAGAGAGTAACTTAAGCCCAGAAGTTGGAGGTTGCTGTGAGTTGTGATGCTATGGCACTCTACCCAGGGTAACACCTTGAAGCTTTGTCTCAAAAAAAGAAGAAGAAGAAGAAGAAGAGAGCAGCAACTTTGGCTCAGTGGGTAGGGCACCGGCCCCATATACCGAGGGTGGAAGGTTCAAACCCACGCCCGGCCAAACTGCAACCAAAAAATAGCCGGGTGTTGTGGCCGGTGCCTGTAGTCCCAGCTACTTGGAGGCTGAGGCAAGAGAATCGCCTAAGCCCAAGAGCTGGATGTTGCTGTGAGCTGTGACGCTACATCACTCATTATAAAGTGAAACTCTGTCTCTACAAAAAAATAAAAATATAAAGAATATAGAAGGCTAAAGAGCTGAGATTCATTTGTAGAACTATTTTAGAATAGGAAGGTGGAAATTAGAGTTCATACCCAGCCTAGTTGGATGAAACTTAGTAAATACACTAGGCTTTCAGCTGAAATCTTAGAGTGATTATGCCTTAATCTAAGGAATGGTGACCAGGCACTTGGAAATAGTGTAATGAAACCCTGAAACAGCTTAGTTCCAACAGAATCAAAAACCCATGCCTCCTCAGGAGAAGATGATTTACCAACAATAAAATCAAACAGTTAGGAGGAATATATTATTCTTCAGAGTCTCTGTTAATATACAATTTATGAAAATAAACATAATTTACAAAGCAGGCTGAAAATTAAATAATTGGCCAAAAACAATAAAAAACCCAGAAAACTGAAAGTAAGGATTTTTTTCAGAAAGAAAGGTAAAAGAATTGAGGTATTAAGGTGGCAAAATCAACAGGGAATATGATTTTTGTGACTGTATAATGGAGAAATTGATTTGGATGTCACAAATATGGTTCCTAAGTTATATGCGTCTGAAGTTCAGGAGGAAGTACTAGACTGGGATGTATATGTTGGAATAGACAACCTATAATTGGTAGTGAAGATTATGGGACTGATGAGAAGGCCAGGACACCAGTTATTATGGGAGTTAAGGAGATTGGGGAGGAACATTGGCACAGTGTGGTAAAGGCTGGAAAGGAAGAATCAGGAAAGGAGACAGAGCACATAGTGGGAAAGAGACAAATGGATGAGAGTAAAGCCATTAACAAATCTACAGTTTTGCACAAAAATGGAGGGTTTGATTAGGTGTATTGAAGTGCCTCCAAGACCATTAATTCTGTGATTCCAAAGTAAGGCACAGTCCTAAATACATGGTGTCTTGTTTGAATTCAATTCAGAAATTTAGAGAAGATTATAAAATATACGTATAAAATAAGTCTTTCTGAAATTTTCTATGTTTTAGAAGAACCCTTATATATATCTATCTTAAATAACATTTGAAGAAGAAATTTAAATAAAGACATTGCCACTGAGTTTACTATAGTTGCAGACAAATTCATAGGGTAAGTGAAAGTGCCCTTACTATACGCTGAAACATTTAGAGACTTGTTGAGAGCAGTTTTTTTTTTTTTTAATTTAATCATAGCTGTGTACATTAATGCAGTCATGGGGTACAGTATGTTGGTTTTATATACAATTTGAAATATTTTCACCAAACTGGTTAACATAGCCTTCATGGCATTTTCTTAGTTATTGTGTTAAGACATTTATATTCTACATTTAGAAAGATTCATATGTACCCTTGTTAAGATGAACCATAGGTGTGGTCCCACCAATCATCTCACCACATCCAATATACAGGGCTGGCGCCCTACTCCTTTGAGCCATGAATAAGTCATGTAAGAGAATTTAAATGTATCTCAAGTTTCTTTATGCCACAGTTGATAATCAAAAAGTCATTTGGATGTGAGAGCCTGGATTCTTAACATGAGTTCAAGTCATGTGGTGAATTTTTTACTCAGTGTGTGTCTATTGTGACAAATGGCTCATAGATGTGTTTGCATGATTTTGTTCCTACCAAAATAAGATACGATGGTAAAAACATTAGACTGAGTATGAAGAAATCTGGAATCATGTTCACACTGTATCATCCTGTCATTATCTATATTACTGTAGACAGAACACTCCCAGGGCCGAACTCTCTGAGGAGAATGTAAAACAGTGATGTCTATATTTTCTACACCATGTCCATTGAATATACTTGTTTCAAGAACTACAGTGATTGAAACATGTCATATTGTTAAAACACGCACTATATTGCTTAAACATACAGAGAGAAATACCTTTGCAGCCACATGATATTAGCGGGAAGAAAAGCTCATAAAATTCATCAGTTGGTAATTTTAGGCAGTTTAAAATTAATTACTTACGTAATGAAGGCAAAATATAAACTTGCTTTAATTTTGTGAAATTTTTGTATCAAAATATTATCATATCTGTAAAGGTAAATATGATGCATTTTATTATTTTGTTGGTGTGACTTTGCCTGTTATTAAGTAACCAGGGTGGCCGTAAAGTTCATGTGCAATTTACAACGAGGCCTTATTTTAAATTACACATGAACTTTATGGTCACTCTGTATAATTTACATACATCCATATATATACATTTACATATATGCACGCATATATACGTCCGTAGATATGTATATGTGTATATGCATGAAAGCACTTGTTGTTCCTATCTTCACATAATCTGTTTTACAGATGTGCTAGCCCAATATGAGGATTCTGGGAGGGCCAAACGTCTGTGTGTGTACTGCACAAAATAGAACATGGAAGGAGTTTACTTTTACTTTAGTTTATTATGATTAAGACAAATACATTCTGCCAATTTGTCAACACTAAAGTTTAGCTTGTTACACACTGCAAATGTGGTTGACTTGCTGAACGATCAATCCTAAGTCAAACTTATAAAATTAAATTGTCTTTGTTGAACCGTAATGGACTTTGCTATTTGTGATATTTGCTAAGGATACTGGCTATTCTGATGAAATATAAGACTCGGGATAGAATTCTTTGAAGTATTGGGATCTTGGAAAGAACAAAGGTATGTGGAAATGAATTCTGAATTATTAAAGGAGCAGTAATAGGTTTTGCACTTTGCCAAATTTATTCCTACTTTTAGTCACAATGATGGATTCTTGGTTACTATTCTAAATGCCAGTAATCATCATGAGTTGTTTAAAGCATTGACTCAGAGATTGAACTAAATTTCTACTTTTCTTAAAGTGAAGATACATATGGCAGTTTCAATACATTTTTAAATATTCTCTTTATTTGCTTTTGCTTAGCTCCATTCTGTGTAAAACCCTGTTTTCTTTTAAAAATTGTTCTACACATGAAGACATTTCTAAAACTTGAAAAAGTTTCCTGCAAATCCATCAAGGCTTCCCTTGGGGAGAAGAATGAAGATGTGGGAGGCATTTTTCACTACATAAATGATAGTCTTTTAATCTGCTAGTAATTAATCAAGTTTGGATATTTTAGGCTAATGTACTAATACTAATCCATAGTTGCAAAACATTAAAGTTAATAATTCAGAATGCTGTGCAACAAATTTTTGTAATAGAAAGAGTACTTATCAATCTGTTCTTTGTCATTATTCCAAAAGATGAAAAAGTCATAGGAAATTCAATGACCCTATGATTGTGTTTGTTGACATAGGTCTTGGAGACAGATTCCAAAACTAAAACCAATGATTTAGATATGTGTTGACAAAAAAATGGGCAGTGGGCCATGGAGCATTTGCAGAGAGAGCGTAGAATAAAAACTTAATGAACAATGTAAAGGAAAAAGGATTCAAAGACAGCGGGGAAATCATCCAACTTGACAGCTTTTCATAGATAAAGCAACTAAAAATCTCTTAGTGAATTTGAGTAGGCAGCTCAATATCTATGAATCTTTTAAGAAGGGCTACAAAAAGAAAACCTGTTATATAGTATGTGTGCTTGTGCATGCTTGTGTGTTTGTGTGTATATGAAAAGGTGGGAAATAATTCTCAACTCATACTTATATGAAGTCACCAGTAATTTTAATAACCATATCTTATATGGCAAAAGTAAAACATCAAGCAGATAGCCCTCATGGACATAGAACAAAACTCTTTAATAAAATAACAGTCAATTAATCACAAGCATATCTAAAATAGATGCTACTTCATTATCAAGGGCTGTTGTGGTGGAATGCCAAGTGGTTCAGCATTCGGAATGCAATTAATGTAATTTGCAGTATGCCCAGAATAATAAAAAGAAATTAATGTGATTATTTTGATAGATGCAGAAAAAACATTTGATAAAATGGAACATTCATTGTGGATGAAACTTTTTCTAAAGTGGGAATAGAAGGGAAGAGTTTCGAACTGAAAGGGAATGCAAGAAATGTGCATTTAACATTGTTATTCATGGTGCATACGACAATGATTTCTTTCTAATATTATAACCAACTGAAGAATGTACACACTTGCCACTTTCACCAAACAAGTGTGATAAGCAGTGTCATTGGGCAGGGGCATAGTTATATGGTGTTATTACCCTAGAAAGAGTAACATGGTAAAGAAAAGAACAAAAATTGACTATTGAAGTGAAAGAAAGACGTATAGCTGTCTTTATTTACTTACAACATAAATTGTCTACAGAAAACAACTAAACAACTAACCACAAAAGTCACTAGAACAAACAGGTCAGTTTAGCTGGGTCTCAGAGTAAAAGGACAACATCGTAAAATTAAATGTATTGTTAATGGTAACAATGGACAATTAGAAATTTAAATGAAAATAGTAAGCTATTTATAATATTAACACAGAAAATATCAGACATAAAGTAAAAATATGTGCAAGATATGCTAAAAATTCTGAGATGTTAGTGAGAGAAGTTAATTAAAGGTGTCACAAGTAAATGGAGAAATGTATCACGTTCAAGGAGCAGGAGATTTAGTATCGTAAAGATGTCATTTTTTAAAAATTGATATATACATACAATAATAATAAAACTATCAGCAATATGTCTTTGTGTTTACTA
Organism: Otolemur garnettii; assembly: GCF_000181295.1. Lineage (NCBI taxonomy): Eukaryota > Metazoa > Chordata > Mammalia > Primates > Galagidae > Otolemur > Otolemur garnettii. Next base: position 7,343,126 of record NW_003852405.1, read on the forward strand.
TATCTATGAAAAGCTATCACGTTGAATTACTTTTTATTCTTTGTAGTTTTAAGCTGGTTCAAAAATTTATGAAAAGAACAAAGGATCTTAAATACCAAAAGCAATTTAATAATATCAGAACAATGTTGGAGATATCACACTACTTCATATCAAGACTTATTATAAAGTTAAAATAATCGATCTAACGTCACTTTGGTATAAGAATTAACCTATTGATGAAGGGAACCAAATGGATTGTTGGTACGTAGAACTCTCTCTTGTTCATATTGTGGTTCAGTCCAAACAATGGTACATTCATATAATGAAATACTGTTCAGCAACCACAAATTTCATTGAAATACTGATGTGTGCAACAGCATGGATAAATATTTATGGCATTATCCTTAAGTTGGAAAAAAAAAGCCAGTTAGAAAGAGTACATTTGTGTTTGCATTTGTATGATTAATTCGTTTTCATCTAAATTGTGAAGATAATTTAATGGAGAAAGGATAGTATCTTCAATCAATGGTGCTAGAAAAGTAGGCGCCTTTATACAAAGCAACAAAATGCACCTCAATCCATACCTTGTACCATATGGAAATATATAAATGTCACCCTGAAAGGTACACTAGATATAATGAAAAAAATCTACAGCTATAGAACTTCTCAGAGAAAAGAGAAGAAAATCTCCATGACTCTGAATTAGGTAAAAATTTCTAAGACAGGACAGAGAAGGCATGATCAGAAAAGAAAAAAAAATTAGATTTAATTAAAATTAAAAATGTCTTTTTTTAAAAAAAAAACTTTATTCAAATTAAATGAGGGTACAAGATTTAGGTTACATTGTTCTTCCTTCCAGGGTAAAGTTCCATTTGTAGAAGAGATCCTCTCCTAGGGGGCGTGTTATACACCCTCACAATGCACACGTTAGGTAAGATCCTGTCTGTTTCTTAATAAACCCTCTTAAGAAAATTAAAAGACAAAATGCAGACAGGGAAAAAGACTTGCCAGTCAATCTGATAACATTCTCAGAGTCAGAATATCTACAAAACTCTTGGGACACGAGACGATAAAGAAGTCAAGAATATAGTGGAAAAATATTAGCACAAACACGTCACCAAAGAATAGATGCAAAAGACAATATGCACATTGGAAGCTATTTAATATTTTTAGTCATTAGGATAATGCAAATTAAAACCAAAATAGGGGACCAGGCACAGTGGCTCACCTGTGTTATCCTGGCACTTTGGGAAGCCAAGGTGGGAGGAACACTCAAGACCAGGAGTTCAAGACCAGCCTGCACAATAGCAAGACCCTGTCTCTACCCCCCCCCCAAAAAAAATGCCAGCTATGATGGCCTATAGTTTCAGCTACAGGCGAGGCTGAAGCAGAAGGATCACTTGAGCAGAGGAATCTAAGGTTGCAGTGAGCTATGATGGAATGATGCTACTGATAGCACTAAGCTCTCTGGGCCTGGCAATAGCAAGACTATGTTTGAAAATACACACGCACGCACGCACACACACACAAAATAAGATTCCATCACAGACCTATTAGAATGGCTGAAATTAAAAACAATAATGAACCTAACAATGAAAAAATTTGTCAGGAACTGTTGTATATTTCTGATTAGGATGTAAAAATGGTACAGCTGCTTTGGAAAATCTTAAGAATCTTCAATACCCCAGTAGAAGAATGACAATTCCTTGAAGTGGGCAAACTTCCTGAACTCAATGTGAAAGATAAAACTTGATGTGGGGTTTGTCCCGGCTGCCCCACCTCCTTCCCCTACACATTACAAACAGGGTTCAGAAGAATATGGGTTCACAGAACACACAGGAAAATACCCAAGGAGCATATATGAAAGCCTATAAAATACATAAACAAAAATTCTATAATTGGCATAAGAAATTTGGCAATTTCTTATGAAGTTAAACATACATTGGTCACTTGCTAATTACCCTAACTATCCCACACTGGATATTTACTCAATTAAATTAAAATATAAATTAAAATATATATCCACACCAATACCTACATATGAATACGTATAGAAGCTTTGTTTATAATAATTAGAAACTGAAAACAGCCTAAATATCTATCAAATGGTGAACGAATAACAAATTGTGGTCTATCTATATGGTTGGATCCTGTTCATCAATGAAAACCTCAGACTACTCATTTAATGCTGCAATATAAATGAATATAATAGCATTTTGCTAAGTGATAGAAGTCGGACAGAAAAAGTATTAATACATACAGCTTATTTCAATTTATATAAGGTCTGGAAAATGCAAAATTCCAAGGACAGAATCAGATCAGGGGTTGACAAGGGCTGGGAGTGAGAAAAAGATTGACTACACCGTAACAGGGAAAGATGTTTATAGGGGGAGGGAGGTGTTTTACATTTTGATTGTATTTGGGGTTCCTAACTGAATGCATCTGTCAAAACTTACTGGATTATACATATTAAAAGTGATGCTCTTTAAATCCAATCTGATATTTCTGCCACCTATATACTCCCCAGCTCTTATTTACGTGAGGTGGGAAAGAGGTTAGGGGTTTAATTATAATTATCCTATAGTTTCAAAAGAGGAAAATATAAATATGAACTCACCTGAGGATTTTATTACCCATTTTAGGTTGCATAGAATTATAAGCGTTTTTGTTTATAAACAACAACAACAAAATCATTACTTCGGACAAGGTCTGACAATGGATTGGAAGGGAGTTATGCAAATTTTTGATTAATAAAATCTGACCTGGGAAAATGTTATTGAAAATTTGTATAAACAAAATTGATCTCCATGTAATTTTACTATTTCCATGGTCTGCTCATTCTACTTCATGTTATAGAATTTTTGTTATATGTATTTTATAGGCTTTCATATATGCTCCTTGGGTATTTTCCTGTGCGTTCTGTGAACCCATATTCTTCTGAACCCTGTTTGTAATGTGTAGGGGAAGAAGGTGGGGCAGCCGGGACAAACCCCACATCAAGTTTTATCTTTCACATTGAGTTCAGGAAGTTTGCCCACTTCAAGGAATTGTCATTCTTCTACTGGGATATTGAAGATTCTTAAGTCTATAATGCTTGTTTGTAACCACTAAGTATATAGGATGTGAATGGAGAGGGAGGGGAGCACCTGGGTTCACATTATTACTGGCACTGGAGCAGCAATGCCCTTTTTTTTTTTTTTTTTTTTT